>NC_080443.1:8932087-9252087 GCF_028018845.1 Melospiza georgiana | reverse complement strand
TTCATACAAACAGTCTGCATTTTTCATTTTCCTTAGACACAATGTGTTTTACTGAACCTGTCCTACTGCTTTGTTGAAGTAAGCAGAAACAGTGATTGTATATACTTGGAAGTTTGGAAACCAGCTAAACAGTCCTTCTATTAACACCACCCTTGTTAGAACCACTGTTAAGTCAAAGTACATGGGAGTTCAGAATCCAGAAATGTATTTAGCATGTTAATACACCAGAATTTTTCAACTCTCAGTTAATAAAGCTAATACTGAAAATCTTTATACAATGCATGTTATTCTGACTTGTACTGCATACAATATATGTCATAAACAATAATGCAATTAAGTCTTACTTCTTTGTAGTGGAACTTGGGGACTATTTGGATTAAATATAAATTTCTTAATCACCACTTCAGTGAAAAGATTTAGCCACTGTTTTGACATGGTACAGTATATCACAAAGTATCTTGATCCTCACTTACTAGATTTACACAGCAATGTCTTGGGTAAGCAATCACAATACATAGACATCTGTTATCTTTCTTATTCAGACAGCTCCAGAGGGAAATATTATTATACAGTGAGATTTTCAAAGGTGGAAAGGGAGTGAAGTATTCAGTTAATACTGATTTTCAGTCAGATGTCTAACTGCCTTTGTAGCTTCAGAAATTCTCTCATACATATTTAGGTAGTCCTGTGAGGAGCAGGGAGTTGGACTTGACGATGCTTTTGGGTCACTTCAAATTGAGATTGTTCATGATTCTGTGATTGCATCCTCACCTGAGAGACTGACCCCCTCTGGCCATTATCAAAACATGTAACAGATACATCAGGGGGTTCATCAGTGTAATGATAGGGTCAGCACAGAGGTAAAAGAAGAAATAAGCAGATGACTTAGGATTTATTTTCAAAAGGAAAGAAATACGAGCTAACAAGACAAAGATTCTAAAGTAATATGAATTGTAAGTCAGACAAAGATTCTAAAGTAATATGAATTGTAAGTCAGATACTGGTTTTTACTCATCTTTTTAAACAAAAACATTGTCTCACCCAATAAGATGAAAGGCATTATAACTAAATCTTCCAAAGGCCATATTATTTCCAGGCATTTTTTCTAGAATAATGAATTAAACAGAACTTGCCTCTGAGAATGGGAAAACTGATACTTGGAACCAAAGACAGTAATATTATTTCATAGAAGTAAATTACATTATTTTTAGTACCACTGCAGCAACCACATTAGGATGCCAGTTACCAAGGAGCTTTAATTTTTTTTTTTGTAACTGTACCCAAAACCTTACACCCTTTAGACACGTTCCTAATGCAATCCCTGCAATCATGCTCAACATTGCTCAAAACTGGTTTTTCTGGAAGAGATAATCTACTAGCACAAAGCACAGTACAAGTTAATCCTGAAAATATTTACTTAAAACCTCAGCAAGTGTTACCTCTTTCCCTAAGTTCTGTGAGGGAATTAGTGTCCTAGGACAGTCAATATGGACACACCCACAATACACTAAAGTCCCTGCATATAAATAATTCTAAAAATAAATTACAACTGTGTAACACTGCCTCATGCCTAATAATACTTTTATCACTATTACAAAAAAAGGTTTTACCAGAACTTTAAAGATTCGAATGAAGACAATTTTTAGAAGTTTAAAGGACATGAACATCTCCTAATCAAAGGCAGATTGAAGAAGTCATAAAGGTTACATGAGATTTACTTAATGTCTTTTTTTAATGAAAACTTGGTTGATGAAGGTGGAAGGCACAAACATAAAGCACTTTAATTGCTGTCAGATTTTTGATGAATAACTGTTTTGAATTCCTATTAATAATAGAACTAAACAAGCAAACAAGTGAATTAAAAACTGAGTCATTATTAAGATGACATGAATCTGAGGTCAGTGGTTTTTCATGTTTTCAACACTAACAAAGAAAATACATAAATACTGATTAAGTTTGCAGGCAGCAATACATGAAGAACTGAATCATAAGAACCAGTCATTTATAATAAAAGAACAGATATAAAGAAAGCCAAATTACAGATCTTGAGCACCTCCTTTTTGACAGGATTAAATACTGTCTGGTGTCACACTTGTCTCTCTTTCTCCAGAGGATATCTGAGTGTCCTTCTTTTGAAGCAAGAAAATGGAAACTCAATAGAAAGGAAAAACATCTCATAAAAGAGAAATACATGTGTTTACACTCCCAAAAGGATTGTGGAATTCGGTCTTTTTGACAGTTTCTTAAAAACAGAGAAACAAATATGCTTCCACAAGTAAAATTAGTAAAGCAGAATGTGGGATATGTTTTCCTTAAATAACAGCAAAACAATTGAACCAACTTGTTTTTCACATCTTCAGTGCACAACAAAGAAGTGTGAGAGTTTGCTGGAGGTCACAGAACACCTGATAGACTCATCTATATAGGATACTGTTGGGCAGAGTGATTCCTACTATATACAGATCTAGAGGGCTCCCTGTTGTCAGGCAGATTGCTGTTGAGAATTTTAGGATGCTTAGAGTAGTTAATTAAAGAGAAGCACTGGGAGCATTGCGAGGCCATAAATTCCTCCCTCATAGCTTATGGGGCTCAGTGCTGGAACTTTCCATCTGGCTGTTTTTAACTGGCATAAACTTGTTTTGACCTTAACCAGCATTTTAGACTAACTACACAGGGCAAAGAGAGAAAAGGAGGGGAGAAGTTATTGGGCAAAGAGGCTTGCTTATATACTCAATGATATACATATATATAAAATGGGAAGATCAGCACTCTGATTTATCCACTGGTATGTTAAAAAATTCAAAGCAAGGACAATATGGCAGTTTATAATCTAACTGTTCTACAAGCACATAAATTAACACACATTTTGCAATCAAACCAGCAAGCACTTGAAGAACAGGTTTGTTGTATCTGTAGGTATCAAATATCATAAAACATAAATTAACGAGTCCGTAGATTATTAAATGACAGTTGAGATGCCAGCTTTCCTTTTTTTATCATGGAAGATATTCCCAGGATCTGTGACATCTGTGGTGGCTAATCCCCCATAGAGAAACTGACATTAAAAGGAATTCACACTGTGGTAAAGCCATACACCATTACAATGTTAGCTATGGGTTTCCAAAGCTCTCCTGGATTCTACGCTGCAGAGCAGAACTGGAGTGAAAACTGACAAGGTTGGTTTCCACATTTGCATTGCAAACAATAGCTTTATAAACTGGGACTTTGAACTACCCCACTGTGGGGAAGATTTCCAACATCTTTCACAGGAAAAAAAGAAAGATTGCTACACACCACTGTTCTCATCTGGTGTCCTGAATGTCTTGCATCTTTCAAGAAATATTTCTTTTCTATTGCTACCCGCTTCATTTTCAGCATTAAATGTCATTTTTTTTTTAAGTTTGATAAAAATGGGAAGATATCACTATGAAATATCACAGTAATCTCTCAAAACAAGCTGTGTAATTGACAAATGTATTCACAACAGCTTTTCAGAAAAAAAGAAAAAAAATCACTAAGAACAAGGAATGATCAAGAATCGTCAACTTTCTGTATCCCCTCATCTCAGGTAGTTAAGCTTGGTCTTGCTTCCAGTCCAAAGTCATGCCTCACTGGTCTTCTGTTCCTAACAGGAATGCCTGTTCTTGCTTTCTCTCATAAAACCCTTCAATTGAACTACTTCTTTCATTTCATTTCTGATAATGACAGTGTCATTATCTTTTGTTTTCTATCTTGTGCTTTTGGATTGCAAATCCTTTATCTCTGCATCACCTCATTCTGACTTCATCAGAACCCTGCTACACTAAAGGCCTTCCAGTAGAAACTAGCTCAAAGTGTGACCCTTCCTTTTGAATGGAAAGTTAATTTTCAATTATTCCATTCAGATCACTTCATAAAACACCACTGTTTAAACTGAAAGTATTTGCCCTTTCTCCACATCAGCTGTACACAGCCACCTGCTTGTAAGTAGCTGGGGCAGCCGTGATAAGCCAGGAACCAAACAGGGCAGACATCAGGAAAAAAACAGACAAGTGCCCCAGAGCAAAGTGTGACAGTAAAAACAGAACAGAACCCTCATCTGCATCCAGCATTTGCCTCTGCTAGAAAGATTTGAAATAGGAAGCTATTTCTGCTCCATTACTTTTAGAAATAAAACTTCTAAAAGGGACATGACCTTTAAGGATTTTATACAGGGAGCTGTAGAGCTCAAGCTCATTTACAACCCAGGACTAAGTCTTTATAGTGGTATGGCAGTAACTCCACACATAAAAACATCAAAATACTTCATTTCTACAGCATTAATCATACTTTCTGCTAGCCTTGAAACACAGCATTCTTTCATCCAAAACAGCATCCCCAAAGTAATACTACATATTTTAGCTTGCTGCTATGATGAGAATAGCAATTACTGATCATGCACATACTTTCCATTTATTTAGTAAAGATTACCCACTCTTTTTAAAGCTAGTATTTTTTGCTGGCTTATATGACAGCAGATATACAAATAAGATCATATTCACTTCTCATGTATATGAAATCGCCCACTATGTTTATCTGAATTGTAACACTCACCCTTCATTAAATATTCATATCTCACTAGACCTTCATTCTTTTCTTCACTGCATGAAATAATTTTTCAATGACTGCTTCACAGTTCAGAGTATTATATCAAGATTAAAGCATCAATAATTAGCACTGAGGAGAGAGAAAAAATTTCATTAAAAACTCTGAAAAAATTAAATAATTTAAATAAATGTTCAAATTACCTCAGTGGAATCGCATCCAAAGAAAGGCTGATACACAATATTCTAAAAGAACATAAACAATGTAAATAAAACACTGATATGATTTTGTTCTCCCAGAAACATCTAAGAAAGGAGACTGCTAGTCATTGGCTGGTAAAAACTATCACCATCAGCTCAATCCTAGTCTGCCTCATCACCCTAAACTCTTTGATCTGTATAAACACAAAATAAACATTTTAATTGTTCTTCAGAAATACTGGATCTGCTGGGCACAGTGACAGTCTCAGGGAACTGGTGGTCCCTGAAAGCACCTTTGTCACTGCACATAAACACAACAGCAACCCATGCAGGGTTGCACTTTCTATTTATTCTGTATTTCATTTATTTTTAACCTAGGCACATGACAGATCACACAAGCACAAATCTATGGACAAACGAAGCCATGTAAGTGGTAAAAGCTTTAGATTTCTACTGGGAGCTGATGTAAATCACATTTTGAATCACTGAAAATACAATTAGGTAAAGGTACAGGAAAATATTCTGAGCAATAACAACTCAAAATATAAAAAGTTGTAGCTCCACTCTTATTTGCTTTAGATGGCAGGATATTTTGGATAAGGACCATCTTTCTGTGGGTAATTATAACACCTAGCACATTGAGCCCTTGTCTTATATAGCTACAAAGCAGCTACCAGAGCACACATCAGACAGACAACCTTTTTAGTTGTTATATTCTAATGTTAGCTGAAGAATAGAACTAGGGATATTAAAAGCCATAAAAAATATCTGAGAGTTGTCACATGAAGATGAGGTCCAACATGCAGCTAATTTGGGCCAATAATCACAAAGAATAAGAAATTCTAAATTCTAGATGATAGTGTGTGAATACAGATCCACAAAGTATATTCTCCCAATTACTAAGAAAATGTGCATCTGACTGTGAAGTACAACAATGAAATATAGAACTTCAGTTCCACTTAAAGCTGTAGTTGCTATATTATTAAATTTGGAATAATGTCTGATTGCCTTGAATTTATATCCAAGTCTCAGCAGTTCTGGAGAACCAATGCTGACCTAAATGCTGAATATTATTCTCAAACAAAATTAGTAAAAAAGGGGAAAGTACAATCCTGACATTCCCTGCACACAAAAGCCTCCCAGTCATGTTCCCAAGGTCTTTAGGTACATGAGCAGGCATTTGAGCTCTTCAATGGCCTCATGGATAAACTCTTGTTATACTGAAGACCAGGCAGCTCTCTAGGAGAGGGAATTGACTTAGTGGTGGTCTTCTAAAGGGTCTGCAGGCTGGCAGGTACCAGAGATACATGACACTATTAGAGCAGCTCAATAGCCTTTTTTAATGGTAACAGCCAAGAAAGGCAGACACCACTCCCAACAGCCCTAAAGTCCTAGGAGTTGGGCCAGGTAGGCTGAAGTTTTCCTTCACATTTCAATGCTAAAATCAGCCTGAAGATTTTTGGCAGTCATATCCAACTTTATAAAGGCAACTTGAAGCAGCCAAAGGCAAAAAAAAATTAGTAGGCAGCTGGAAAGTCAAGGGCACAGGAAGAAAGGCATGGTAATACATCCCTGCAAGAAAGTGTGAGAGCAAGTGCACTCCCTGTAACAAAGGAATAGGAACTACAAGCCAAGAAATTATTTGCTGTAGTTTGACCCCAGCCATGTTTAGATAAGCAGTACTACAGGTATTTTCAGTGAATAAGAAACAGCTTTTTTATGTCTTACCATATCAAAATTTCTTCTCTTAGCATAAACAGTCTGCAAAACTCTGAACAAGTAATAAAGCCCTTTGGCTATTAATAGCCTACATTTATGAAGTACCAGTTGTCATTGAGAATACTCAGTGTGCCAGTCACTCCCAGAGTCACAGACCCATCGTTAACTATCTAGCAAGTGGTTGTGTGCATAGTAAAGGGCAGTGAAACATAAACACTTGGCTAAAAATAAATAAGGAAGAAGGAATATAACCAAATTTGTTATGGACACCAGAAATTTCTACACTTCTGTTTTAGACTATGTTCTTCCTAAGAACCCATGTAAACTGCCAACAACATCTACATGTTCTAATTAACTTAGATAATTTATTTTAAAAGAGTAATGTGATTTGCCATAGCACCTGCAGTAGATATAACACAGAATTCACACTAAGAGATCACTTTAGCCTTTTCCTCCAGGAAAACACTTTTATCCAAAAGATATATATTGTTCATTCTAATAAGATATTTTAGGTACTACTCACTAGCAGTGGAATTTACCAGAACTTCCCTTTCCTGCAAACACTTCCCAGTCTTCCCTCTTTGTGTTTTCACACTACACTGAGCTCTAAATCAAAGGCCTCATGACAACAATCCTTGTTTGGTGGACATCCTCACAGCTCTGCATCATGAAAGCAGCTGGAGCTGTTTGGAGCCCCTGGAACTGTTCCTCTAAATTGCAGCGTTATCTTGCATTTAGATAAATTGTGTGAGTCTTTTGTCTTCTTGGAGAAGAACATTCCCCTGGTCAAACAAGCAAGATCCATCACTTCCAGTTACTCTGACCAGGAGAGTCCTACATAACCAGCGCTCACTAATAAATATCCTTCCACTCAAAAGGATAATCAGTTAGCAGGAGTAACCTGAGAAGGAAAGCTCATGTTATTCTAAAGTATTAACTAGAATCTGTGCTAAAATGGAAAGGAACACAGCAACCCCGAAGTCCAATATAGTTGCCAACATTTTTCTCTTTTGTGTGTCCTCAAGAGAATGACCCATAACTGAACCAGGAAACCAACATAATAGCACGAACTGAGGTTTCTTTCATCTAAAATGACCCAAAATGCCCTCCTGGAAAAAAAGAAAAAAAAAAAGGTTGGGGGAGGAACTTGTCTTCCCACACTACTGCTAAATCTCTGGGTTAAAAATCCATGCAAATCTAATGCAATGAAGAAATGTGATGAAAATGAAATTAATGTACTTTTGTACATTTGAGGATTTGGAAGAATCCCCCTTTCTTTTGAACATATAAAATGAAAAGATCCACAACACCCAGAAGGCTGTGAATAATTATTTTTACTAACAGGACTGCCAGAAATTTTTAAACACTTACTAAGCACAAGATTTCAAGATTAAAAAAAAAATTAACTTTTAAGTTTTTTCCCCAGATTCCTTTCCTCAACAGACTTCACATAAAGAACTTATTTCAATTTTCCCCTCTATTAAAAATAGATGACATTCATAAAGCCAAAGAGGAGGCATTTCTATTCATCTAAATTCTGCAAGGAAGCCTATTTACGCAGATGGATTTGAATGTAAGCAGTAGAAATCATTCAGAAGTGTGGCTGCAGTGCCTCAGGTTTGGCCTTCCTTGGGACCTAAACAATAAACTGGATTCTGCTGTTAACTTACTGATTGCACAGGTGCCGCTCTAACAGCATATTCTCTCTGATACAAAATATATCATCTTATTTCTTGTGAACTTTCAGTAGCTGAAACTCTAGATCACTCATTGGCAAATGAAGGCTACAGCACAGAACTCAGAATTATTTATAATGAAAGCCAACAAAGAGCTCAAATTCTTCTGTTGTTTGCACTGAAGTAATCCTAAAGTAACTTGATTTCTAAAACAAAATTGAGTTTTGATTGAATTTTGTCTAAAATACTCCAGGAGTTATGTTAACAATTAACTGCAAAAGAGTGAAATAGTCTTTTTTCCCCTTGTGGGCCAACTACACTCTTCCAAGGAGGAAGCACTAAACCGTTTCTGAACTATAGCATTCCTGAGGAGAAACAATCTAGCCTTTTTTGCTCTTCTCACTTGCTGATCAGTAAGTGCTTCTATCAACTCAAGATCTCTAGAACATGTTGGTGTGGGCTAGGAAATCCCCAACCACCAAGACTGACAAAGATTCAGGTATTTTTACCCTTTGTAAAACATTATCTCAGTTCTCTTATGTGGTAGCCAAGATGGTGGCATAACAAAAACAGAAGATCATCCTGGTTGCAAAGTGCCAGGAATCTCATATTCACAGAATAAACTTTCTTGGTATAAGGAAAATAACAGAAAATGGATGGTCAATGCTGTTTCTAAAACAAAGGGGCTTGTAATCTATTAGCAGAGTCTTTCTGACTCTAACTGGATAGGTTTAATCAGCTCTCTGTTGGCTAAAAGAAGTCATCACATTTACACCCTTGCTCCCTAATTTAGCCAAAAAAGCCAGGTTTGGTTTTGCTTTTTTTCTTTGGTTATAATTGTAAAAACAGTGGGTATCTGTCACAGCACATGCCACAGTTGAGAGGAACACAACACACAGAGCATCACCATACAATATCAGAAGGCTTTAAGCATTTCCCCAAACAGAGTAACACCTTACCTCATCAGAAGGCTTCAAGTGCTTGCTCATCCAGAGTAACACCATAGCACTTCAGAAGGCTGCAAGCATCTGCCCTCCTTGTTCATTAGCCCAAACTTTTATCCCCTCCTGTCAATGCCCTGCACCTGTGTGCCCCTCACTGTTAATGCATTGCACCTGTGTGCCCCTCACTGTTAATGCATTGCACCTGTGTGCCCCTCATTGCTAATGCCCTGCTTCTGTGTGCCCCTCACTGTCCATGCCCTGCCCCTGTGTGCCCTCTGCTCCCTTTGGTGGTGGCTCAGTGCCCCTGGGCACTCCATGGCTCATTGCTGTCAGTGCTGCTCACCTGCTGCTCACAGCTGGAGCCCATTGGGGATGAGCTCCACTCCCAACGACCACAAACTGTGCACTTGCAGGTATATAGTGGCCTATACAGCAAGAGAGGCAGACTTCTGTCAGTGAATATCTGCTAAAGAACTTAAGAAAAAAAATGTTGTCAATATTTGAGAACAGCCCATACAACTTTTTTACTAAAAAATGAAATGTTCTTGAAGCATACTCAAGGCAATTATTCACCTCTGTAAACCAGGTGAAAATAGTGGAACAGTCATCTGGATTTCGATTCCAAATTTACTCTCCAAAAACAATTACTCTAGTTTATTAAATCGGTTTGTGAAGTGCATAAATAAGCATCCTTGATAGAATGATAAAGTTCTGACAGTCTGCAATAGCCTGGGGAGACTATTTGATAAGTCACTGTGCTAAGGAAGTGCTGTACTTTTGTGAAGTGCTTTAATACAGTGATATTGACAGGACCTAGAGAGCCTAAGGTAAATAAATGTTGTCTCCCTTTTAAAAGCTGTTTACTTCATGGTATCTTCATCCTTAATAAATGCTCAGATTCGCTTTATGAGTTACAGTTTTTTCACAAAATAAGGATTATTTTAATCACTTCAGTTAAATACACCATGACACCTCCAGGCAGGTAAAAAGGTGTTCAGGCATTGTTGAGTCAGGCATCAACAAGCAGCTGTAGAACATCTGCATGTTAGTTTTGAAGACCAGAGCCTTTCATAATCTTTATATATCCAAAGAACAGGATAAACCAAGAAATGGTGATTTATCTACCCAGCAGTTTTTTCTGGTTTTTTTTCTGTATTCGCCTACATGGGAAACTGTAGTAAAAGCAGAAAATAATTTCAAGTAGAATAAAGCTGTTCTACTTCACATCCTTCAGTTTTTAGCAGATATTATCATTTCACAGAACAGGCTGTTACTTTTTGTTTATATTTAGTGTTATACGTCTTTCAAGATCATGTACTGAGCAGTGATCTAAAATAAATTAATACACTCAGCAAGAGATGAAAGAAAACAAAAATAATGAAGAGGCAACATGGTGTAATACTTGTTAGAAAATAAAGAGTTTGTGAGATCAGAGGCAGGAAAAAAATCAGTGTAACTGATTTTAAACTAAAGGTTTAGGTGAGATTTGAGGTCAGACTCTACCTCTCCTGTGATTGTTTTTTCTCAACAGACCTGCAGCCCCAAAATATAATGTGTGCCTAAGACAAGGCACCTGTAAAATTGGAGATGTTCTACCCAGCCCTGGCTCCCTGTCCATAGTGGGCCTCTCTGCCTTGGCTCTGACAATAACTCCTCATTCCACCACTCCTTGGCAAAGCTGATTAAATATAGAGCACCTGGACTACTGCATCTCCTAACTTCATCTTTATTGTACAGTATTTAAAAATACAAATTAAAATAGCTAAGCCATATGTAGGAAATACCATTAAATATTCCAATATATTAAAACCATTAAGAATTTCATGCAAGAAATTTCAAAAATTGCACAACAAAATTGCACATACTCCTTTGTCCTCCTACCCCAGCAACGTAAAAGCAAATATCACAGCTAATACAATATACATAAACAATATGTATATTGTATATTGCATGTACAATTCTGCATTTGAATTCTGAACCCTGACTCTTAAAGAGCTGGGAGTAGAGTTTCTAAATTAACCATTACTATTTTTGTCTGTACTCTTTCACTGTTTATTCCCAAGGCACCATGGCAGCTTGTAGTTTACCACCAGGGGACTGGTAGAAAGCTGTTAGAAGTTTTTGTAAATCTAAGGTAGAGTGGCTCCTACTGCTGCTGTGGTACTAGAGCAAACCAAATATGTGACTGCAACACAGACGAAGAAAAAGTTCTGCAGAAACTGTGAGTCAATAGTTAATAGCAGGTTCACATCATTTCTGTCTGCACTGCTGCTCTGTTAGATGCACCAATACACGACCAAAAACCTCACTTTGGTACAGATCACTATAGATATTTAATATCCCTTCACCCTGTCTCATCTATGTGTGCTCACATCAAGTACAAAGCTCCTGACTTTTGTTCCTTCTTGGCCATGAGGTTGGCTTAGCAATAGACCTCAGGAAAATGTCCTAGTTTCCACCATATTATGTTCTGCTGTACCAGAATTATTCCCTTCCCATGTTTTACATCACAAATTATGTCAGAATAATAATGAATCAAATCAAAACACAGAATGACAGTGTTTACCTGATGTGAACATGCTCTGAGAGTGAAATTAGACTTGCTAAAATGCACATGCAGAAAACTCTCATCTTTTATATAAATCATCCAGTGTTCTTAAAAATCTGTAAGTGCATATTATGAACAAAGTGTAGTTCAGCACAAAATGAAACCATGCTGGACTTGCTACAAGTTCAGTGTCCAAAAAAAATTAGCTTTTACATGTTTTGGGAACCTCTTGCATCATAGTTGAAGCCTTATGGATTTTTTTTTTCTATTTTGTCATATCTTTCCTCATTAAGCTTTTCTCAATGGTTTTCTCACAACTGTTAATAGAACTCCAAATTTTCCAATTATCTGTGAATTTTGTCTCCATTTGCTCCATGTACCAAGACATGATCAGCTATGGCCTTCTTCCTAAGCAACGTTTTCTTAAAACCCTGTTATTTTCATCCATTTCTTCCTCAAAGTCTGTGAAAACAAGGTCATTTCAAGCATATTACCTGTCAAATTTCAGTCATTGCTATGTAAACATCTGTTTGTCTTCTCTTGGTTGCTCAAATGAGTGGTAAATTGAATCAAGTAGAAGTGAGATCCTAGCACTTTCTAAAAACTACAATTAGACTGATAAGAATTTAATGATCTTGCAACCTACTGGTGAAAACTCTCATTTAAATTAGAGTCTTGTTAACTTTTCTCCATTCACTCTAGTGAAAGCCAAACATATAAATGGAGGGAAGGAAATGAAGTAATACAAATTATACAGAGATATGTTTAATGGTATTCATCAGTACTTCAGTTAAATATCTCCAAACAATCATTCAGAGTGTTTTTGATGTTAACATATTTAATCATTTTGCATATCCAGAATAGATTCTATGACATTTTGACTTCAGTATTTTGTTAAAAAAACAAGCAGAAAAAAAAAAAGTGTTTCAGTAAATATTATAATAAAATATTGAGTTGAATTTTTTTTTAAAAAAGCAACCTGACTGGCAATCAAAACATTAAGATTAAGAAAAACACTGTAAACTTAATCTTATTTCATCCTGCAATTCTTCTCAATAATGTTTGTTTATAGCTGTAAAAATAACTACTACAATGTGCCAGATAAGAACATTTTAGGATGACTAAATAAACCTAGTGCTATTTTATCTTTAAAAAGAGATCAGACTTGCAAAGAAATACTCATTAGTAATTTGAAAACCATGCTATGCTAGACTTGCATGTAATAAGGTAATGATTTACATTTATGCAATACCTTTTATCCCAAAGCAATTTACAATTTACAGCCAGAAGTTATCACTTCATCTCCAGTGGAACTCAGTCTATGTGAAGTGTACAAATTCTGGTAGGTAGCAATAAATATAAGGTTTCAGTTGAAAAACTGATTCTTATATTTATGCCTGCAATTAAATCAAATTAAAAAATTTTAAATTCTTTCTCTGAAGTTGTATTGCCCTTTTTACCTACCATCCACTTGCAACATGAGAAACAGTTTCTACAAGAAGCAGAAAAACATTTTCCCATTACAGATTATCTAAAATACAGCAATATTGGTGATCCAGCAAGGTTTCTGAAAGTACCATCTGAGACATGGGTAGCACTTCTTCCTGAACTGCTTCCTATGAACAACAGTATTTAGGAGTAACTTGGGATCAGAAACCACATTTAGCAATATCTCTCATGTTCAGACATGTCAATGTAGACAATGTTTAAAAGAAAATAAAAATATGGCAATACAAAGCATTCAAAATGTAGCAAGTTTGACTTTATCCACTAGAATAACCACATTACCTTAAAACAAGTTGTATACTTCCATTTTCTGTGAATTTACCCTCTGGGATGCACACTTTCACCTTATAGCATGTATCAACAAGGGTGAAGAATTGCTCCTTTAAAAACAAAGAAACAAAAAAAAAAAGCTCTGAAGGCAAGAAGTTATATGACTGAAAATACATTGGTGTTAGGATAAAAACACTGGCTAGCTTGCTCTAAGGTTAAACAAAATCAGTTTTGGCTTTCCAAGAAAATTTGGCATGAATGTAACTATGACTGAAATTCAGGCTTTCCGGTATAGAAAAACAAGGATGTGAATGAAATGGACAAAAGCATAAAACCCTGCTAAATGTGAAAACACCTCTTGTCCAATCAGCCTGGGGAACAACCTGATGTGAGATATGGTCAAAAACAAAACATGAGCTAAAAATTTCAGACACCAGTGAATCATTTCATCCTCAGCATGCAAGACAAAATCCTTCAATAAATAAATGCCCAGCATTGGGCTGTAGCATCCAGACCATGCCACCGCACATTGAAATTGCCTGATGCAACTCTATGTAAACTTTCATAAGAGGTTAAGCAATTTTTAGAACTTTTAGTCTCCTTTGGAGACACAATGACCATAGAAGGGAAAGAAGAGTTTACAGAAACCTACATGAAAAGTCCATTCCAGTTCCAGGATCAGATTGTGATTCTTGCCCTGGGGCCTCCAGAGGGCTGTGGTTCAGTTATCTTCCACCAGAGTGGGGAGAAGGAGGGCACTGCAACCAGAGGCAGCTCTCTAAGGACCTGTTGGTGACAGAACCAGGCAGATCACTGACCTGACTGATTTCATTTCACAGCATACACAAAAGTCCTACAAGAAGTGGCCATATTGTCGTTTCCATGTTTTAAATTAATAGAAAGAACAAGTAAAGCACTAATTGATCATCTACTGTGAAAAGATCTGGAGAAATACTTAAAGCAGCAACGTGAATGCCCTGTCAGAATAAATTATAAAACATGCATTTCCATATATATCTCAGAGAGAATACTTCATGCAGTCTGACAAGGCCATTTTGAATTGATCACACCCAGTTCTTCTCAGACACTCATGCATAAACACTTGCTACAACAATATTAATGAGCAATGACATAAGGAATTTTGGTCTAACCAAACAGACTCCATCTGAACAGTTCCATGCTTAAACCCTTAAATTTCTTCCCCATCTCCCTTAAGCAAATTAGGGTTCTTTCTTTAAAGGTAAAAGAAATGATCATATAGCTGTCATTTCATACCTTTTTTCAGCAAACCCTCTCAATAGAAGTGCAGTATAACAGAAACATAATTAGGCCTCAGCAGAGCCATGTTCCTCCTCACAGACTGCATCCACCTCCCCTCTCATTCCACATCAGGCTAGTTATTCACAGAGACTTTGAAAGAACTAAAATTGCTTCGGAGTTTTAGTAAATAAACCCAGGCAGACAAATCTCTCACAGTTTTCATTTTATTTAATTTTCTCTGCAATTGTCATTTTCTGACCTAAGCCAGTCTTTTCTAAAGACTGTATTCTGCCACATGGGTCTAGAACAAACAAACAAACAAACAAAAAAAGCTTAAACCAAAAATTATTAGTAATTTCTAAGAGATTTATGGTTTGCACCAGGTCCTAAATATCTGGATATAGAAATAATATTCTTTTGCTTAAATCCAATCAGTAATCTAAAAGTTCATGTCACCTTACAGTACATTCTTTTTATGCTGCTCTCCTCCAAGCTTTCACTCAGAGGACAAAATTGCTGAGCATATCACAGGAGCTATAGAAGCATGTTATAAATTCTAAGTTCCCATCTACACCACATCTTTGGGTGTCAGTACCACTGGGAAGTTTCAGGAGACAGAATGTGTAACATAAGAAGATCAATTATCTGCCACCTGGCTTGTGGGGGGAAAGTTAAAAATATTCCAGCTCTAATTTATGCAAAACCTTGTGGAGTGCATTAAGTATTCCAGGAGAATGTGATCCAGGATGTCATTATCCTTCAGAACCAGCACTAAAGCAGCAGATAACCATCAGTGGTGTTGGCTGTCTTCTGAAGCACCAGAGTACAGCCTACACCCATTTAAAGAGTCAGTCCCTCCTTACAGAAAACATGTGAAGGTCTCATTTCTACCACACATTTTGGACTGCCAGGGAAATGTAGCAAAACCTAGGACAAGGTCCCAGGTACATTGGTACCTACTGGGACTGTGCTGGTTCCTTGTTCTTAGCATGAGCAACTACTACTACTTTACTACTACTGCTACTTCTTCATATTTAGTACCTAAATATGGTACAGTCATCAAGGAGAAAACTGCATCAAATCTTCAGTTTATTGAGCCCAAGCTGAAGTTGTTATTAAGTTTTATTTTTTTCTGGGTTGTAGACTAAAAGCCAAACCAAACTCATGCCAAATACCAGTCAAAACATCTTTATTTTTTCCTTCCTCAATCTGAAAATAAACCTTAACTGTTAGTTTGATGTTTCTGTCAAACAGGAATGGAAACTTCTTCCTTTTTCCCTCATTTTTATTTCCCTCAGAAAAGAAAATTCTGATTACTGCTTCAGAACAATAGTTTGACTAGCATTGACATTCCTTAGTGGACCCCGTTTAGCACAGAAACTGCTTACTTCTGCTAGAATTTGCAGAGTGGCATCCTACTGATTCTTTTAACTTCCTTTTTCTCCCTTCACATGAACATCAGTGCATGCAATATAAAATTTAGTCTCTGCATACACTGTTCTGCAGACCCAAACACCTTCCTTAAAGAAGTTTAAACTAAAGGTGAGTGAAGACTGGACCTTTAATTCTTCTTGTTGCATGGAGAAATATAAATGGGCCCCACCAACCGGCCCTGGCACACATCACCCTCCCTTTGGGGCTCCCTGCACAAGTGTCCAAGTGTTTCACTTGCGTGTGCACGGGGCTCTTGGTGGCCATTCCCTCTTTCTGGTCACAGCCTGGGCAGCTCCAGCCACCCCAAAGCCCTGCAGTGCCTCCTCCCAGCCCCTCATCAGTGCTCAAAGTACAAACACCTGGGGAGAAGCTGCTGCACCTGTTGGCAATGTGAATGAAGGACACCAGACTCCAGCAGGTGAAAACCAAAGCTGTTACACAGCGGGGGACACTGCAGATCCCATGTGGCCCTGTCCAGTTTTAAATTATACATTTCCCACAGAGAACTGGATCAGGATTTCTGAACCAACTAAGAGACCATTAATAGCTTGAATGCAAACACCTTCCGAAAAAGCTGAGCTAAACCCAGAATTTATCCCACAAAATCTGCTTGACTATTGCATGAAATTAAAGGTCTTTAAAAAGCTACCATTCATGTAATGTCTTGTACTGTGCTTAATCAGATAATGAGCAAACAAAAATTCTCTATTATGTAAATTTCCTTCTCTTGAACACTACAAGTTGCTTTTCCTTTGCATATTACACCACCAAGTGGCATAATGCTCTTATTTTTTGTTCAATGTGTTTCCTCCAGAGACACCACTACACAAAACAAAACTTAATTTAATAAGATTAATTGCTACCTAAACAAAAAAAAAAAATTAACTGGAGTATCATCTAAGACATTCAGCCAGACACTTGTTTTAAACTTTCTCCTATTATAGCTTATGAGTGCACATTTAATACAAGTACAAATTTCATCATTATTTTTCCTCTTACAGAACTTAAACTTATTAGGAAAAGGTTTATCTCCACATTATTTGGGTAATATATATATCTAATGGAGATTGTGATGTGCCTGCTATGAGCACAAGCATTTTCAGATATTTTATTCAATTTAAAACATGACAAAAGTAATCAAAATACATAGGGAAAAAAAATGTTTAGGACTTCAACTAAAGTCTGGCCAAGTATGTGAATCAAGGAAGTTCAGAACTGGCATTAATATCTTAATTGAACAATCAAATCTTGCATGTATTTGAAACAAGCAGGACTACACACATGAGTGAGGGCAATGGGATCAGGCTGAGAATCATGAGTAAATATAACTTGGGTACATCTCAAAGGACCTATCAGTTCAACCTAGAGTTCAAACTTTTTATCCTCAAATCCAATGCCCAGCCCTATGCTGCTACCAGATGGTGTGGTTTTATCTGGATATCCACTCCATATTTTGACCAAAAAAAATACATATACATATAACCTAGTGCCCTCTGCCAGCAACATCTCTCCTCCCCAAGGAAATTACCTGCTGCAATTGCTAAAATAGGCTTCGGTTCCAACTTTGCTATTCAGGTTTCTCCTTTCTTTTTCTCCATGTGCTCCAGTTGACTAGGGAAAAGCAGGGATGATGGATAAATCCCATTTGTCCATCATTCCTCTCTCATGAGGATCCAGCTGAATCCTGTTTAATTTTCCCTACCTGTGCAGCAATAGCAGCCAAGAACCAAGGTCATAAATGTTTAAATTTCATGCAATTTCATGCATGTCTAGCAAAAATTTTGCTATTTTAATTCAGAGGTGTGTAACAAGGTATTTCTTCAGATGCACAAAATCACTTCAAAAGAGACTTATTAAAAGAGGTGCCAGCAGGATTTGGGCAAGGTCACAGGAAAACTATTTACAAAACACAGATTTGTACAAATATACACACACAGAGATCTTCGAGCATGATCCATGTGAGTGCTTTATGGACAATAAGATAATCATCCCTATGACTGATTTACAACCTTATTATAAAGTTTATTACAGTCATAAGGATCTTGGGGTAGGAACAGATAATTGCCTGTTTTCGTGAGTAAATGAAGTAGACACTTCAGTGCTAAACTGAAAAAAGAGCAAATGCATCATAATGATGAGACTGTCTATTCAAATTAAGGGAAAAAATTCCATCTGTCACAGTGGATTTTATCAGGGCATGGAAAATGACAATGTCCCTTTAATACTCACAGAATCAAGAAAATATTTATATCGATCACATTTTCAGCTAATGAGTAACTGATTTAAAAGTTATATTAGTAACTCAACAATCAATAAAATATTGACTGCATTCTTTACTTCAGCCACATGTGTTCAGGTACTTTTAGAAAGGTTTGTTGGGGTAAAATATTGGTTTAAAATGAATGTCTGTCACAAAAACTTTATTCCAATGTTTCCATGTGTCACAGACTACAAACCAAACCCACTCATGAAAACCTCCCAGTGACTTTAGCATCCCAGGTTTCCATGTGCTTGTGCATCCACAGAAACCTGCTCCCAAAGACTTTGGCACCCTCTCCTCCTGTGCCTTGCAGCAGCCTCTGCACCTTTCTGCTGTTACCAGGATCTACCTCTTCTTCCTGAAAAAGAAACCAAAACAAACAAAAAAATTCCACATTACCAATTTAAATAATTATGGTATTTGATGTCTAGCTAAATGACATACACTTATATGATCTTATGCTTTCCACAGGTCTCAATAAAAGTTCTTTACGAGATGGAAAAGCTAAATGTGCAAACACTTGGACATCTTGGAAGTGTTGAAGGCTTGACTGGATGGAGCTCTGAGTAACCTGGTCTACTGAAAGGTGTCCATGGCAGAGGGGTTGGAACTAGGGGGTCTTTAAGGTCCTTTCCAACCCAAACCATTCATGACCCAATGATCTTTTTTTGAACATTTTCTCTGTTAGTGGCTTACAGTGATAACAACACACATCATTGTTTATCACTCTTCAGTTAAAATCTGTGCTTTAGAAACTTGACACAGATTAAGAAAATATGCAATGAGTTGAAATTATTAATTCTGCACATTCAACCAACAAGAATGAAACCTCACCTTTCTATTATCAGTGATAACCCTTCATAGGCTTACCAGCCACTATGCCCAGTTAGGGTAGGAGGGGTTTGGAGCAGGAATGCTGATCCTCTAATGGGAAAGCACAGCTAGACACAAGGGTGGCAAAGCCAGTGTGTATTGTAGGTATGTGTGAGGACTACCTGTTCAGAAATATCCTTCTCTGACCCAGAGGATGCTGTTGAAGGACACACCTAGCAGCTCTCAGTACTGGCCAGGTCACACATAACTCACTTGTGTGTAATTCCCTGAGATTTTATTAAATTCAAGAGAAGATTAGTCAGGAAATTTCAGAATAACAATTGAACAAATGATCTTACCATATGATATCTAAAAGAAAAAACCTTAGAAACTCTGCCAATCTTCTTGTGGGAACAGAGGATATAGCAACATTCTTTCATTCTATAAAACATGTCCTTTAAATATTTACTGGTCTTGTATTTTCTACATGTGGCCATATCCCAAGCAAAAGCCCTCTACCTCTCACTAAAATGTGCCTAAGAACATTCACTGCATATGCAATAAGGGTTTTAAAGGATCCAGATGTGAATTAGAAAAACAACTGCGTCCATTAAAACTGAATTTCAAACTACTGGAGTAAGATCAAGCAGGAAAGCTGTGGTTTATTCCAGAGCACCACCCACACAATTCTCTGAGTAGGATACCAAATGACAGTAATGTAACCAGCAAAATGCAAAACAAAGCTGTCACATCTGATTACACTCCCAGTGACTGAATGGACGGCAGACAAGAGATTTTCTCGATCTTCACAACCTCTCAAAATAAACCTCGTATCACTGTACAGCCATACATATCATAAATTTCTAATTAACAACTTTTTTTTTTCTTTTTGCCTCTAAAACATCATTTATGATTCAACAAACTTGAGGAATACTTACAGGACTATTGTGTGGGAATAAATTAAAGCTTCTCTTTTGAAATAGAAACAGTTTGTTTTTGCACTCCAGACTTCAGAGAAGTGAAATTTCAAGATGCACTATTGAAGAGGTCTTGGCAGAAAACAATACCTACACAGTGCTGTTGAAACAGCAATGACTGCAGCTTAAGCAATAGCAACAATACACTATTAACTTTGAAAGACTATACTACTAGTGCTGCATTCAATTTTGAAAAACAGTTGCTTGTTTTGGAAGAACTCCCATGCAAGGCAAATGGGCAACTTCCAGCATTTCTAGGAGATCAGAATTTCTTATTTTTGACCTGTAATGGACAATATACATACTTTCCTTAGAGTTTTAACCTGATTGTAAAGTATTTGCTTTCAACTCTAGTGAGCAGGTTTAGGCACTCAGCCAGCAAGGCAGAGCCTGTCCCAGCCAGGGCACAGGAGAGACCTGTCCCTTGGATGGGTACAGCCTCGACACACCTCTGCCGCCTTCCTCGGGTGGATACATCCTCTGCTCCCCTCACTGGTACAAATTTAGGCACGGGTTCTCAAACTGCAGGAGCAGCGAGCCTTTGTTCCAGATTAAGGGTGTGGTGAGCCAGAGCCCGGCCGGCAGCAGCAGCCAGGTGGTGGCCACATCGCAGCCAAGAAGCCGGCAGAACTCGCAGGGCATCCAGCCGGGAGCAGAGTAACCTCTGCTGTCAGAAGGACAGACTGCCACAGCACCCCGCCCGCTGCTGTCACCTTCGGCCCCTGGCACACACAGTCACGGCACGGGACATTCTGCGGCACCGGGCTCTGCCAACCCGCAGGACTCAGGCCGAGTACTCTGGCGGTGGAGTCACCGTCCCTGGGGTGGTCAGGGACAGACCGGACGTGGCCCTTGGTGCCAGGGTGTGGTTGGCACGGTGCTGACCGGTCACAGGAGTGACAGGATGGCGCCGGGGGTCCCTTCCAACCTTAGTGATTCTGTGGCTCCGTGAATCCTGCCCAAGTCTCGGAAGCGCTGCACTGCCCCGGGTTCCCAAGGGTGGGATCAGAGGGCGCGGGCACGGCGCACCTCAGGCCGGGAGCAAGGGGCACAGCCGGGGGAGCAGCGAGGAGCTGCTGGCGGTTGCATGAAGGGAGAGGGCGGGGGAGGCTGCGGGCAGGGGCAGGACAGGCGAAATCAGATAGATATTAAGGGGGGGAAAAAATCACTATTCGGGTGATCTGGCCTTGGAACAGGCTGCCCGGGGAGGTGGTGGAGTCACCATTCCTAGAGTGTTTTAGAGGTGCGTGCATGTGGCTCAGGTGATGTGCTTTAGAGGTAGTGCCGGCTTGACAGCGGGACTTGATGATTTGAAAGGGCTCTTCCAGCCTTGAGCATTCTCTGATTCGGTAGGATGCCGTGAGGGTTCTAGAGAGGCGACGCTCATAAGGGGAGCGTCTGCCCGGGCTGCCCGGGCTGCTCATAAGGGGAAATGCCCGGAGCTCGGCCCGTACAGACGCCGGGCGATCGCGGCTCGGGGATGGCGGATCCCGATCCCGCCGCTGCCCGGCCCCGCCGCCGCTCACCCGCTCACCGCCGCCCTGCGCCAGACCTCCGGCGCGCCAGGGGGCGCTGCGGCCGCCACCGCCCGCTGCAGGCCGCGCGGGCCGGGCCGGGCTCCGCCTCAACAGCGCGGCCTCTCCCGGGCGGGCCGGGCCGGGGCCATGGGGAAGAAACACAAGAAGCACAAGTCGGACAAACATCCCTACGAGGGTGGGTCCCTCCGGGGGTGGGCGGGCAGAGGCCGCCGGGCAGCGCGGCCCGAAGCGGACGCGGGCCCCGGAGCCCCCAGCGGCGCCCGCCCCGCCCCGCCGGGCCCAGCGCCGGGGCTGTTTGAGCGCTCCGGGCTGGGGCTGCGGGAGCGGGGCCCTCGCTCCGCCCGCGGGCCCGGGGACGGGAGATGGGCGGCGGGCTCGGCTCTGCGCGGGGGAGAAGCAGCTGCGGGGACTGGAAATGAGGAAATGGTGCGATGAGGAAGAGGAGCGATCGCGGGGTTATTGAGGACGGGACTGTGTTTTATCTGGTACTCACACAGCCTGTTTCTCTGCCGGTTCTAAGAATATGTAGAAAAGCCCCTGAAGCTGGTGCTGAAAGTTGGAGGAAATGAAGTTGCTGAGCTGTCCACGGGAAATGCAGGACTTGATTCCAGCCTCTACGAAGACAAATCTGAACATGAAAAACACAAGGACAGAAAAAGGAAAAAGAGAAAGAAAGGGGAAAAACAAGTTCCTGGTGAAGAAAAGGAGAAAAGGAGGAGAAAAGTTAAGGTATGTGTTCATGCTACTGCATTTTAGCAAAAAATATATTTTGACTTTCTCTAGGTTTCACAGCAGAAGGTCAGCAGATATGACTGTAACTCGTATCCTTAAGCTGGCATATATTCAGCCTCGGTGTTTGAGACATTTCTGTCTCATTTTTAAAGGATACACACCACATAGCTGTCACATTTTCTAAAAACCTAATTCAGTGATACATTGCATTGTATGGCTGAATTATTTCAGTGTCCAGCAGATGGAGACAGTACATAAAGAATACGGAATTTTTAAGCACTTACAAACTATTCTTATCTTTAAACTTTGTGAATATGTTTTCAAAAATCTATAGAGCATTATGTACATAAATAATGCAGGGTTTGCAAGTGCTCTTACATTCCCATAACAATCTTTCCAGGAGGATAAAAAGAAACGAGATCGAGACCATGGAGACAGTGAGGGAGAGCAGGAGCTGAAATGTCAGACCCCGGTCAGAATGGAATTGTCACCAGAGAAACCACTGACGAGCTCTTTATCCAAGCCGGAGGGTAGGGGGAAAAAAGAAATTTCTTTTGCTAATTCATGCTTTTTTGTAATTGACTCATGTTTTATTGTTCTTTGTTTACTTTTGTAGTAAGTGACTTGGCATTTTGTGCCATCTCAGTGTTTTTCTCCATCTCATACAAAAGTTTGGAATTAGGTTTCTGTACACTTCCTTTGGTATTTCTGTCAGAGTGAGCAGAATGTCAAGTAAGGGCAATGGGAAAAGTAGATCCCCCATAGGTATTGTGGGGTTTGCCATTCTGTTATTTTCTTTATACTGAGTTCTCAAGGTGCATCAGTTTTGTTTGGTTGATTTCTGATATCTTGGAAGTGCAGTCAGTTCTGCCTCACACTGTTTCTCCCCCTCCTTGTTTTTGGTCTAGAGGTGGAGCAGACACCACTTCAGGAAGCTCTGAATCAGCTCATGAGACAGCTGCAGAGGTAATGTCTGTGCTACATGCTTGCAGAGCTGTGAAGGGAAAATAACATCCAGTAAGGGAAGGGGCACACACAAAGCTGAGGGAAATTTTGGTAAATATATTGCCAAGAGGGCTGTTGTAGGAATTTAAGTGCTAGTTTAAGAAAGTGTGCTTAGAACTTCTCTTCAGCTTAGGCTTCTTGTGAACACCTCCAGTTTCAAGTTCATAGTAGTTTTTAAAAGCTTTCTAAACCAGTAAAGTTTTCCAATAACATGATGCTTTCTTTAGAGGAACCTTTTGAAAGGAAGGCACAAGAGGTTATAATTAGCTTGCTAAAGTTTTTTTTACCTCGAGTTCTTCTATTTTAGCATTATTTACTATGAAAAGGAAGTATGAAAACTTCAACCATGTTCTCTGTTTTACTAACCACGTGTCTTTTTGGTTAAAACAATCAAGTCTGCAGCTTTTTCAAATAGTCTCTTATTTAAGATAATATTTCTTGACTTTAAGACTGTCTGCATCTTGTGCAAGAGTGGTTGGAAGATCTTTCCCTTTAGGTGTCTCACTTGAAACTTTGTTTGCAAATTTTCTCTTATCCATAAATTTTCAAGACCTAGATGTAATGTCAGTTTCAAGAAACTTAAGCTATCAAAAGATGCCTGTTAGTTTTGGCTCTCTTTCTGTGCATACAGAAAGCAGCACTTTTGATTTTTAACTGTCTCATCCCATCTGATAATTTCTGAGTAAGTGGTGAAACACAAGAATATTCTTATATTCTGTACATTTCTTTTACTTTTAATTATTTCTAATATGGTATAAAACACCTTTGTTAAAATGTAAAACCTTTAAAAAATTTTGGAATTTTTTTTTCACTTTCTGGGGTGTACAGATAGTTATCAAAATGTAGAAAGAACTTCTGAAATATATTTGTAGTACTTTTTTGGTAGATGGGTCTGCATATGAGATCTTTTCAACCTTGAAAGGGAAAGATTATGCTGACATAAGCTGTTTCTCTCTTTATAGTTCTAATTTCTTTTTAGCTTAGTTATTTCCTTTCTATTTAATTCTAAACTCACGTCCTTGTTATAAGTTGAAACATAAAAAAATGTCTTTCATTTCTTCACAGAAAGGATCCAAGTTCTTTCTTTTCATTTCCTGTGACTGACTTTATTGCCCCTGGCTATTCCATGATCATTAAAAACCCAATGGATTTTAGTACCATGAAAGAGAAGATCAAGAACAATGGGTACCAGTCCATAGAAGAATTAAAGGTAATGTTTTGAATTTTGTTTTGACTACAGAGGTGTATTATGCTCAATTGACTTGAAGGCAGTATTTTATGGGAATAGAAAGATGCCAAAATGAATCAGTACTTCTGCCTCAAGGAATGTTTCTTCTTGAATTTATGTGAGCAAGTAAGTTCTGACTGTAAAAGAGAAAACACTTCTGGTTTGTAAATGTGCATCTCCAAAAGATGCAGATGGTTTCAGGTTTTGTGCAGGATTGCATGGAGTCTGTCCATTTGTCCCCCAGCATATTTTAAATCTATTACTTTTCCCAGGCTAGTCTGGTCAGATCAACAAGTGAAGGCACTGTGAGCTTGGTTCTGTTGACAGGAGCCACTTGTCCTTGTGCTTTGGTGTGCCTAAGGGATTCAAGGCCTGGTTTGAAAACCTCCTTGAACTTCTAAAAGATGTGGGGCCTAGTTTTGTTTTCTTTTTCATCAGAAATACTCTAGTTCTTTACTGGGCTAGATTGTGTGTAATTATCAATTAGGCAGATGTCAGTTAATAGCATTGGTTTTATTTTCTCGCACATTCTTTAGATCTCCAAAACTTAAGTAGAGCATACCCTGTTGTAACAGCTGTTTCTGGTTAGTTTTTCATTTTAACTTTGTAAATGATGAGGATGTGATAAAACATTCACCTGCAGAGGCTGCAGTGAGCATAGAAGTGCAGTTTCTAGCTCACTTGAATTTCAAACCAGCACACATTTCTTCATTGTAACTAAAACTTTGGGATAGTCTTTGTAATAATTTAACTTTGCACTGCAGCTTTTCTTTGCCTTTGTTATGTTGCTTCACTTTGTTTTAATGACTGCTGATTGGCCAGGAGGTGGGTAGTTGTAATTAAGAGGGCTTCCCTAAAACTTTGAAAACTACAAACAGTACTCAACACTTAAGAATCCTTTAAGAATGTTTTTTGGGTTGATAGATTCAAGTCTTAAAACAAAGTTACATACATATCCCTGTTTACATTTTTAATAAATTTCTTAAATTCGTTAATTAAAAGTATTTTTCTATTTTTTTTCCCTAAAGCTCAAGACACCCCATTTGCCACACAAATATCAGTATAGTATGCTGTAAAATTAACTTTCATTCCAAAATTATTCATGTTTGAACAGGATAACTTCAAACTGATGTGTAATAATGCAATGATTTACAACAAACCAGACACCATTTACTACAAAGCTGCAAAAAAACTGCTGCACTCAGGGATGAAGATACTTAGCCAGGTAACAAAAAGCACCAAACAAAATATTCAAAAGTATACTGCTTCTCTTTTTGATCTCTGTTTATCCCTTTTACAGGGATCTCTTGAAAATGAATAAAACCTTGCATGGTATTTGTCAAATGCTTGTATATTGGAATATAAATAGTACATTGTTTTAGTAGTGCTGCCAGACCAGGCATTGTAGAAATAGTTGCATTTAGTATTTCACCTTCTAGATTCTGTTTGTTTGCTAGTGTAACAAAGAACTCAGATAAAATGAGTTTCTATGGGTAGGTTACAAAAAGATTAATTGAAGCAGCAAATAAAAGGATTTTGATGTTATTCAGGAGAGAATTCAGAGCCTGAAGCAAAGTATAGAATTCATGGCTGACCTGCAGAAGACAAGGAAGCAGAAGGACAAGACAGATCTGCAGCAAACTGGGGAAGAGGAAAATGGTCCTGGGAAAGACAGAGGAGAACCTATGGATGGTGACACCAAAGCATTCAAAACACCCAGCAAAGAGCACAAAAAGTGAAGTATTATCTGACTCACTGTAGGATACACCTTTTAAATGCTACAGAAACAAGATGACTTAGGGTAGAGTGGATGTGGGTTTCTCTCTGGTACTGCTTAGACATTTTCATCTCAAGGGATCAAAACTTACATAAAGTATCATCATCTATTAAAACCAAATAAGTTTAGAATAATTTTTAATACAATCATTTTTGAGTGTAGGTAGCCATGTACTGTTCATCAACTCCATTCCTTCAATTATTTTCTGGTTTAGTGTTTTGGAGAAAGCTTGCAAACATGTGCTTTTAAACATTTTGGTACAAACAGCTACATAGCCAATTTTGATTACTTTTTCTTTGTTTGTTTACATAGTAGTTGTATTTGAAACATGCAGCTGCCTAGCTACAGAAAGTATACTTTCTGAAATAGCTGTTCATTTCTAGAAATACCAGATATGAAGATGGTAAATATTTAGGTAAATAAATGCTGGATACTAAAATTAAGAGCATCCAATATTCCAAGAGTATCTTAGTTTTGTAGGAGATCTTTACAGAGACCTTTACAGTTATTAACTGTAAAGGTTTACCAATGTAAACCTTTGTCACATGCCTTCCCCAGCTGTATTAAATACAGTCACATTCAATAGCACTCAATAGCACTCACACAAAACCAGAGTTAGCTAAAACTATTGTCAGAGTATCCTGGTGTGTTATTTAGCCAGCTGGTGTCCAGCTAGTCCCTAAGCTGTGTGGGTGCATTCACAGGAAGGATAAAGACCTGCTTGAAGACAAGTTACGGAGCAATAGCTTGGAAAGGGAGCAGGAGCAGATTGATCGGATTGTGAAGGAGTCCGGAGGGAAGTTAACCAGGCGCCTTGCAAACAGCCAGGTAAGCACTGGGGGATTGGGTAGCTCCTTTCCCTTTTCCATAAACCAGGTTTCCTGACCTCTTACACCAGTTGAAACCTCATACCTGCTTTTACTGCAGCTTACACCATTTTACATCATTGATCATCTATGTAACGTCATAAGGTTAAAAAAAAGTGCAATTTGAGTGCATGCTGAATTTCATCAGCAGAGCAAGTTGAGCTAAAATTTTCAATAAAGTAATAGAAAAAGATGAACAGTAGAAAGCTCAAGAAACTAAATCTGACCTGCAAAAAATCTCATAGTTTTGAAACAGACACATACCTGACCAAAGATTGTTAATATTACAGGAGAAGAAACTCTGATTAGTAATACTGTGCCTGTTTCATTTTCTACATTTTTTTGTCACTTGGCCTCTGCAGAAAAATTAATATTTATCATAATATCTCAGTTCTTTGTGCCTATACCAATAATAAAATTATCTAGTGAAAGTAAAAATTTAGAGCAGCACTCAATTTTGAGTGACTGATTTCCTTTCTTATTCCTGCAGATAGGACAGTTTCATTAAATGTCATTAGTGTAAGGACCATGAACTTCAAGTACTATGTAAATTAAAATAGTCTAATCTTATTTCAGTGTGAATTTGAACGAAGAAAACCAGATGGTACAACAACCCTGGGCCTTCTTAACCCCGTTGACCTCGCTGCAGGAGGTGAGTTGGCATGGTTCAGGGAACAAGTGACTTCCACCTACCTGGCACCTTTGCAGGGGCAGATGAGCAAATCCTGGCCAAGAACTGAATGCCTCTTTCCAGCCTGATAAAGATCTGGATTGGAAGAGCTGCAGCTGAGAGATCACATAGATGGGCCTCAGCTGTGGCTGTTGTTAGGAGCAGCTGGTGGATGCCCTCAGTGCTGTCGCTTCTCTGATTTGTGTCAGCTGTTTGTGGAAGCTGCAAAAGAACACTTTTGCTGCTGGAGAATTTCTTGGGATCCTCTTATTTCTGGTCCATGCACAGAGTGCAGTGTCTGCTGAGCCAGAAGGCCACAGATGTTTTAGAATTAGGAACTGTCTGGGTCCCAGATCATTAGCATGAAGCATTTGGATAGGAAAGCACACTTTGAGAGCCATGTCCTGTTTATTTTGAGTTCTTAGCTGTGAGTATTAAATGAGTTGGTCATCTTTGTAAGCCTTCTCTGTTTCTGTATTTTGGTATGTCCTATTGCAGAGCCAGGTTACTGCCCTGTAAAGCTGGGAATGACAGCAGGAAGGCTTCAGTCAGGAGTTAATACATTACAGGGGTTCAAAGAAGATAAAAGAAACAAAGTTACTCCAGGTAAGTGCTGATTTTAAAAAAAAAAAATACAAATCTTTCTTTTGTATAAAAAAGTGTATTTGATCTTGTTACTAGCACAAAAATTTGGAACTAAGTATTTCTAAAGATAAAGCACATTATTAGATGTCCTTGCCCATGACAGAGGGGTTGGAACTGGATGATCTTTAAGGTCCCTCCCAACCCGAACCATTCTGTGATTCTTTGTATCCATTGCACAATTAAACAGCACATCACAAAGTCCTGCGTAAGTTACACATACAAAAGGGGCAAGATACTTACTTTTTAACTATACTGAGAAGAGAAACAACCAGATGGGGAAAGGTTTTTAGTGGCTTTAAAAAAGCCAGGGTGGGCCTGAGAACCTTTTTCCAGCATCAAACTCTTCATGTTGTGCTAAGGCTCACAGTGGTGTTAATGACATAATTGCAAATACAAATGCATTTGGTTTAGATCTGAGTAAAAATTGTTATCTTGTGAACAGATGGTGTTCTGTGAAGGCATGTTTTCACCTTAAGAAATACATTCCTTCAAAATTTTTTCTTGAGGATTGTTTTACATCCCCTTCTCATTTCTGTCTGAAGCATACAAAGCAGGATAATAATTAATGCTATTGTTATTCATTAGTGACATACTTGAATTATGGACCCTTCAGTTCCTATGCACCAACATATGATTCAACATTTGCCAACATAAGCAAAGAAGATTCTGACCTAATCTACTCAACATATGGGGAAGACTCTAACCAAGGATCTTCCAGGTAACCCAGCAAGCAGGGTGCACAGTACAGCTCCCAAGGACAGAGGCAGTTGTGTGCAACTCTCTGCAGGATGGGCTGGCTTTGCTGTGGAGTGATGGCCCTGCTGTCTTTAGAGCTCACAGGGGTTTGTTTGTGTTAGAAACAAACACTTCAGTAGAAGAGCCTCTCTCTGTAGTGAAATTAGCCAAGCTGGAAGAATTTTTATGCTGCTGAAACCTAGGAATACACTGTCTAAACTTAGATGTATTTATAACTGAAGGACTCATGTTCAAAGCCAGAATATTGAGTTGTAGAAATGTTTATATAAACTGGTGGGATTTTTTCACATTAATTACTGCCTTGAATGAGATACAGCTTTGTATATAAAAATAATTCTAATGGTTTCTGATTTTTGATTGCAAAAACGTCAAAGTCCCTTTGTTTTGTGAGAATTGCACAAGGAGCAGGCACAGTGACACAAATTTTTAGGAAAAGGAGCAGTTCTTTAGTACAGTGTAAATGTGAAGGGCCTAGGCAAGTTTGGTTTTGTGTTGATGCAGCTGCCTGAGACACTGCACTTTTCCAAGTTTTCCAGTGTCCCATTCAGACTGGATTCCTCAGCTACAGAAGGCAGGCATGATTAAACTAAAGCAATCCATTTTGATCAGATCCTGTGCTACTTTTTGTGTTTTCTGTGCTGTACATACTGGTTTGACCTTACATAACATTTTTACATTAAATGTTTGATATGAAAGTCGTTATCTTAACTATCTTTATTCTTTCAGTATTCAAGATTTTTTTATGAAGTCCCAGGATTATCCTCTCTTAATGGCTGATAGTTTGCTGGATGTTCTAACTAAAGGAGGACATTCTAGAGCTCTCAGAGAACTAGAAATGGTAAGAGTGGATTTGTGTACTATCTGGTCTTTGGTTTTAGCACACAAGCTCTAAAGCAAGAGAAAGATGATGCTGATCCTATTGATGGTCTTCCTTTTAACTGATAGAATTGGAGAGTAAAGACTGGTCTTTGCCTTCAGTGGCAGGATTTTCTGGAAAGGAATTACTGTATTGTTAATGAGTGAATATTAACATATTGTACATAGAAATATAATTATCCATTCTTTGTCCATTATCCCATTCCCATTATCACTAACTCTTGTTTCAAGACCAATAAGCAGTTGTTTAAAAATAAGGTCATCGTTGACAGGCTTTTTTTTCCATTAAAATTTTAGCACATTCCTAGCTGCCCCTGTTTAGTTCAGGTGAATTAATATGTAGTTTTTCCTTTTACTTGGTACCATGCTTTTGTACTCAAGCATGTACTATGTAAAAATACTGAACAGTAACGTCAAAGTCTTAGGAAATTCCAGTCCTGCCCATGCTAAACATAACTGGAATCAAAGGAGCTCATTTGATAACCTTAATTGACAATCCAAGAATTATTTGAGAATCTCCTCAGAGCAGTTCCTGTTAACTAGAAGTCTTGCTTTGAGGTTCAAATCAAATCATATTGAAATAAACAGATTGTAGCCTGAATGGGTCAAATATTACCTAAGTTAATACTAGAAAAAGTTCGTGGACCTTTTTGCCTTAGCTCACATCTTTCCTTAGCATTACATGTTATCTCTTTTCTTATACCCAGTAGTGGCACTGACTGTCAGGGTCTGGCCTCTTACTCTGGCAGTATTAAGAGAAATACAATTGCATAGAGAAACAGAAAACATTTCAGCCTCTAATAACCACCCTTCCTCTTCTTCCTGCACCCCAGTAAATAGTCTCTGATGTGACATCACTGTGAACTTTGCAAAGAGAAATAAAACCTGAGCTGAAAAACTGTATTTCAGTAAACATTAGTACCCCAAGAAAGACCCTGAAAAATAGCTGCATTATAACTTGTTTTACAGTGAAAGGACATTATGGCATTGCATACTTACCTAAAATATGGCATCTTGTAAGATCTTACTTGGAATTTAAAAGAGTAATTTTAACATCTTCTTTAAAAATCCTTTCTTTGTTCAGCCGTGTGAGGAAGCTGAAGGCCCACAGGAAAGAAGTGATGCAATGAAAGATGTAAAGGTAAAATTTTTCCTTATTAACTTCTCCAACCAACCCGTCCAAGCTCACAGTTATAAAATGGCCTGAAACTTTCAGGGCTGTACAACAACACTGAGACTTGGACAAGCTGCAAATCTTCTGAAAATTGTGTGCCCCTTTGTAGGCATGAGGAGAGTAAGGTTCTCAAAAACATTATGTCTTAACTCTCCGTTAAGAGAACTGGAAGAAAATACTTATGTATTTTTGTTTGTGGTTGTTTGGAACTATAGATTTGTTTCTATCTTAATCTAGTTTCGTTTAACATGAATTTGTAGTGTGAGTGTAAGATGCCACATGATGTGTAGCAGTCTTTGAGAAGTTCTCACTTTGTGCCCCTTATGGGCAATACATTATAGATCTCCAATCATTCCACCCAAACTTTGCTCAGTTAGACAAAGCAGTTCTAGGGCCAGGGGTGCTCTCCTGAAGCACCTCTTCATCTGCAACCAGATCTTTGATAAAATCTCCTTTAGGTGAGCTGAAGCAATTCTTAAACTGTTTTTTAATTGGGATGCAGGTCTTAAGTTACCACATCATTTGTGCCTATCCCCAGTGGTTTTGCAGATGCTGATTTCTATTTGCATATGAAATAGAATGAGTAAACAAGAACTGTAGAACAGTAAGTTACAGAGTGTCTTTTCAGCTTTCCCTCTGTATGTTCACTTTTGTAGAGCAGGCTAACTTCACCTTTGTGTTCTGATCTTCACCAGACAATTTTGTTGTTTCAAGGCTGAGCTAAGTATTATCTAAATTATTGCTTGCTGGGGTTTTTTTTTCAGATTGTGGAAATTGATATTGCTGCCAGGTTGGACGCTGCTAATAGTGACAGACTGACAGCTCTAAAGGCAGTTACAAACTTTGGCATGCCTATAGAAGAGTTTGATTCTGAAGGTGAGTCTTCCTTCCTTCCTGAGGTAGTCAAAGTTCTGGTATGTCTAACTCCTTCAGTTTCTTAGTCCCTTACAATGTTTTGTATCATAAAGTAAATAGACTTTACTTAGATCTTACTAGTCAGGACTTTCTTTTTCTCTTTAAACAGAGGCTGAAATCTTCCAAAGGAAACTTGATGAAACAACAAAGCTGCTCAGAGAACTCCAGGATGCTCAGAATGAACGACTGAGCACAAAACCACCCCCTAATATGATTTGTCTTCTGGGTCCATCTTACAGAGAAATGCACTTGGGTAAATACACTTTTTCTGATAATTCTTCCAGAATTGATGAAGTCCCAACTGGTATCAGCTCCAAGAAAAAAAAATCTCAAGGGCTGTAGTGTAGATGATGTGCTGTGTTAGGCCTAGAGGATTAACTTAAACTTCTTTGGATGTAAAGCCAGATGAAAATCTTGAATAGTAATTACAAGTATTCCCTCTTTATTCCTAAATGTCCCTAGAAGTGATTGAAGCTTCTGTATGCCATGGGGCAGACAATAGCCAAGTACCAATAACTTCTGAGTTTTGCAGTGTCTTTGAACAGGTCTGCTGAAGTATAACCAAGTTATTATTGCAAAGCCAGCTTTGGTTCAGGATGGATCTGGTTATCAGTCTGTTGAGTTACACTAATTAATACCAGTCATACATTCTTTAGTTATTTGAGCAAACCTGCTTGTCTCACAGATCAGCTACACAGCTTTTGTTAATGGCAGCCCTCTAAGACAGGACTGTGTGCAGAGTGCCTGTTTGGCAAGTAAAACTGACTTGTGCAAGGCTGTTCATGGTCTAAACTAGACCACATGGATGTGATTAGATAATCTCCCCATTACTTAAGAAATATGACCAAGTCTAAACCAGATCAAATACTATCTTTTTTTATGTTTCACTACTTATGGCTTCCTTCTTGAGGGAAAACCACATTTGTAGCAACAAGAACAGTCTCTCTTTATATCCAAAGCTTTGTGCTGAATCCCAGATTCCAGCTATTACTAACAGCAGTGCTGTGTGGGTGCCACCAGCCCTCTCCCAGCTGCTGCATGTGTGGCCCAGGTTTCATTAACTTACTCTTTAACTTCTGGTGTTTCCTGATGGTAGCAATCCTTGGCCAGCAGCTGTTCATTCCTCCTGTTCTTCTCACCTTGTCTCTTGGTTCCCAGGATGTCTTGCATAGCTGCACACAGAACAACACAGCTCTTCTGGTCTAGAAATATTATTTAACATAGTTGCCTTTGTACTAAATAATTGCACTGTTTGCTGGGTGATGCAGCAATTTGGTGTCTATATATAGCATATAAACACATCCTCTTGTCTTTCCCAGCGGAGAGAGTAACCAATAACCTGAAGGAGCTGGCCCAGCAAGTGACGCCCGGTGACATTGTCAGTACCTACGGCATCCGGAAAGCCATGGGAATCTCGGTCCCTCTGCCCGAGACAGAGGACAGCTGGGTAGATTTGACAGAGGGTGAGTATATGAAAACATCTGGTAGCATCTGTTCAGCTGGAACAAAACCACATCTGCAAATCCTTAGACTGGCTTATGGTAAAACTTTGCAGTAGTGTGGTTCCAATTTTCAGTTCTTCTCTCCTTTTTAAATTCTGTTTTAAATGGAAAGTTGCTGCCTTTGGTCTCAGTCCAAATTGAATCTTTTGTGTGTATGGAACTTTGGTTCAGCTACACGGTTACTTTACAATCCATCTTCCAGCACTGCCAGATTTTAAATCTCAGTAATACATTTAATTTTAGTTTTTCCATTTTGCTTGTGGTTGCAAGAGAGGAGTTAAAATTCCTCACTTGCTAAAATGAGAACATTGTGATTCCTTCTTCTCCAGGCTTTGGCTGTGCACTCCTTTTGCTTAGTTTGGCCAGCTGTCATGCTTTGGAACCTGACAGTGTGAGTTCAGCTCACCCCATCCAGCCAAAAGTAGTGGCTGTTTTTGCTGGATTAGGGAGTCTCGTCAGTGGAATCAGTGCCAGACCCTCTCCTTCCTCATTTATAACATGCACAGCAAAAGAGCACCCAGAGTTAGGGCAGGGCAGGAAGAATTTCCTCTCACAAAACATAATTCACATAACAAACTTACTCAATTTGTGGTTTATGAAAGTTTTCATTAAATAACATTTTAACTGAAAGAGCAGGATTAATTCAGGAACTCATTCTTATTTTTAAGGAAACTGCTCAAGAAATTTCAATTTCAAAATTATTGAGCCTTTTCTTTTCCATAACATTACACAGAGGCTTTGTAACAGAACCAAATGAAACTCAGGATTTTCTGGGACTGTTGAAGAGCAAACACCTAACTGCATAAAAAACAAAAGAGCTGAGGCATGATCTGCTGTAAATGCATGTCTTCACTTGAGCATTCTGTGGTCAGTGACCTGCTATCTGTTGTAAACTTTCAGACTTTGAAGAGCCTAAAAAGACCATCACTGTTCCTGAAAACGAGTGTGGTGCAGTTCCAAGCTGAAGATTCTGTTCAGCTTACAGTTGTTTGATTCTGTTTAAGAACCAGGTAAACGTCCTTCAGGTGCATTCACCACGTGTGTTTATTGTGTGTTAAACTACTTTTGTTTATTAAATTTTGGAGCTGATGGCTTTTGAAGGGTTCGTATTAGTTACTTCTGCTATGTAAATGCACTAAATTATTCTTTTTGCATTCTCTGATGTTTTTTAGCTCCTCTATCGCATTTAAGTTTTCCTAAAATTACCAAGTGTCTGGAAACGTCAAAGCATAATGACAATGTGCCTATGTATGGTGCAGGGACTCAACCAAAAGTTTATAGAAGCAATGTATAGACTTGTCTCTGAGTCTGGTTAGTGCAAACATCATTAGTGTCTGCAAATCCCCCTTTTTAAATTTACTGTGCAACTCTCATGGACATGAGGAAAGGAAATAAACTTTTTATACAAAACTGGTGCAGTGTGCTGAATTAACAAATGCTCAGCTTTGTGATACCTTGGATGTGGATTAATCTCCTCTTAGATACAGTAAGCTGTGTACTTACATTATCCTAAACTGGAGGGCAAGCTCAGACCTGTGATCAAAAGTGAGACTAACACTTACTGTTAGCAAGTACAAGTACATGGATGTGGTACAGTCATCTCTGAGACACTCAGGCAGACAGTTCTTACTGTTATGCCTGGATAATGGTTTTAGGCCTGTTTATCAGAAAGCCTTCTCACAGCCCTGTTCACCAAAGGTGCAGAGCAGCAGCCCAGCTCTCAGGCACAGAGCTCCAGCATTGCCTGGGTACAGGTGCAGCCAGTGGCACACCCAAGTAGGCTTTCCCTGTGCTCCCCATTGCTCTCACACCATCACACAGTGCTGCACACATGGCTTCTACCATAGATGTCCTTAAATTTTAAATGTTGCTTTTTTTAATCCCTGATTCCAGTATAACCCTGGATTCAAGAGGACTGAGCTGTAGGGTTCCAGCCATTGCTGATGTGTGCAGTGGCAGGGAACTGAACTAAGAGGTAACTTACATTATTGAGTATTGTGAATTCCACCCTTTCCCCTCAGTCTTCTGGCCAACATCATCCTTGCTTCCTTCCTCCCTTCCTTCCTCTCTGAAAACGCTGCAGGAAGATTTGTTTTTAAACTTTCACAATTACTAAAATATATTGCAAAATTGTTAACTGTCAGCCTGGGTTTTTCTCCAGTAGTTTCAATTGTCCCAGAAGACTTAATAGTCACCACTGGAGTTTTTTCAGTTCTAGGTAATAGCAGCTGAATTATTACCCCAGGAAATTAATTCTTCTATTACCATTTAAATCATTTTCATGCTACAAAAGGATGACAAGATTCAGGGCAAATGGGCCAGCCAAATCCTTACTGGCTCCTTCCCTAGCATCTCATTGCCCATCACTCACCTTTTAGATGGAGCAGGAGGTGGCTGCCAGTGACAGAAGTATTTCTCATCAGCTGTTGAACACGTGGATGTCACTCTAAGCATTTTCTACTGGCAACATTTTTTAGAAAGATAAATACTGAGTTTAGTTTATCAGCAAAAACATTTCCATTAAGTGTGCAGCACTATAAAAAACGTACCTCCTTTTCATGGGTATCTCCATCAAAATAATTGCAAAACCAGACATGTTTCAATAAGCTTTTTATTTCATAGTAAAAACAAAAGTTTGTTCTTTAAACCAGACTCCTAGTTCCAGATGTTATAAGCTCTTCAAATTAGATACAGTGCCATTTTTTCCACTCAAGAAAAAAAAATAATGCTGCAAGGAAGATTTTTCCACCAAGATTGTTTCTTCAATGTTAAGTTTCACAGTTCAATCTCAGGACTGCTGAAAACAATTATTTCAATACAGTTGCTTGTTAAGTTGAACTTTTTCTGTGGTTGAATATAGCTCTCATATTATACAGTTACAATTCTGGTGAGAAATTAGTCATCCTCTTTTTCATTACACACAGTTTCTAACTTCCCCAAGAAGGTTGTGCACAGCACACCAAGTGAGCATTCTTTTTAAACCTGCAACCAAACCCAACTCCTTCCCCTTTGGAAGCTGCAGCTCTTCCTGCCACTTCTGCAAATGAGGTTGAGCTGAAGTTTCACCCAAATAAGTTACCAGCCTTCCAGGCAACATCGTGTAAACAAAAGCATTTCCAAATGCTGTTACAGACAGCAAATGTTCTTTCATAGATAACTTACATCTACAGTCTACTAGGTCTGAGAACAGGAGCACTTCAGAGCCAGCTCTATTTATAGGCATAATGCACTTTTCAAAATAGATACATGAGACAAATGGTCACTTGACCTGACATGACATCAAGGACTGCTGAAAGGAGCCTTTGACACATGCACGGTCCTGTAAAACAATAAATACCTCTAAAGAAATGCTTGCTAAACACCTGTAACTACAAATACACAACATACAAGAGCAGTAAAAGCTGTTTGAGGGTTTATTCAGCTACAACACTGACTTGCACTAACACAACAGTGAGTATGTCACTTCTTTCTTCAGCAGAGCCCATGCCTGAACTCACAACCTCAAATTCAGGTTTTCTTACATGCTGTTTTCTGTTGGAGACCTACTACACACATAGATTTGATCTACAAAACTGACAAAGACTACACATATGATTTTTAATCCACCGCTGGACAATATTTAGGTTTGTTGCTGTCTTGAAATATAGTCCCTTCCTCTTCTAAAGAAATGACACTGTAATTAGAAAGCAGCAGTGAAGCACAGGACTGCTGAAACACTTGCTAAACCCAGAAGCATTAGGAAGTGCTGTTTGTAGAGGAGGAAGGCTCAACCAGGCAGGTGTTGTACTCCCCGATCACTGTGCTGTCCAGCCCTAACCTGGTGTATGGGGAAAGGGGGAGCCCATCCTTGGTAAGGGACATAACTGGGCACAAGGTGTCAGCCTTACAAACTCCTTTCATCTCCACCAACAGCAAACGGATTTGGAGATTGCAGTAAGTAAAAAATGCCAGTGTAGAAATTAGCAAAGGACACTAACAGCTTAAAAACCTTACGAACTAAACTGATTTACACCATGTCCACAGTGAGCTTATGAATGCTCTACTCATACTTCCAGTACTGGGGCTCTGCTGAAATATTTCATTATGAACACATTTTTTCCATACATCCTTTTGTAACCTTCAAAACCAGTTTATGAAAAAAACTGCACTGCCTTTGAAAGGCGTAGAAACTAGCCAGTGGCTGGTCAAATCATAGAAATAAGAACAGAAAAAAAAAGCAAACCCCACCACAGATACAGTTCTGTTTATACAGTACCTGCTACTGTTTCTAATACTATTTTAGTAATTCTGTTCTTCAGCTTCCCAGCAATTCAGGTTTTTTTTTCTTCCCTAAGTGCCCTCAAGAACGCAGCATAGGATCAGAATTCCTGCTGGGATCAGCAACACCAGCTGCTGTCAGAGCCTGATCCCTGTGCTCCTCACCATCAGCTGTACTTTTTGAAATTTAAAGTAAAAACTTAAAGATTTACCATGACAGAACAAAATGCACATACAGACAGACACTAATTACAGAGAAATACATTATATCACATGTTCTCCTTTGTAAACACACTGAACTAGATTAAAGTTATTTCTGATCAGCTCTTGGTCATGAAAACATTTGCATAACACAAGGTACTGCTGTGGAGGAGGCAGGGTGGTGAAGTGACCCCACACTGTGCAATTCAGGTTTTTTCCCCAAAAGCTCAGCACAGTTATCATGTGACACGCTTGAGTTTCCTTGCATTCCTCTTCCCATTACTCAGCTGTCTTGTGCTGTGCAGTGTGTTCAGCATTAAAAGCAGGACAGCAGTGCCCTCAGTATCAGCACACACATCAGGACAAACACAATACTGGAAGCAGGTGTGTGTCAAGCAGGCAATGGAATGTTTTAACACAGGAATGAGTTCTACAGTGCATCCACACCGGTTGTCACTGGGGCTGTTAAGACTCCCAGTGCAGGTAAGGAAAGCAACTAACTGAAAATGCTTCATGGCAATTCCAGGTAAATCCTCAAATTACTTCAGAAAAAGTAGTCTTTTTCAGACTGATGGTTGTGTATCTTCTAGGAACTTCTCAGAATTCTTCTTTATTAAAAAAAAAATTCTCTCATCTTGAGATGTAGAAGAGATAGGAACAGTATATACATGTTTTTAGAATAAAGTCCTTCACATAAGGAGGGAAATTCTACGTCTTCACAGAAGGGAGGCACATCTAAGTCTTTTTTGATTAACTTCATTGTAGCCTCAGTTCAGTCCCATGCCTTGGAATTTGGCTGTCTCAGTGCAAACAAAGTAAGTCCTCAGTTCTCCCTTGCCTTTGACATTAATGAGTCCCCTACATTCACATGAGTATCCCAGCTCCTGTAGTATTTTGCTTGTTTCTTCAGTGACCTTTGTATGAAAAGAATTAGAAACTCTTGTGAAATTCTTCTGATTATTCACATTAAAATAAAATTCCACAACCAATTAGAAATAATGCCTTGGAAATTGCAAGGCTCATAGTTTTACCTGGATCTTGCCAAGCTCCCCTGTGGTCTCCATTCTGCTGGCAACATTAACAGTGTTGCCCCAAATGTCATACTGAGGCTTCCGGGCACCAATCACACCAGCAATCACAGGGCCATGATTGATCCCTGCAGAAACACAGGCAGGTGTCATTACTGAGCTAGAAAGGGATGTGATTGTGTTAGCTGTAGCTTCAGGGAAAAAAAACATCCCAAAGCTTAACTCTGCAACACCTTTCTAGCAATCAGTATTAGTGCTGTTCTATATAAGTATTCATACTGAGGCTCAGGAGGTCCAGGGCACAAAGCAAAATTCTGGTCTTCTACTTTTAATATACAGAAATGAGCACTGTAATGTCAATACTGTCTTTAGTCAACAGTCACTAACAGGGTACCTCACTCTTCATCTGTATCTTTCATTTCCTCCAAAGTCATCCAGCTGCACTCTTCCTGCTGCTCCCTCCAGTGATGAGAAAAAGCCCATCCATGGAGGAGCTATTGAACAGCTGACCAGACAATATTGCCTTTGGCTATTCAGCACTTGGACCTACCTCATCCTGCCACTTCTCCCTTGTCTGAGCTGTGCAGTTGACATTCCCCACAAGCAGAACTCACCCACACGGAGGCGGAAGTTGTTGAAGGAATGTCGGTTGATGCCATCCAGTTTGCTCATCAGGGCAATCCCATACTCCACCATAATGCCAATGTGAGCGTGCTGCCTTTCCCTATCCTGTGCAAGTCATAACACAGATTAATTAGAACCAAATTGCAACATGAAAGGCTGTGTCAGGCTGCTACTCCAAAGCAGTACTAAAGTTGACTGGAATGTTTTAAGGATGAGATCACTCATCCTTTTCAATGCAGAATTTCAAAACTCCATTAAATACAGTTGGGATGTCTATGAGGCAACAAGCCTGATATGATTAAATTTTCTAACAAATTATTTTCTGTCCTTTAGAGTTTCACCTTTAATTTTACATATTTTGGGTATATTATTATATGCATCTTAATGTCATACACAAACCTGCTATACTGAAAATGAGCCAGAGAAATTGGTATTAATTCTTCTGAGTAACAGACCTAATGTGGCACTTGAGGATTCTCTTTCTGTGCTAGTTCTCAGGTATCACAAAAAGCTACTGTCCAACTCTGAGATGGCCTTTTCTTTGGCTCCCACTCTTTGACTCCCTTATTATTAGAGCCCTTCTCTTATGCATCTAGGAATGTTAAACTACTGGAATCAAAGATGAAAGATGTAAAAGGTATGCTGGGATTACAGACTGAAAACCTTAATTCAGAAATAAAATGGAACTAGGAGATAAATAGTGAATTCAACAGGAGACAATATAATTTTGTCACCTTTTTTCACATTTCACAAAGTGACTATTCATGATTTACTTTTTCACAGCATGTTACATTTTGTTACTTTGAACACACCTTTGCACCCACAGAATTCTGAAGGCAGATTCAGAGCCAACATACCTGGTTGTTCTCCTGGCCTGGTGTAACACTGAGACCAGCTGCTGCCATGTAAGTACTTCCAATTGTTTTTATTTTTTCAACACCACTAAATTTAGGTTTTAACAAGAGCTGTTGGAATGGAAAGAAAACAAAAATTGAGACTTTAATACCTCATTTCAGTGTAGTATTTAACCAGAAATCTTATACTGTCTACCATAAGCATTAAACATCTCTAGCAATACTATCACTCACCTGAAGATTAGATAAAATACTGAGGATTAGTTTCAAAGTTTTGCTCTATCCACTCACAGGAGAAATGAAGGCACTGAAGTACTGAAATAAAGTCCCTAAAGTCAGGACTCTCAAACCATACTTCTAATAGATTTCATGATGTACTTGAAAATCCCAACCAGATAAGAAAATATCTTTCAAGGTTGCAAGGCTGAAGTCAGAATATTAGTACAGCATAAAAATGGGTTTTCCCCCTCTAATGCTCACAGATCTAGTGAAACATTCATTTTGCACTAAATATGTAATCCAGTGCTTTTATGACAGAAGCTTAATTACCTCATCAAAATCAGCAATGATTTCATTTAACAGCCTCAAGCATTCCAAGCCTTCTTTGTTGACATCACATTCAGTGTAAAACACCTTAAAATCTGGTACTGATGCAAACATGACACAGACACAGTCATAGGATTGATGGTACCAGTCCTAAAGGAAAGCAATAAACCCACAGATTGTCAGCAGCCACATTCCCCCACAGGTACTCACACTCACGATAATTGTTTGTAACCAGTAATCAAATTACAGCTTTCCTATGAAGTCAACCACATCTCTTATTCTATCAGAAACATTAAAGTAGATTTGCCTAAGGAAAAGCTAAGATTCCTTAAAGATACCTTAAACATTTTCATCTACTTGGACACTGTCACTCTTCTGAGACACAGCATTGTTCTCTCTGATGACAGGCTGGCAGAATGATATTTCTTAAAAAAAAATCATTATCAATGAACTTTTCTCTGGGAGACACTATATGCTCCTCTACTCATATCTCTAAAAACTATGGCCTATCCTCTCTGGTAAAGTACAGTCTTTGGAAAGCAGTAGATCTCATTTAAATATTTGCCAAACTTAAACTGTGTCCTGAAGCTGAACTACTAATTCTGAGAACAGATTTCAGGGACTGACACTAGAAGGTCTTAGAATACAAACAAGAGGCAAAGATTGCAGAGGCTTACAGTCTGTGTTCTTTTTCACATCATGTGTACTATATATCACAGAAACCCAATTTGCTGTCCCTCACATAGGGGAGGCTCAACACACCTCATTTCGTTTTTCTCCAATGAAATATGCGGCAACATGTGCTGGAAGAACATTTTCCAGCAAAAGCCTGTTAACATTCTCCATAGTTTCAAATTGTTCATGTTCCTTTTTAAACTTATTCTTCCACAGACAGTCCAGTCGACAGTAATAGTCAATCTGCAAAGAGATCAAATATGATAAATTAAATCCATAAAATAATACACTGAAAAATATTAGGAAATTTTCTGAAGAAGTGTAGTAGCAATAGTTTATTCAAGGCCTTTTGAGTCTATATAGTTATGAAAAATGTGCTTTGAGAGCAAAGGTCAGAAAAATATGAAGCAGCCACTAAGACCAAATGTCATTTGATACCATCAGGTGTATTTACCAAAATGACACTTTAGTAACATAATTATTTTTATCTTGAATTGCTATGTTGATTTAGAATGAATACTGGTATATAAATACAGATAGATCAAAACTGGAAGAACCAGGAATTTCTCACAACTGTGGTGCAAACACTGTTGAAAACTAGAAAAATGTTCCCATCCTTCCACAGAAAAAATTCTTTCATTACCAAAACCTAATTACATGTGTGTTATCTGCAAGACCAGAATACTTAAAAAAGACAAAAAATATACTCATTAAAAGTACAATTTCAAGGAACAACACTTTTGCATTTTATTTAAATCAACTTGCTGCAAGTAAAGGAACTACAGGATTGCATTTTAAATACATACCTGTTTTGCAAGTAAAACTAGGGTTATGTAAAACAGAACCAGATATAAATTAGTCATTATCCTTGGCTCTTTGATGAAAAACCTGAAAATAAGAAAGCAATACAAAGTCATCTGTATGCTTTGAGCAAATCTGCACACTGGAGGGTTGGGGTGTGAGGTGGGGGAGGAGGGTGTCTGTCCACACTGGCACCACAGGGTCACTGTTCATTTGTGCCACTGGCTGGCTGGGGACAGGTCCTGTCCCAACACCCAGAAAGGATTATCAGCCAGTCCAACACTTGGAATGATGCATGGCACATCACAGCACACTGGGTGTTGAAACCTTGCTCCAGTAGCTGTTGTGAGATGCTCAAGTAATCAGGGCTTTATCTTAATGGAGCTATCTTAATTTCCACCAGACTGAGTTTCAGCTCCCACCCCACACCACCCTACAAAAACACTGCCAACAAAACCTTGAGGTAGTAAAAAACATTCTTATTTGTGGAAGGAAAGACAATAACAAATTTAAAACCTGAATTCCTAAGACAAAGATAACAGTTAAATTATATCTGTATCTGAATCACCACTCGTATTTCATAGTAAGATCAGTCTTACCACATATATTACTTTTTACAAATGCAAATTAAATTCTCATCATATGAATGATTAAGTTCACTCAAGCTTTTTTAAGGTGTGCTCACAGGTTACAGCCCCTGCAAAATAAAATTATTCTAATCTTCAACTATGAGACTATGCAGAGGAATCTGAGAAAGAGTTCAAAACTAACAGTGAAGCCTTTGCATGTGATTTCTCTTCAGTATTTTCAGTTTCTGCAATTAGATCAGGTAAATTACTGTTACTATTCAAAGTACCTGTAAGAGTTCACCAACCTTGACTACCAAGCTTGAACCTCAGACTTTTAGCAAGGCTTTTCTTCACAACTTAAGATCAACCTTTCTATGACATTAATATTCTACTCTCCAGTCCTTAATGTAATCCAAGGCTCCTAGGGATCTCAGAAGCCACATGACAGAATTTTTTCAGAGAACATACACTTTGTTTAAAAAGTATACGTAAAAAAAGGTGGCATGGTCTAATAGAATTTCCATGTTGTTAACTTTACAGAAAGGTTTGCACTGTCTGGCTTACATGATTTTGATATTTCAATATTCCAGTAAGTGCACAAAAATCTAACACTTCCTTAAATGAAACATAAAAGGATGAGAAACTTTACAGTGCACCTGGTACTGTTGCCAGTGTTGCCTTTGTGCTGAAGGGTATTGAAAATGATGAGGTAGACGGTCACAGCAATGGACAGGAGGAGAACTTTGAGTTCGAAGCTCATTTGAAGAAATACTGAGCAGGCAATGAACCCCAATATACAGCAGTAAGCATAATACTGCAAAAGAGGAATGTAAAGAGTCTTTGCATTATTCAGAACTCATGTCTAAGAAATCTTCAAACCACAGCAAATACTCTGAGTTCATGGGCACTGCAATTAAAAGCAAAGAATCACTTAAAGCTGTATTTTTAACGGCACTAAAAGGATGAACTTAATATTGATTTTAGTTTACTTTTATAATTTGTTATGGGTAAACAAAATATTTAAACAAAAACCAATCAACATAAGTAAGCAATGCCACATAAAACCTGAAGTGTTGAGAATTTCTCTCCTGAATTTTATTAATTCAAATAATTATTTATTTAAAGTTTGAGAATAATCTAGAGTAGGTTCACAGTCCATAGAACCAGCAAGTCCAGCACTGTAACCCTATCCTGACTGTGCTTTCCCATTGTAACCTAGAGCAGATGCCCCATCCCCAGCCCCACACCAGTAACATGTGGAGACTGTGGCTGGTTATCCAGCCTGAGACTCAGCTCCTCAGAAGAACTATGATTGATGCTAAGAAGCATTATCAAGCTGTGGCCACTGTCCCCATTATGGAATTGCTGAGCATTTTGCCAGGGGAATCCCAGCTCAGGCAGGGTGTCCAAGGTCAGCCTGCAGCTGGCAGCACCAAACATGGTACCAAGAGTACCAAGAGTGTGCTGCAGACAGGACTGCTGCCTGTAGCCACAGGCACAGGTGTCGGGTGCTCAGCTGGCACACTTTAGGCTACAGGCAACTCCAAAATTACCTCAGCTTCTGCTCCTCAATGCACAGTTTTCCCATCTGTAATAGCACAGGCCTACTACAGAACTGTGAGATTCTTGGCTAAATAATTAATATTTCTACTGAAGTGCATGAAACCAGAACAATTTATGAAGCAATTCCTAATCAGAGTCCATGTATCACACATTATACCAACTCTGTCATCCTAAGAGAGGTCTGTCAGCCACTTAAGCTCTTTCACTCTGCAAACACACTTTACTGGGACACTTGCAAGTACAGCTCTCATCTTTCAGACTCAAACATTATCATCACCCTGTTCTGCTGTTTTCTCCTTAAAGATTTAGACCTATTTCTCAGTTAGAAATTTCTAAAACCTGCAAAGAATACTTTACTTAGCACAACAACAGCAGCTGAATTATCTTGATTTCATGAACAATTTTTATGCTGTCAGATATCTAAAAAAGTTTCCTTTTACACAGCAATAGAACCTGCCATTTGTCAGTAATGTACACCACATTCAAAGATCAGGCCTAAGTAAGATGCTTTCACTACTTACAGTTTCCTCTATGCAGGAATGAGTTGTGTTTTCAAAAGCCTGATGTACAAACATGCAAGAACAAAAAATCACCAGGTGAGTGCAATGTGCTTTTCATTTGTGTAACTTATCATTTGTCATAAGCACCTGAATGAAAGGCTCCTCACACACCTTGCTGCACATAATTCAAAAACATATCCATCATCTAAAGGGGTGGCCAGGTGACAAAGGGGCATCCCAAATATTTGGATGAACTCAAAATAGAACACCACTTCAGCATTAGAGATAAAAAAAGTGAAACTTCCTGAAATAATACTTTTGTGTCACTAGTAAGTGCTGGATTTACTCTTACAGAAATGCTGGAGAACACCTTTCAAATATGCTGAGACACCAAATAAATCAAAACTTCAGTTTTATACATGAATACTCCAGACTTCTGAAAATCCCCAAAGGATGCACAAGAAAGCTACATATAAAAATACAAAATATCCCTTAAAACTGCCTTGTGCCATGAGCAAGTCTTCATGTTCAATAGTTAAAAAACCCCAAAACCCTATCTTTATAAATAAAAAGAAAAAATATAAAAATATTGCCATCCATCATGACATCCTACATGATGGGAGTTGGACTTGGATGATCCCTGTGGGTGCCTTCCAATTCAGGATGTTCTATGATTCTATACCTACCATCCAAGACTCATTTCATTTCAGTCCTAGAAATTAAGATGGTATTTTACTCACACAGTTGGTAGCATTGAGGTCATTTGATCCAGTAAAGTTGGCAGGTTTGTTCTTTTCAGTAGTCTTGATTTATTGAAGGGGAAGAAAAAAAAAAGCCCACAAAGCAAAACAAGTCAATAAAACCAGCATACAAACTAATTAGCAGGTAATCACTGATTTTTTCCCTATATATTTTACAAAGAGTGTTGATCTAGTTGTCTTTTCACTGCTATTGAATAAATGTTGAAATACAATTGCATCCCATGTAGTTGTGCTAAACATATATGCACACACAAGCTGCAAGAAGGTTAACATTTACTTATTTTCTAATTGGGGGTAAAGGTTTACATTATGGACATGTTAATTTAGCAGCTATCTGGCACAAACATGTGGTTTTGTCTCACCCCCCCAGTTTCACAGCTGCTGTTCCTGTTTTCTTTCAGTCTGTCTCTGGTGGTGTTCACATGACACCACTGTGAGTCAATTCAAGGACCTAAGCCAGCAAAAAACACCCTATGAAAGAAAATTGAGCATTTTCTGCAGTATTGCTTTCAGAAGGAACTCCCCATGGAATCAGAAGAATGGCAAGGCAAAGGAACACATGGGATCAGGACACCAGTTTTGGTAGTTAACTATCAGTTAAGTGGAACTGTTCACACACAGAGCTTGTTTTAATAAGAAAAAAAAACCAGCACAGTTTTTCAAATGTACGTGCCCCGGGTGCAATATAATATTCAAACTAAATTTAAAAGACAGATGCCATTTCCACTTTACTCCAGCAGCACCTATCCCCAATGCCTTTGCTTTTAGAAGAGAGCCAAGCTGTATTCTTCCCTCCCTCACCCACATTACTTAAAGTGCTGCCTGCCACTGCCAAACATCTCAAACCCCATTAAAACAGGAAAACATCTTAGTGAGGAGGGTTACAATCAAGAGCTGTTATAAGTACTGTCTTGAAAACCAGAAAAGTTTGTAGAACTGAAGTCTACCAAGTGTACTTCCAGTTCCACAAACTAGGAGCTTTTGTTTTTAATGCTTTTAATGGACATCATGCACTATCCCTGTGCAAATCAACTCGTGTTGTAAGGCAGGCATTAGAAAAAGCAGCAAAAACTGGTACTTGATGAAAAGAAAGCAGGAAGTTACTGAAACTGTGGATTTTGCAATATGTTCATTAATTAATGTGATTACTTACCAAGTTAAAGATGGCTATAATCAGCAAGGCAGCTATAGTGATGACTGCTAGAGGCAGCCTAAGCAAAGGCATTGTTTCCACCTTTTCTGAGACAGCACACAGATGGCGCAGGGGAGGCCACTGGTCTGAGCAGCACTTCTGTAAACACAATTAATTAGTTTCAGTAACAGATAACACTTTGATACAGGGAAAGAAATATTTCTAAATATAAAGTTGACCTTTTTTCTGCAGGAAAGTGTCAAGAGCCTTCACTGGAATTCTAATTTACAATCTCCTCATCCTGAGTCAATGTCTAACACCTTTCCCTGGCTGAAAATAGAGACAATGCTTGCTTTCTTCAAAGGGGTTGGGTGCTAAAATTTTCTCAATTCGTACTTTAAAAATACAGAATTATAATCTGTTTGAAAGTTATAGAGAAAAGTTAATAAAATACAGTAAAAATGTTGTGGCTTTTTTTTTCCCCGTTATAGAGCTATAATATTTGGAACTACATGTTCAGATTAATAAATTGAAACCAACTCTGGACAGTCCCCATTCTTGCCATCCTGCCAGCATTATTCTGTTATTTGACTACACCAAAACACTCCCAAGCATAAAACTCAAGTGTCATGCAACTGCAGTCCTGGAATTTTCTATTTTGTCCTTGTGTTTCTACACATGTAGAAAAAACACATGAATGCATATACACACACCTCTCTCTCCCTCTACAGACATATATGCAAAAATTCATGTTTATACATGTACAAATACCATACATACATAAAATCCACAAATCTGTCTAACCATACAATTAAATGAGTCATAAATCTTTGTCCCATGTCCTGAGTGTAATTTTCTCTTATTTTTTTCTTTCCCCTTCACACAGCTTGACCATGGCTCTGTAAGAGACTCTTTCCCTCCCTGGAGAGCTCCATCCCCTCACTGGGTGCTGCAGTGCAGTGCTGCTGCACGTCCCTGCTCTGGCACAGTGCAGGTTTGATGAGTGCAAGGAACATTGTAGAATCCCTTCTCTAAAATCCCTTCCCTCTCCCCACATTGCCCCCAGGCACTTCTTGAAATGAGAAGGCCTTTTTTTTCTTTTTTTTTCACTCTGTATCATTGAACTCTCTGTCACTATGGGCTCTCTCTGTCACTATATATTTTTAAACAGTAATTGCATGTGTTTAATAATGCAAAGAAAAAGGAACTACAAGTGCAAAGTGTCCCAATTGATGTAATGGTGAATTTGGAATTCTAACAGCCATGAAATTGTTGCCAATAAATTATTCATATGTTTGCAATTTTCATTACACTTCATAAATTATTATGAAAACAGATCTTCTGTTCCAACTTATTTCAATATTGTTTCCAGAATAGAGAATAACACTATTTACAACCAAAATTACTATTAATGACAAACATAGAAATACATTTTATAAAAGCAACCCCATGTCCTCCCTCCTACCCATCTATTCATGCACTCAAATAATTCTGAATTACTGGGAGAATTTTCAGACATGAAAATCTGTTTCAGGCAATGGAATCTTCTGGTAACCTGAGGTTCAAGGCTCCTGTAACTCCTATTGAAATTACTAAAATTTCATCAGCCTAAAAGACTGACCAAGTTGCTGAAATATATCCATCCCCCTTTGAAAACAGGAAGTGTTTTTTTAAAGTAAACTTACCAGACATTTCTCAGCAAAGCACACAAACAAAATAAGCGCAATGATGATGGCAACAACTCCAAAGGAAATTCCCAGTTCTGCAGTTCTAAACAGAAGAAGAGAGCACTAAAAAAACCAAGTTTAAATATGGTTTTTCTTCAAATAGCCCTGAATAACAGTAACATCACACAGGTTACGGTTGCTCTGTTGCACAATCTCTGCTTTAAGAGATTCTGCTCTGATGGCCTGAGCCACTGCCCTGTGCATAAACCACATGGAAACTGCACTGCAACAGCCATGAAAAACAAAGGGGCCATACACTTCAGAATTACCCATCCTCTGCTTTCTTGGGCTGCAACTAGCAGCTCAAAGCTGCCTCCTTGTAACTCTACAGAAAAGGATCACTGAGCACAGTTCAAGCAGCGAAATCCCACTTTCCTACTGCTCAATGTCCTTACAGCCAACTGTTCTTATGAAATGATATTCCTTACTTAACTGACCTCCTCCCTGTGTGTACTAAGCACACAAAATATTAAAGAAATATTTCTATTTTATTTTCATACTAATATCTTGGCTCTTATGCCAACAACATGAATGTAATCCCTTATCATGGGGTAAATGAATGTATGTTTCTTAAATTTAACCCCTCAGGAACTCCAAAAAAGTTCCAAAAAGAACCTCCACATGCATTTCACTTTAGCTGTTGGTTAATTTTAATTTTAAATAATTAAAATACCAGCACTTACTTCGGCATGATAAGCATCTGGATCACAAATATACAGAGGAATACAAAACTGGCACACACAAAGTAACTCTTGAGTTTCAGAATAGGAATGGTGCGGTACTGAAACACAGAGAGCAAAGCATCAGGGCCCTTTCAGGGGTGTTTTTTCTTTATTTTATTACATTCTTGTGATAACACATATATACAAGTTTATACTGCATTATTAAAAATACACTAAAGCAGAACAAAAGACCATCACCAAAAAAAAGCCCAATCACTTGAACATTGTTCAAGAAAAACAGTCCAGGCCAAAGGATAATTTCTACATTTCCAACCTAGAGGGAAATCCAGGCAGCTCTCCACAGATTCCTATGGTCAAAATCCTTATCAGGAAAGGACATACACAGAAGTAAACTAAAGTGTATGTACAGACCCACACCAGTAACTACATCCACAGCACAGTAAATTTAACAGCAGTTATTCAAACAGAAAAACTACACTGCACCTAAAAAATAGCAGTATTATATCTACAATGGAACAAACTCAGCAAACAAAGTGTTTTCATAATGGATAAAGAAATCTTTTTTTTTTTTTCTTTCCTTTAAATCTCATTACTTTTGAGGGAAGTCATTTATTTAAAAAAATTATCAAACTCCCACTAACTCCCTTATGGCAAGAATTTGACCACAGATTAGAGACAATCTTATTTAAGCTCAGAATTTTCATTCTCAAGGAAGAATGACCAGTTCAAACACTCCTGAAATCTGCTTTCCATTAGTTACCAGAAACCTCTTAGGATGTGCAGTCACCTCCAGAATCCAGTTTCAGAATGAAACATTTCAAACATATTCTTATGCTGCTCTGAAGGGCAAACCAAAGACCAGAAAGGATTATTTTGTTCTTACCAACCTCTTTTTCAAGACCAGGTTCTGCAAAGATCAGTGAGAATCCACAGAAGTCATCTGACCTGCCACACCAGGGACTGCAGCCAGAGAGAGACAGGGGTGGGTCAGCAGGAGCACACAGGGCCAAGGAGAGGACACAGAATCATCCTGCACCTCAGACCCACAGCAACTCCCAACACACGTCTGATGCTTCTGCAAGGTCTTATGTTTCATAGCAGAACAGAGCAGTAAAACCATAACATTTTTACTCATCTGACAGGCAGATCCACAACACCCATAGACAGCAACATCTGCCTAAGCTACATGAAAAATGTAGCTCCAAACCTTCCTGAAGGCTGAAGAATAGCAAAGTGTAAGAGCAGATGTTAGAGAGGGCTCACAGCCTCTAAAAACTTGCCCTAAATAATATCAGACTCCAATTAGGAATATCTGAGGTATAGCCTTCCTAGAATTTAGATGGAAGAAAGAGCTTTTCTTCTTCAATTCGGTGTTTTAAGAATTTGTTAGGAATGTAAATATTGTATTTTAAATTAAAACAAATAAAACCAAAAAAAAAGAAAACCCAAACCACCACCAACACACTGCCTGTGTTTGTCTGCTTCTAAATGCAAATGCAGTGCCAAAGGAATTACCTGCCCCTGACAGATGATCTGCCTTCAACCCCCAAAACTGTTTTGACTTTCTACATAGTTTTTTGTTCAGAACATTGCCCCATCTCATGACACTTCTTGTTTTAATAAAGAAAACATTGAACAGAAAGACTGATCACTGGCTTCTTAGTAAATAATGCAGTAACAGTTTCATATTCAAATTAAAAAATAAACCAGAAGCTAAATAAAAACAAAGAGAAAAAAAGGGCAAGACAAAAACCCTGATAACTTTATACATATACTTTATATCTAAGCTTAAATTGAAAATGTAGGTAAATCTCAAAGAAAAGATGAAGAATAAATAAAAGTACTGCATACGTAGTTGAGCTGAGGCCTTCAATGGTTGACATCATTTCATCATAAATATCTTCCTCTATCCTTCCCTTCTGAGATGAATTTCTGAGGATGAAAAGAAGTCTGTGTCACAAATGCCACTCAGAAACAAGTAACGGGTACAGAGCACACTTTGTCAGCACACAGTGGGGCAAGCCTCCAGGGAAAAGTTAAACCAAAATGCTCCAAACTGATTTAAAAATACACCCAGGAGCACTTTACTAAGCATTTCTCTAGTTACCCAAATCATGCATTTTTCAAGACAGCATTTTGACAAACTGAGGGAATGTTCCACAAGTGAAAATCATCTCCTCACTTAACTCTGTGTTGTGGGTACCATTGACAATTCTTATCATATTGTAATATTGTAATATAAATTTGCTTGCTGCAGCCCAGCAAGCAAAATGGAATCTGAATGACTGGGGGGACAGTAAGACAAGAAGTTCCTTTTAGAGTTTGCTAACAATTACAAACATAAGCTGAGAAATCTTCTAAAGGCCAAAGCTCTAGCTTAACCTTTCTAAGGCAGGACTACCATACACACAGTGATTAATCAACCAAATGATCACATCCTTACAGCACACTGAACTGCAAGAGCAGCACAGGAGCACCAAAAAAAAAAAAAAAAAAAAGAAGAAAATAAGGTACTTGACAAACCTATCAGAAGTTCTCTGGCGCCCAGTAGAGCACAAAGGTATTTCCTAAATAAAATAGGAATTCAGAATAAGTCACACATTCTTTGAATAGCAAACAACTATGGAAAACAAACATCAAGAAACTACCAAAACCATTTTTATTCAGAAATAAAAGAAATGTTTCTAAAAACCAATCCTTTCCAGCAACGCTTTCTGCTTTAACAAGTAAGAAGTGAGTGTTTTCTGACAAAAAAGATTGTTAGATCATCCCTCTCATTTTTCTCTACACACCAAAATAATTAAGCAAGCACCAGCAGAAGCAAACAGACTGGGAACCACTTCCGCAAATCTGAATGGATGCTTAATTTAAAATTTACTACAGCTGTGGCTCCAGGACCACACCTGACAGCATGCACATCTCCTGCTTCCACCTTTCAGAAAGGGAAGATGGAAGGAAAAATTAGTTTTCTTATATTTTAAAATCTTAAAAACCTTAAGAATTCTTGATCTTAAAAATTCTTTACTGATAAAATCCAGTCGCGAGGAGAGCATGTGGAAGGACTAGTTATTTTCTATACATTTCAATTAAGTATTGAGTGTGTCCATCTGGTTCTTTTTATAAAAACCACATGGACCAGGCAGGATCTCAAGATGGGAAAAATAATAGGAAAAATAGATAATTTTGCTTTGAGGATATGCTAGGTTATAGTATGCTAGAGAGATTGGCAGTCTGAGAATGGTGAAGGTCTGACAGAAGGAGAAAGTCACAAAGTCTGCCTTTTCTGACTGAAACAATCCAAGGAAAAGGCAACATGGCGACAACAGCAATGCACTTCTGAGGAGAACAGCCAGTATTTTTCTGTACCTATTCACACTTCCCCTTACACGTTATTTCACTCAGTATCTCAAATCATGTATTTCCACATAAGCTATGAGTAATAGCTTTCCATATAATTTCTCAACAAGAGACTGGAGGGAGTTCATAAAATAGTAGAACTTAAGAAATGCTTTCTCATTGTTCATCTTCCCATGCTTTTCTCATTTTTCTTTGGCACAGAGGGATTAGACACTGTCCTACAGCCCATTAGCTCAGGGTTGGGAAAAGAATGGAATGGAACAGCTCCAGAATGGAAGCTGGCAGTGTGCAGCACTGCTGCCTGACTGCAGAGAGCAAGGGACAGACACCCCTCAGCTGGGTGCGCTGCGCACCAAGGGTCAGAGCAGGCACACAGCCACCACAGGCAGGTGTGGAGTGGCACCGGAGCAGTTGGCAGAGCAGCTGGCAGCACTCTGGGTCACTGACCTTCCTGCGGCGGCCCTGCGAGCCCGAGCAGTCGCTGCTGACGCTCTCGCGGTGGCTCAGGTGCGCGAAGGGCCGCGCCGCCCCCCAGGACTCCAGGTAGCGCGTCATCCGCACCGAGGCGCGCATCTTCAGCCCGTCGTTCACCCGCGCCTTGGGGACGTGGCTGTTGGAGAGGCACTGCTTGGACTGGCAGAAAGAAAACACGTGGACTAAACAGAAATTCAGGCAAATTTCAAAATACTGAAGCTCTGTGTGTTGAGTAGTTTAAGACTCAAATCTTGCCGTTTTGTAGGTTTCTGGACATATCAGCAACATGTCAGTCAACCTCAATTCCTTTATCCCGTTTAATTAAGGTGAGCTAAAGCAAATCACAGCGCACACAAAATTAATTGCTTCAGCTGCCTTCACCAGACTTGGCTTGCAACAAACTCCACATTTATGTACAGTGATGCAAGGGCCCACAGGATCTTATGAACAGATACAGTTCCCTTGCAGTCAGCACTACAGCAGGGGAAAAAGGTGCCAAACTCCTGAGCTGCTGGGGTGTATCAAAACAGTGGTTAGAAGATCCCACAAATTACAGACTCCACATTAGATTATATCTGTGTCACAGCTGCTGAGTCAGGCAGTACAGACAGTGTGTACAGCAATACCCTTGCAGAACTACAGAATAAACCAAGACATCAATGACTGGTAATTCTCTAACATTTCACAAGTGTCTTCAAGGGACCATTATAATATTCATAGGTCCTCATTCTGAGAATATGTGCTGTGTGCAGCTGGGGGCAGACTGCAGTATTGAAAAATATAACCAAGATAAGATTGAGTTCTTGCTAATTAAAAGTGGCTCTATGCTGTTCCTTCCTGTAGAGATCAGGAAGTAAAGAAGTTTCTCCTCTGCATTCTTTTTTCATTTGCAACATTTTACTCATCAACCACAAGCCAGTTCAAAATAGCAATAATTCAGGTGTTTGTAGCTACCAAGCTTTAAGGGAGTAACCCACAGTTGCTAACTTCACACTGAACAGAAGGTGAATCTTCCTTTTCAGATAGGGAGGAAGACATCTGATGCTATTTTACAGGGACTATTTTATCAGCAAGTGGCCACACAGTACAGGTATTCTTTCATTCCTCATCTTTTGACCTGGGTTTTTGAGACACTTCATAAAAATACATAGTCAACTATGTCTTTTTACTTTAAGTGGGTCACAAAAGAGGTTTCAGCATAACACTTATTACCTTCAATGTAATAGGCATGTCATAAAGAAGCAGGATGTGCTTTCAGATCTGAACTCCCAAATCCAAGCTACTCAGGTGACTCACACCATGCTCTAATTCTGCATCTGAATGAAAAAGCTGTGTGCACCACAGAAACCTATGTACTTATGTGTGTATACTCTTGAATAAATATATATGTTTGAAAACAAATACATACCCTTGGATCAACCACTAAGTAGGTTTTGATATTCATGGATTCAAGGTAAGGGTCCCTCAGGTGTCCATTCCCTTCTTCTACTTCATAAGCCTTGCCTAGGTGATTTAATGTTGCTTCAGTGATGTGCACACGGCTGAGAACGGGAGAAAGAACAAGAGACCCAAACACTCACAGAAAGGTCACATTAAGCATTTCATTTACATTTCAATGGTCCCTGCTGACATTTCTGCTTTTCAGACATCCCCTGCTTTGGCAGCCAACTGAAAAATCCTGCCAGTACTTAAAATTATATTTGCCATCTTTTACTATAGTACATCATTCATAGCAAGTTCCCTAAAAAACACTTCCCATAATGAGATAGTATTGGTTCAAAATTAAATTGAAATAAGCAGGGAAGTAAATGAAACAAGAAGAAATGTGATCAAAGGAGATCTGATGACTCACAAGACAGGCAGGCTCACAGGCAGGTTGTGAGAGCTGCAGGGAAAACTCATGAACAAAACACAAGCAAGGACTGCTTTGTGCTAGAAATGCATGAGGGTGAGGGGAGACACAGAGTCTGGGAAAACAAAACTGGGGAAGGTTTTTTGTTAACTCTGAGGAGAATTCTGAAAGTCTGCCTTTTCTGACTGAAACAATCCAAGGAAAAGGCAACACAGCAACAACAGCAATACTTCTGAGGAGAGCAGCCAGTATTTTTCTGTACCTATTCACACTTCCCCTTACATGTTATTTCACTCAGTATCTCAAATCATGTATTTCCACATAAGCTATGAGTAATAGCTTTCCATATAATTTCTCAACAGGAGACTGGAGGGAGTTCATAAAATAGCATTTCTTAAGTTCTACTTTCTCATTGTTCATCTTCCCATGCTTTTCTCACTTTTCTTTGGCACAGAGGGATTAAACACTGTCCTACAGCCCATTAGCTCAGGGCTGGGAAAAGCACAATTCCAGAATGGAAGCTGGCAGTGTGCAGCACTGCTGCCTAACTACAGAGAGCAAGGGAATCACTCCTCTATCCACCCCCCCTTCCTAAAGCTGGACATAGGTTTGCACAGAGGTAACGTGTCCAAGACCTGAAAACTACTGGCTGCAGCTTCTAAGAAGGAGGAATAAAAACTTCCTCAGTACTTTTGAAGCCAACAGTAAGAACTGAATTGCAGAAGGTGCCTGCTTTTATCTGTGTACTGGTAGTTTTCTCAAAAAAAGTTTAGTTGTTACCTTGACTATACACTTTTGCAGTTATGGTGAACCTTCAAATCTGAAATTTTAAAATTTGCTCTAAAGCATAATTTTTTCCACAGAGACTGGGGTGTTCTGGGTGATGTCTGTGCCCTGAGCCCTAAAACACAGCCATGTGCTGCAGCAAGTTTCCTGTGCTTTTCCCTTTCCTCCAAAAAGCAGTACATTTGTTCACTACCTACCATTTTACATTTTACCAAGCTTCCTCTCCCCTGTCCCTCAAACCACACACTGCGTAGGACATTTCTGATCTTACTGCCAACTTCTCTTCCAGTCAGGTGCCAGTGATCTCTCAGCAGTTCCTAATTGCTCCCTGGGTTCCAGGATAAGCACATCACCAAGGGCTGCTCTCCCAGGCGAGCTGGAGCACGCACTGCTGCCCTTGCTGTGCCAGGACAGAACACCCAGCACACTGTGCCAGCCTCCCATGCTGACAGCAGAATAACACATGCTGAGCCTCCAGCCATTTACACATCAGAGAGAACTGGTCATAAATGCACTTCTAGTTTTGGTTTTATGCTACTCCTTTCTGCTTTAGTAGTGGATTAACACTGTTATGAATGTAAGTAATTTTTAAAATCACTAGGAAGATGAACAAGGTTACTCTGACACTGGACAGAAAATATTTCAAAAGCTAGAAGCTTTCCTGCATCCCTCCCTTCAAAAGTCTTTAGAATTCCTTCATTTACAGAAACTCAAAATAGATATGCTTCCTTTTTTAAGCAAAACCTCTGGCTGGCTCCTAATGGCAAAACTGCTTCCAAAGCAGGATTAGCTGACTTTGGACTAAGGAATCCCCAACAAATAATTCCTTGCACAGCAGAAAAAAAAATACAACACAACACTTCCATAGTGAATAATACCCCTTCCACCCTGTCAGGCTCAATCTTCCACAAGTGGAAGATGTTTCCCCTGGCCAGTTTTGAAACACAAGATGAGTGTGTACTACACAGCTATACGTAGAGGAAGTAATAAGAAAAATGTTTCCGGATCAGCATGACAAACTAAACCAGCTTAATTCCTTAGCAGCTTATCAACTATAAACCTGACAAGCATACAGGAATAATCAGAGTTTTCAAGATTAGGCAGAGGTCCCAAACGTGACTAACAAAGTGTGGGTTTGTGCCATATTCAGAGTCATGCTGTTTGTTTTACCAACAAAAGAAACTTTACAACTCTGTATTCTTGTTTAATCACTCTGAATCAACACAGTAAACCCTTCAGCCTGGCTGGTGGTGTAACTCCTCACCAAGCTCCAAGTAGCTTTCTGTTTCAGTGACCAATGCAACAAAGTATTTTGATATTCATAACCTCTTACGCTTAGTAAAACACTTTAATTTTTAAGTTACAAGCATATACCTAAAAGCTGTCTGAAGTAGAGAAATAATAAGAGAAGCTATAATGTCACTGGTTAGAAACACTTAAAAGAAACCAATTTGACACATTATCACGACACAAAAACAGTCATGGTCTGATTTGGGAATGAAAAAAGAAACAGTCCTATAACAGCCTTTTTTAGTGTAAACTACCAAAATAAGGAAAAAAAAAAAAAAAAAAAAGGGTTTATTAGATTAATTCTAATCCTTAAATTTCATTTACACGAAAAGAGTATACTTTCCTAAAGCAAGAAAATGCAAATGTTGGTGGTTTTGAAGAACATTTATATTTGTTCTGATCAACAAGTGTCTTAAAAAGGCTACAAGAGACCAACCTCAGCTCTAATCCTTACATCACTGAGCAGCAGCTCATGGCAAGTTCTATCCCTGCTCAGCCTCAATCCTCCCATTCAGCACCACTCCCTTCCCTTCCTTCTGCCCATGGCAAATGCACAACAAACAGCAGCTCCACACTCTCCTTGCAGGGATACTCCCATCAGGGTGCATTTTAATTTCTGAGTTGCTTATGAGGTTTGGGCGGTGAATATAGAGCTGATCGATGCATTAGCAGAAACGCTGGGCAAAGACAGCTTGGCCTTGTTGACCTAAGGAGCACAACTGTTCTCTGACTAAACTCACAAACGTAGAATTACCCCCGTGTACAGCATGGATTAACTAAGTCAACACAATGCACATGTTTCTCCCATGAAGGCATGGTCAATAAGCAGCCTCTTGCCTAAGAATAGAATTTTATAGCTCGCTGAAAACCCAACCAGAAAATACGAACATTTTACAGCTCTGCTAAGCACACATCTGTCCTACACCCACCACCCCGGGTGAGGAAGTGACGGACCCGGGGCCGTGCCAGCCCGGCTCAGAGGGCACGGAGGGGACAGCCCCGCACGGAGGGGACACCCAGCCCTGGCCCCGCACGGAGGGGACACCCAGCCCCGCACGGAGGGGACAGTCGGCCCCAGCCCCGCACGGAGGGCTCTCGCTCACCCCGGCACTCCGGCGGACTCCATGCGGTTGGCCAGGGACACATCGTGTGACCACACGTCGTACTGCCACTTCCTGAGGCCGATGACCCCGCACAGCACGTTCCCGGAGTGGATCCCGACCCTCATGTTGATGTCCACGCCCGTGGCTTCTCTCACCTGCCTGGGGAGGCATTGGGGGTTAGAGCAGACTTGACATTTCATCTCCTCCTCCTGTCTCATCATACACTTGGTGCAAAACTTATGGTCAGAACTATGCAACTACAGCTAATAAATACACATTGAATGTTGACAAGAAAACAAAATACTTAATATCTCAAATCTCAGTATCTGCACAGTATCTATATTTTAATCAGCCTTCTGTGTAATACTTACTTTATTGCTTCACACATGTCGAGCCCCATTTTAACACAGTTCCTGGCATGAACTGGTAAGGACACAGGCAGGCCTGACACACAGTAGTAACAGTCGCCCAGGATTTTTATTCTCATGCATTCATTCTCCTGCAAAATGACACCAAACATTTTACTACACCAAAAATTAACTCCAAAGGTTCTAGTTTCAGAAAGTCAGGCTTTATTCACTCCTTGTTGAAATAAAGCTTACTATTTCTGCCCCATGTCTGAATGCCTGGGCATTGCCCACTGGAGAGAACAAAAATGACACTTTAAGCATTTCTGAAATAAAACCATCTTGTTAGTTTCTTGCCTTTTTGTTGGAACTGTGTGAAATTGAAAAAATCATAAATAAAATAAAACCGTCACAAAATTTACCATCTAAAATGTTGGGAAATTTAGGTGAATAGAGACTGGAAAAGTACAAAGCCGCGGCTAATTCCAAGTTTTGCACCTGCTAGATAGTGTGCCCTTGGGCCTAGCTGTAGTATGATAACAAATAGTGACAGAGACATGAGAAAAGAGAGATGTAACCCCTAAGGAATGAGGAAGAGTTAATGGTATAGTTTAACCAGTAGATTGCTTGGCTTACAGAATATTCATAAGCTTATTATTTGCTGTATAAGTGTTTAATGCTTTCTTCAATAAACTGGACCTGTGATGAACCAGCTGGTGTCCTGGTCCCCTTCCTTCGACATTAAAAATGAAATCGACTTATCTATCTTTTAATCTTCATCTGATTTACGGGCAGTTTTCCCTCTATTTTTACAGGGCAGCCTCATAAGTAACAGTGTGAGGTGTCATAAAACCTCCCAGCACTGAGGGAAAACTTGGAAATTCAGATGCCCAACCTGGTAGTTGTGCAGATGAAAATTGGGGTTTTTTGTTACTTCAAACATGACTGAAGAGTAAGCTGGCACACACTACTATTGCCATTGTTAATAAAAAACCCACAATACTAAATGGTAGCAAAAAAAATTTTTCCTAACTGTGCAACAGAGGATACTGCTGCCAATGACTGGCAGGACAGAGCAAAAAGTCTCTGACACTGTCTTTTGTGAACACTTTACTGAAGAATTTTAACTACAAAGGTTGCAAGCAAGCCAGGACTAATTCTGCAAGGCTGTGTAATGTTTGACTGACGAGCAGAGATGGCTCAATTTGGGCCAGCCAATAGCTCCAGCTGTTCAGCACTACCTGCTGTGGGAACACAGTTCCTAAATCAGCTCCAAAATCAGCCCAAATATGTGGCAATTTCCCAAAGTGAGCTGTTCTCCCTCATCAGTTAAAGCCTTAGGGAACATCCATCATTCTCCACATCTTAATCCACCCCAATGGGTTCTGAGCAGTGCCACAAGTGACAAGCTCAGAGGGACCAGCAGGGAAAGCCAGCCTTGGATTAGAGCTGCTGCACTTCAGCATCCAGCTCAGCCATCAATTTTTATTAGGTAAATTGGAGCTTTCAAGATTTGCACATTATGGAAAAGATGACAGAATACTCCCTGGCAGAAAAAAAATAGCACAAAAAGCAGGAACCTCTTCTCACAGCTCAACCACAGAGTTGCAAAAGACCTTGACTCACTAAATCCAGACATTTCAGTGCAATTTGCATACAGCAGTGAGAAACTGAAACTCATCACTCAAAATCTAGATTTTTTTTTTCCATTTTTCTGTCTGCAAAACAGTTACAAAGCCTTACCAAATGTGTTTAACCTCAGCTTGTACTTCAGCATTAGAATGAATTTTGCCATTTGGCAACTAAGATGACATAACTTACTCTGTCTTTATAGCTGCTTCACAACAATACAATTGCAATAGTATAACTTATTTTCAGTACTTAAACATTTAACAACAACTGAATTCAGATAAATGCAAAAATTAGCCATGTAATTTAGGCCAAAATATTACTAGCATCTTAGTCAGGTTTTAATCAGTGGTATATTTAAGAATTTATTCAATAATATCCACAAGGGTTTAATTACAACAATTTCACTCCTCTGCTACATTAATAATTTTAGAGTTTTCCAACTTTCCAAATTTTTAGGATTTCACAAACACAACACACAAACATGTAGATGATATAGTCCCTGTAATGTGAGAATTAAAAATCTGAGTTTGTGATGACTGCTACAAAAAATTAACCTCAAGCAACCCCTGGAAGTGGTAACAATTCCTGCCAGGCTGAAGGGTCAGTATTGAGGGTATGTCTTAACAGGGACCATTTTAAACTACTCCCCAGCCTTACACTTTTTTTGTAAGTATCCATTAGTAACATGAAGCTTTCTTTAGTTCACTCCTGAGCTAAAGAACTCTTTGCCTCATGCCTCTGAATTTATGAACTTAAGTCTGTGTCTGAGAGTTCTCCATTTGTGGAGTCCAACAAACCTGCAAACTGAACACAGCAAAGCTCCTCAGTGGAGTTTGTACACAGAACCTCCCACAGCCCTGCTGCAATCACTTACCACCATCAGACAATTTCCTAAATGATACAGATAAACCTCCACACCCAAGAACTGGAATTACAGTAGCAACTTGTTACATTTCCCATTTTTCATTTACATTTTGTTTTAATGTGATTTTTCCAGTTAGCTTTAAAGCAAAAGCAGTTTTGCCTTCCTGACTTATTGACAAACACCCAGCTGCCTCCTGTTGTGCAAAAAGACTTTTTTCCAAAAGCCTTTATCCTGCAGCACAAACTGTACACCTACCTTTGCAATCTGATCAAACTTTCCAAAGAGTTCATTCAGCATCACTACGAGTTCCTTAGGAGAGCAGTCACTGGCAAGGCGAGTGAATCCTACGATGTCTGCATAAAGAATGCTAGACAGGAGCAAAAGGAAAAAGGCAAAAGCAGGGAAAGTGAAATATGAAGACACCTCAATTCCACAGTCAGCATAACTATTGAAATGCACTTAACAGAAAACACCTCTCTCTCCTCTTTGGGAAACAGCTCCAGCAAAAGGGTTCAAGTATCTCCCCTGATTTAAAAGACAGCACACCAGTTCAACACACGTTATCTTCCCACAGCAGGAAAGAAGCTCACTACAGCCTCAAAGTCTGCCTTCAAATTTTAATTTCACTGGACCATAGGTACTGATAAGAATCAGAAGTTTATATCAATTTCTGGGGCTTCCACTTACCTAACATTTTGGTGCCTTTTTACATATAGGCTGTGGAAGTTGTTGTCATGCATCTGCCTGTTATCATTAGTTTCCTTCAGTCGCTCAATGATTGCCAGCTTCATTTCCATAGAGATATGAGCAGGCAGGATGGATAAAAGCAAATTTTCCTAAAAAGTGGGGGGAGGAATAATTGTGCAAAATTATTAACACAGTAAGTTAGAAACTGCAGAATTCTACTGACTGCAAGAAGGCATTTAAAAAGCAAAACAAAATGCCTTTATTCAAATAGTTTTTGAGTAATGCATGTCAGGTTTTCCAGAAGATATTTTTACATTGCTGTTCTCCAAATTATTGATTTCACATTTATGTTGCATATTTTTTCTTTTGTTCCTTGTGGCCTAGGTGTGACATTCCATTGTAACCATGAAACACACACACACACACAAAATGTCAGTATTCAGTACTACATTTTCTGGATAAATTACATTATATTTTGTTCCCTGATGTCAGTGTTATGTTGGCATTTTCTGATAAAAGTTCTGTAAAAGCTTATGTTTTGTACCTAACAATCTATTCAGTTTTTAAAATATCTGTAAATTCTCAAATGCTGGAAAAGCAGCAGCAGATACAAAAGTGTCAGCTGCATGCTGCTATAGCTAACCAGAAGCAATGCCAGAGAAATGAAGCCTTTTGAACTGAGAGAAACAGACTCCTCCAAACCCACTTTCATTGTTTGACTATTCAGGACACCTTTTTACACTGGCTCTCTCTCAAAAGCCCATTCTTCAAAAAGACCCTGTTAAGTTGCTGGGCAGAAGAGGATGACAAAAAAGAGAATACTTTGAGTGAGGAAGGGCTCTACCACCACAGAGATGGAAGAGGAAATGCTGTGTGGAGCAGCTACAAGCAGGAACTTTTTCAGACAATATCAACAGCAAGATTAGCACATTTTGCAGCCAAGAAAAATGCTAAATGCTGTCCCCTGGGACCAAGTCCTTGTCCCCTTTCCCTGGCTGCCCAACACAGCCCTGTTCAGGCACCAGTGAGCTGCCAGGGTTGTTTAACCAGTGCCTGCCTCCAAGAAGAAATACCCTGGGATCACAGTGGGAAGAGACAGTCCTTGAGCATCGAGCACTCGTCTGCACAAGGTGTGGGCAGCAGTTTACCTTGAGACTGATGCCAGAACTAGAAATACCTCCTTTCCCTCACCTACTGTTTGGTACTAGGAGAGTCAGCCCTGGGAAAGACCTTAAACTGACAGCTGAGTCCCAGGGAATATAACAGGGCCTTTGGGAGGCTGACACATCTCACAGTGTTCAAGGAAGCAGTGAGGAACCCTGAACTGCAGCTCTCGCATCTTTTTCACAGAGAAGTGGGTGGCAGAAAGGATACTCAGAATTGCCTGACAAACTGCAACATGGTTGAAAAGAAAGCCCTCAGTAAACTCAAGCACATTTACACTTCAAACAAGGAACCATTAAAACAATCCCAAAAGCAAAATGCTGAACACCCATGGAAGTGAGCACATTGCCCAGGAAATGAGAGCACACTGCCTGCCCAAGGTGATCAGAGGCTTCCCCAGCAGCTGCGTGGGGAAATTCTGGCAGAGCTTTCCTGCAGATTTGTCATCTCATCTCCCAAGATTAGCATCAGAGAACAGACCGCACTGTGGCATTGTGGCATTTTCTGCTTCCCGGTTTGATCAGGGCAGTCACTTCTCAGCCCCTTCTTTTTATCTAATCACTGGTGGGCAGAGAACACGATACACATCAGCCTTGTAGAGCACTTCTTAACCCTATTTGTACCAGGAAAGGTGCCACAGTTTCAGCTTTGGTATCTCTCTACAAAACTTCCTCAGTAAGAAATTCATGCTTGTTTATTCTTTGAATATCACTGGAGTTTATGGAAATAAATATTTTAATCTAATATATTATTTCTTTTTCTCCCTTCACATCCAATTTTCTCCTTTTAGCAAAGGAAAAACAGTTTGTGAGACAATAAAATATAAGAACAAATAATACTTTAGAATTCAATGCAAAAAAATATGACCAAGGGAACCATAAAACTAACTGTTAAAATTACCTTACAAGTGATTTCAGGGCATTAAGGATATGTCCTCTTAAGTTATCTTAGCCAGTCCCAGGGACAGTTTATTCTAGGAAAAAAGGAACTAAAAATGACTGGCAATTACATTCCTGTTACAAATACTGTGATTTTCATGTAGACAAGCCCCAGAAAACAGCTTCCTCCCTTTAACTTCCTTCTTTTGTTACAAATGGCACAACTTTTATTTTTGACACTAGGTGGGTATCTCAAAGATTGGACCAAGCCTTTCAACATGGATTAGTCACCAACCTTATGAATTTATGCAGACTTTGGAAATGAAAACAAGCAACTCATAACATGAGCTAGCTCACTCACTTGCTGCCTCTTTTCAATCTTCAGTTTCATTCGGACCTGGATGCACTTTAAGGTGTATCTGTACAGATCCCATGAAGCAACCTGCATTTGGCGTTTGTGAAATGCACCCATCAAGTTGCCACAAAGGAAAATTACAGCATTGGCAAGGAGCTGCACGAGAAGAAAAATATTTACCTACTGCAGGGCAGTCACTGATACTTCACCAACACACATATTAGTCCCATAAAACACAGTCAATCCCAGACCATGTCTCATTTCCTCTTACCCCATCCCATAACAAATCATTGTTGCTATTAGCCAGGATGGACCTTGGCAGACATAATCTGACTTTCAGAGTCACCATAATGAAACAGAAAATGCTATGCTATCATTCAACATATACAGGCTGTGTGGAGCCTGGCACACGCCTGCACACAGGAGCTGGGGTGCTCCTGTTAATGAGCACACCCTGGTGCTGAGTGCTGGAGCCCTGAACTCCCAGGCTGCACTCCCAGCCCCTCTGACACCCCAGGGCAGCAGCGGCCCTTGTGATCCACCCTGTGGGCAGTGCCTGGTGAAGGTGGGTAGACCCACCTGAAGGAGCACAAGTTGGGAAGAGTGACTGTGACTAAGCTAGGCATGTTTTTAACAGCTTAGTTTAAAAATTAATTTAACAGCCCTGATTTTTCCACTTAGGTCAGAAAAACAAAAATTGCACTTTAGATTTAAAAATTTGCAATTTTACAAAAAGCCTAAGGGATTTTGGGCCCAAGCTCCAAATCCATAAACTTGAAACATCAATGGAACTTTTCTTAATAGAATAGTTATGCCAAAAGCAAAGAGTAGCTTGACTAGAGTATTTCATTATGTAACCAAGCTATTTCCTTACCTGAAATGGAATGTGTTCCTTATTTCCTTCAGATGTTACACTTACCACAGTTAAAACAACAATATGGGAGAGAGCAGAAACAACACTAATTATGACAGCACCTCTCATCCCAAAGGGTAGCATGGTATAAACTGTGAAGATTATGAATAGAAAGAATGGCACCTTTGGAAAGAAGAAAAAATAAGAAAGAATCACACATACATGTCATTAGGTAAATGCCAAAAATCACTACAGAAACAGAAGCAAAGCAGTGGGATTCTTATTCAATTTAAGGCTGAAAAATTAGAGAGATGTTTCAAAATACGGTTAAAACAGTAGTTCTAAGAGTTTTGAGGGATTAATGGCTATAGGTTCATAGACAAGATGAGTTAAGGTGACATATCACCTATAATTTTTTCACTTGTCCTTGCTCTTTATCCTGAACTTATCCTTTACAGCTGGAGATGCACTTTGGATGCACTTTGTACTCACAAATGAGGAACAGTGTGTTGCAAGGCTAGCAATACTCAATAGAATCAGATTTCTCACCTGTTGGAAGATATTTTTCTAATTTTAACATCATCCAGTCACATGTGTATATTTGCTTCATGTTTGATAAAAACCAAAAATCCAACCAATACTTCCTGGTCCTCCCACAAGAGAATAACCTTTATTACCACTAACCACATATTTAGCTGCACACCTTTTATAAAATGCACAACTGAACTTCTTCAGATCAGTGGGAAGGTTTGTAAAACTTAAATTCATATTTATAGACTTGTTACTATTGTCAGCTTATATACATAGGGAAACTAACAGCCCTGATCAGAGGAATATATTGCAGCATTCCTGGCTCAGCTCCATCTCATCACAGCAACTAAATTGTGCCACTCCAGACAAGAGCTTCCTTCGAGGAAGTCTCAAGGTCCAGTCTGCCCTTAAATATTTTCCCAGAATAGACTGTCTGATTATTGCTGTCCCAGTCAAACTAACAGGAAAGTAAAAGTTTTCTATCTATATCTTACTACTTTAACTGGAGTAAAAACATTTTTTTTTCTGCCGTATTTGCAACCCCCATCACACAACATTCTGAATGCTGTGTGATAGTTTTAGAAGCACAAGAAAAGGATGGACAAGAAAAAGCCATACCCCATTTAAACAGTAGCTTTAATTAGTGATAAATTCATAACTTGAGGTGAAATTCTGAAATAAATCTATTCATTTGAATAAATCTATTCATTCAGAGTAGGGCGTCCTTATATTTTAGACTTAAAATCAAAATGAATGAGTTATTACCACATGACAGCACCACATTGGCTTGCAGCACTGAAAGCAGCAAAACCAAATCATGCTTTGTTACATATTTGCATTTATAGTTAGGATCAATACATTTGGGGGTGAGGGGTGGTTCCTAAGGTAATAGCCATTTCCTCAAGTTACAAAATACTGAACAGCAACTCTAAACATACAGTGCTGGATCCAGGCCATAATACAAATCAGATTTGGGTTGTTTAACTGATAATTTATATCCTTCATTATTCAAATAAAGAAGGGAAGGGGCAGAGTTCATAAAACAAGATAAAAATTAATTAAAACTCTTCTGCTTGCATTATGAGATCTTAGGAGGAGTTTCCTACAAATTATGATATTTTTGGCTTCATGAAATCACCCATCTTCTGATCAGAGATAGCAAGCAATGAAATTTAGCCACACCCAGCAATGCCAGGATGTGTCATTAATCCTTATTGTTCACTTCACCTCTCACACTGACTTAAAAACCTGCTCCCTAGGGCACACCCAGCTCTGGAGTCCTTTATACATTTCTTGAACACTTCTCTGACCCAAATAAATTAACAAAGCAAGTATTATTAACAAAAAAAAAAAAATATCAGAGATGAACTCATAGTAATTAAGATTTAGTAAAAATCCTAAATAAAAATCCAATTTAATTAGAAAAATCCAATTCATCACTAAAGATGCAACTCCCACATAGGTTTATGCAATTATCCAATTTTTTCACTGAAATGTATTTTCACTGTAACCCAGAACACCAACTAAAATTACTGCAAGAAATCAGTGAAGCCAGTTTTTAGAAGTTAACCTAAATCTCAGAAGAGTTATTGCACAGTTACAACATCCTGAAAGACTGAAGCACAGAAAAACATCCACGGCTGACGGCCAGCCCCATGTGAGTACCCGAATGAGCAGAGCATACCCACCTGCTCCCACAGCTGGTAGCCACTCCCTGTTTCAAAGAGGGAAACATATCCCACGGTGAGGAAGCAGAGCCAGGCCCCGAGGCCGAAGAGCGCCAGGCAGCGGCGGAGCAGGGACTCCATGCACAGCAGCAGGTAGGTGAGCGCAAACACGGCCAGCGCCGCGCACACCGCCACCAGGAACGGCAGGTGGGAGCCAGCCTCCTGCAAGGGAAACAAGGGTTACAGCTGCCACAAGTGTCCCCTCCAGAACAAGGAATAATGCCGATGTCCCCTCCAGAACAAGGAAAATCTATACTGCCCTGGAAACAGCTTGGACACCTTTGAAATAAGTTAATCTGCATTTTTAAGTAGACTAGCTGTGACAGCATGAACACCTTCTGATATTCACACATACAGAGCTAATATAATAAATACTATTATAGACAGTCAGGAAGGCAAGGTGGGAATGAGCTTCCTGCAAAAGCAAAACAAAGGGTTACAGCTGCTACAAATGTCCCCTTCAGAACAATGAAAGATGCATCTATACTGCCCTGGAAAGAGCTTGGACACCTTTGAAATAAGTTAACCTGCATTTTTAAGTAGACTAGCTGTGGCAGCAGGAACACCTTCTGATATTCACACATATATAATAAAATACTATTATAGACACTCATTCTACCCTGTCCCTCTTCTTCTAAGCCTTCTGGTGTTTACATTTTTGTAATGGAGTTTCTCACACACTTTTCAAGTAAATAATGATTGTTTTGCTTTCCTTTCTGGAGAAGGAGAAAATTGACGCACTGTTGGTTTGACCAGTGTAGTAGAGAGGCAGCAATTTCATCCCCCAATCCATGGTCACTTCTGAAAGTCAATAAATATTGGAGTTTGGAAATAAACTGCCCTCTTCTTGCTTTGGACATCTCAGCTTGTGCATGTCGTTCATTTCATGTCCTATTGTGACACTACCCCAGTTCCACTGCTGTTGTTTTTCAAACTAGCTTAAAAGGCAAACCCCAAACCACTAATTTCTAACTACACTGCATCTATAATGCAGATGTACCCAAAGAAATGGATTTAGAGTTCAAACTTGGCTAAAGAGGAATGTAACAGTGGTCTAAGTTTTACAGAAGATAAATTGTCAAAAATGTTGTTGCTACTTTTCTTCCCTTCCTAAGAAATAAAAGGCAAAAGGGATACAAGTGCAATTGGTAAGATTTGATTTGCTGCTAAGCAGAGACTTGAAGACCCTTTATCATGAAGCTGTTTGGAAAGCAGAGTTAAAAGGCAATGAAGCATTATAACAACTACTTTACTACCTTTTTACAACATTACCTTTAAATAAACTCCTCTTCTTACCAGCTGTCAGCTGGGCTTGTACAACACCAAAATTTCTTTACAAAAAATCAAATTACACTACATAACGTAAAAACTTTACATTACGTAACAAAAAACTTTAAGCTGCATCTTTTCTATGCCTATAGGATCATCGCTCTTTGCTAACTAAATATTGATTCCACTGATTACCTATTGTACTGGGAGGTTCCTATTGTGCTTTTATTAATTAAAAAGAAAAATATTTTTAAAAAAGGAAATTAACATCTTCAAATCTTTTAAGAAAAAACCACCTCAGGAATAATCTGATGAAAAACCAACAAGTCACCATAATATGAGAAATGCAGGACATTTTTAGCTTCTGTTCTTGCTCCTTCCTTAGCCCTTTTAATACTTGCTATCATAGCTAGCATTCAATACAGATCAGATGTACAGAATACAATACATATGTACATACATACAATACAGATGTATAAAATAGAAAAACAATCCTTATAGTAATTGTGCAGGTGCCTGACAATCTCTCCTCTCTTCCCACCGTTTCAAAATCATACACAGTAATACATGCACGGTTCCTTGATATCTTTCAGCACTGCAACTTTGATACCATGAGGCTCAAAATATTATACAGCCAAAAAGATTCAGTGTGCTGTCAGAGTGACTCCTTATCCTCTCTGCAAACACAGAACACACACAAAATTTACTCACAGCAGTTACAAAGAAGATGATGATCAGAGTAGTCCAGAAGAGGATGGCGATGAAGAGCAGCAGCAGCAGGAGGGGATGCTGCTGGCTGGTGTAGCGGTACTTCTCATAGAGCGGGTCTGAGATCCTGCCCTCATCGCCCTCGTTGAAGAAGTATTTCCCTTTAGCTGGCATCTTCTCCCAGGCTGGCTGCTATTTCTGCTGTTTCTCTCAGTTCCCAGTGCACACAGTGACACAGCTGAAGCCACTGCTTCAAAGAGAAGTTTTGTCCTTTGGCTGCTGCCTCTGTGATCTTCAGGCACACCGAGTAACCCACGTTCTCTGATTTTACATCTCATGAGCAGCAGCTTCAGATTCCCAATGCAATCAAAGGCAAGAATTAGCCTCCCCAAAACCACAGGCAATTCATCATCAGCACCAAGCATGAAGCTCCAGATCAACTTGCATTGATGCAGACAGGTGTTTCTGGCATGAGGCTTTTTAAATTATTACTTTGCAAGTCTCAAACTCCTTTCCATAAGCTTGAGTCTCCCTTCCTGGGATGAACCCTGCAGAGAGACAGGATTAGTAAATTCATAGTTAATCATACACAATGTTCCCCAGGGGGGAGGGAATAAAAACAGTTTATTCCTTAAACTTTCCACCTGCATGCTGTGACCAGTGAGCAAGAGCAGCATGCTGTGGTGGGTGGGAGCCCAGGAGCCTCGTGCGTGGGCAGCGCTCACCAAGGGCTGCTCTGCTCACCCTGCTCTGGCAGCTCAAACATTTCCATGTACAAGTGTGCCACAGGGGGCTTTTCCTTCTGAGCCAATGACACAGCTCCTGTGAGCGTGCTGGGGAACTGAATGCTCACAGCTCTTTGGAAGTTGTGTGCATCTGTGTGTATGTCATCTTCAATCACAATGCACTTGGCGTTCTTTCTCAAAACATGCATCTTAAAAATTAAGAAATCCTCTTTTATTAATTTCAGACTTTAATTAGGGCATAGAAAAATGAGAAAAGAATACAGCTGTCCAAGCCAAAATTCATTAAACTTTTTTTTAAAGATATTAAGTATCTAGATCTGTAAATTTCATTCCACTTTAAGTGATACTGTTCCCAAAGCAATACATGTGTTCTGCTAACAATGAACATTAGGGAATAAACTGTATTATTAATTTCTAATGACCAGTGTTTTTCTTTTTCAAATAGGTTCATTAATATAGTTCATTCAATGCCAAGAGCCATAAAAAAGAAGCACAGGGATGTGATGGAGGGAAGCATGAAAAACAGGATTTTCTAAGTCTTAATAAAACTTGATAACAGGACCACAGCTTCTTTGCCACTTGACTGCTGTCACCATGGTGCCCAAGGCCACTGCTCCAGGGAGAAAGAACCCACTAAACCTCACTTTTTTTTCCTCAGAAAAGTCAAATCCCAGCCAGTTACTTTCAAAAACAAAATGCTTAACTGCACACACACATTCAGGCTGCTTTCACACTAAAAGCAGGAAAAAGTTTCAGAAACCATAGTGAGCAATTCTGTCTCTGGTAAATAGAGCCAAACATTAACATCCTATCCAATTATTAATGATCAAGCAGGCAAAACCAGATATATCAACAGTGAGAGTGGATCAAAAAAAAAATGTGTACTTTTGCAAAATAAGAAACTAGAGCTTCTTTTCAGAGCATCCCCAAACTTGGATTAATGACAAAAAACCCCCATATTGCATCAATCTTATTCAGTAATTCCCAGAATAAACTGACAGTTATATTAACATATTTATAAGTATATATGTATAATAAGCAAATAAAATTGAATCTTTCCCATTTATAGTTAATGGTATCCCTAATATCTCACCTGTACTGGTTATTACTGAGCTTTTCATCATAATTAAAATCCTCCCATTTTTCACTTTAAAAGATTCTTTTGGTACTCACACCATTTTCATGTGCATAATAATGCTCTTGAAAAGAAGTGTGAATCTCAGAAAGTGTCCCACTGACACTTAAAGGAGATGAAGAAGAAATTGAAACATTTGCATCATGTTTTACTGCATCTTCCAAGTCAAAGGTAACTGCACTATTACTTCACTTGGGTGTAAGCCAGTTTTTCCTGAAGAAGAAACTCTCAGAAGGTGTGCACAGGGGCAAGTATTCCAATCTGAATTTGTCTTTCAGTAACAAAGACAACACACTCCAGACAGTGGGAAGGTTTGGCCTCTGATGCAGCAGAGAGGCAGACAGCTCACGAAACATCCTGAGGAATTCCTTTACCATGGGGCTGGGGGTGCAGGCACTCTGCCTGATGTGAACAACTGCATGAAAGAGATGAAAGGCTTGCTGTCCCAGTTCCTTCTAAAAGTGTATTTCAAATCAAAAACAATGAAGATCTTCTTTAATATACTTGCAGAAATATGATTTTTATGGTAATTTTTATGATAAATATGTATATTGAGAGGGAACGTCATTTTTCCAATTAGCAGAATCCATTTTCAAAAAATAACTAATAATTGCTAAGCAGCAATTATACATTCACAATTATGTGGAACAAATTATCCTGTCTTGGGCTACTTAATATTAGGTCCAGGAAAAATTACTTCACAGCTTGCTTTCTGTAACTTCTCCTGACTATGTCAATGAAAAAACAGTACCAAGAACTACAACTATTCTACAGGATTATACTGTGTGGCTGTGGCTCAGTTATCTGATGCTCAAAAAATGAAAAATGGGTGCAGTGTCAGCTTGGCACTCTCTCTGCATGTTATTGAAGAGTTTTACAGGACAGTAGATTGAAGAGACATGTCTTTTCAATAGCCTAGGCCATTTTAATTAAAAAGAGATTGATATCTCATTGATTTGTTTCTTCCTGGCTGATCTTTGTAGATATGCACTGCAAGTAATTATGAATGACCCCTGGGTCATACAATTTTCTTCTCAGAACTCTACCAGGCAAAGAAACTCCCCAAGAGTACTTTATTGATTTACCAAGAACCCATAATGCAGCACATAAACGCTACTTTGAGGTGAATCATTCCACTCCAAATTACTTTCAATTTGCATCCCATGTCCCACTGCCACTACCACCTCCTTTTTTAAAAGTCCCCACTTTTTGTGTCTTTCCTCCTTTGAATTTTTTCCATCAACCTTCTGGAAATGTAGAAGGTAGATTTGAGAGAGAGCGAAAAAGATTGTATCATGGGTGGTATCACACACTGGGAAAAAGATCAACTCACCATGCTTCTGTTTATACATTTAATGATAATGTGAGCACTGTGCACCACAACATCACTTTTACTCTTTTTGGTCATTGTTCCTGGAAGTTTTGCTGTTTTGACACACCAGGAGAGGTGTAACCCTGAAACACCAACAGCCCACAAAAACCAAAGAACACTCCCAGAAGCACCAGTGGCAAACACACTGAGCCAAATAGGGACTGGATCTGGGCTGTTGCCATAAAGCCACAGAGCTCTGATCAGCAGCTTATCAAGAAAAAGTCTCATTTCTTTAGAAGCCTTCATTGTGTTTGGATGAAAAAGAGAAGGAATTGTCACCCAGGTCAGGATCTATAAGAAGCAGCCTGGCACTGTGGGTTAGAAACTGCACTGAGAGCCTCTGGGAGCAGCCACCAAACACACCAATATGATTCAGTCACATCTGTGTGAGCTCCATAGCTATTTGCCAGCCAATTAACATGAAGAATTTTTCCCCAGTGAATATGTAAGAACACTGGACATGTGAGAAGTATAAAAAAAACTGGACAACAGAATACCTTCCAGAAAATGAACCAAAACACCTATTACCTTCCAAATCTACTGCGTTTCAGTGGGAACAAGGATGTGCTCACATTCAGCACCAGAACATCTTCTAGGTAAGTGCTGGGCAAGACCTGACAAAACACAGCCACCTTTCACCTGCACACAAACAAGACAACATTTCTATCTCCCACAAATCTAGGTATTGTCCTATGCTTTCCTCCCCTTAGATGGGAACTTTCAAGCACTGCTAAACTCTCCAGTCTCCTACTGACTCAAAAATACAAAAAGCAATTATTATTTCATTAGCCTACCAGGCTTGGACTGAGGCTCTTTTACTCTCCCAGGCTAGTTAAAACTGTCCACCAGGCTTTTTGTCAATCCACCCATTTTCTGAAGACCTGGCTGGAGACACACACCTTTTCTGAAGGCTCAACAGCTGCAGAATAGCTGTGGCCTGTACAGAGGCTGTAGAGCCCAAGTGTTGTAAAGAAAAACACACCAGCCCAAGGGTGTGGATGCATGGGGTAATTTCAGCCCCTTCCTCCCCAGAGATTGTCTGCATGGAGCAGTGTGAGGGCAGCTGGGGCAGGGAAAAATGGGAGAGCATCCAAGACATGGAGAGAGCAGAGCACAAAGTCACATCCCACATCCCATCTCTAGAGCTCTGGCACAAAGAGCAGCCTCCCCTCACACTGCACGGTGGAGCAACAGAAAGAATGACAGAAGTCAGACTGATAACAAAGAACAGCTCTCGGGATGGCTTCTTTCACTCTCTGCACCCTCCTGCCACCCTCTCACTCACACTCCAGGATGGACAGACAGCCAGCGATCACATCCTATTCCCTCTCTCAGGAGAATTATTCACAGCAGCTCCTGACCAAGTTAAAGCCTTTCCAAACATAATCCAAGTATGTTGGAGCTCTGTTTTTAATTTCAAAGCTCCTGATATATTCACAAGTGAACTCACAGTAACCATCTGGATAGCTTATTTTTTCTCTTAGCTGTTCATTTGCCAGAGCTCAAGACCTGATCACCCAGAGCTGCCTGGTTACCAAAGAGCAGTGTCTGAAATATTAAAACAAGCTCTAATAGCAAGAACCAAATGAATCTATGCAAATTGTCTTATTCCTCTCAAAAACTTCTGGATAAAAGAAAGCAGAAACACTTTTTTCATCTTTAACTGATACAGAACCAGACAAACAGTACAGTTTTGATTTCCATTCCGTCTTTTGTTTCACACAAACAACAATGTTTCTGAAATTACTTTAGCAATTTCCATGACAAGAATGATTGCTGACTGTAATTACCCATTAGCAGATCCTAAAAGGGAATCAGGAATCTATAAACATGCAATAGAATAATTGAAGGAGATTAGTGGATGAATTATGAATCTCAGGCAAAAATAATCTCAGTCTAGTGGACTCCATGACTAGTTCAGTCTAGGAAATGAAATTCAGCAATACAAACACACACCACAGGAAATACCATTCATGTTAAAGACAACACTTCTTCCTTTTAGACTTTGCTTTCAAACACTACCCTGCAGCCACTTCAGCTTCTTCTACCCATGCAAAAGTATTGAGTGGAGAGCAGGTGTGCTTTCAATGATGTCTGCTAGCAGTGAGTTTCTTTACAAAGGTGAACCTTTTTTAATACATATTTTGAAGTTTTCATGTGAAATTTCACCTTCCTTAGCTACATTTAATTGTTGAAGGCCTTTTTCTGCAATACAGAAAAAAAATCTTACTTACATTCACCTTCTATTTTCTCAAAAAATGAGCATACCCACTTCAACACATCAGCACTCAGAACTATATTTACATTAAAACATTAAATCAATACAAAATTAGTCTGTCATTTTTAAAAAATTGACACAGAGTAATCAGTGACACTACATCACTTAGGGTTTGTCCTTGAACGTTGAAAGCCACAGCAATGATAGTGCTGAATGAGCTGCAAAGAAAGCATGGAAACTGAACTTTTAAATTCACATTCTTATTTCAGTCGATTGCTTCTTCTCATAATGTTTGTTCTCCAGGGCTATTTCAAGTAGGAATAAGTAACAAGTTGTTTAATTTGGAAAGAGTTTTCCAGTCTCCTGTACAAGTGGAAGATGTGAAATAACAGAGGCTGTGGTTTCATAAGCACCACCAGCCAGCCCTGGCCAGGCAGAGGAGGAGGAGGAGGAGGAGCAGGTCTCACCCAGCCGGAGCCCCCATCCTGCACCAAGCTCCTGCTGCTGAACTCTCTGCAGAGCCCACTCACCAAACACAGCATGGAGAGCCAGTTTTGGCAGTCACTTCCCTCTAGGGTGGGGGAGAGCAGCAGGTAGCAGAGGCACAGATGAGCTCCACAGCTGGCCCTGGGTTTGGAAAGGAAGAGCAAACCACAAGTAGGAAAGCAAGCACAGCACTGAGCTCTTAAACTGACTCATCACTTCTCACAGGTCCACAGCCTAAGGAAAGAACATGAAGAATACCACTGCTAAAGCTGGGGGCAGGGGGAGGGTGCTTGTTGCTCATTTTTAAATACCACTGTTATTACAGGATGTGCTTTGAAGGAAAAGATTAGAGTCACAGAAAGAAATCTCTGTGCTAGTGATCCAGGTAGGACAGAAAATGGTGACAGAATATGGTTCAGAAAACCTTTTGGTAATTTATGAGCTCACAAACCAAGTCATTAGAACACAAAGAAGAGTCCATATAATCAGACTGCTGCAACTGAACTACACAGGAGAGTTTACTACTGTTCTAAGGATCTTTTTTTTGAGAAAACACATAATGGTTCAACCAACAAATCCATTAAGCCTTATAATTAAGTGCTGGGTCTGGCTCAGCAGGGTGGGGGAGGAAGCAGCCCTTTTATAATACTGGTTTTCATAAGCAGTAAACTCCAGGGTGTAAAAAGAGACATCACACCAGAAGGGAATTGAGCTGTGCTTTGCATCTTTCAAAACCAAGGTGTGTGATTATTTCTTGACTTCCCGACCCCCTGTCACATCTTACAGATAGACTTTTTGACTTTAGCTGATCTAAACTTGAACTTACCACTGCAAAAGTCAATATTCCCCTTACACTTTCAGTTTTCATATCTATTTAAAATTCATGTCTTTGAACACAGTGTCCTCAGAAGCCAGAATAGCTTTTCACTGAGTAATTTCAGTTTAGTTATATCAAAAGCAGTGTGCTTGTGCCATTACTGAAAGTACTAAAACCTCTAATATTGAGCTATATAAACTGCAGAAAAAAAATCCCTAAAACACAGACCATTAAGCTTCAACATCATGCAGAAAAATATTTTCAGCTAAGACAGGAACAGGGACAGAGTCTCTGTGTGTCTAAGCCCCAGTAAGTTCTACAAGAATATCCCTGATTTTCACAGAAAGTAAAACTCCTGATTTCAGAGGATCTATTTTTTTAAGGGGAAAAAAAAGGCATCACACTAGGTAATACTGAGCCTTTACTGAAATCAGCAATAAAACAAAAATTCAAGAAAGGTGTGCTTGAATAGTCTTTTTTCTTTTTCAGGCATTATCTCATTTAGGTTACAGAATTATAACAAATAGCAAACAAAAAGCTCAGGCTGACAAGATTTCTAAGCTCAATATAGTTAATTACAACTAGAATGAATTCTCTGTCACCTGTTTGGCAAAATTATGAATATGCTTCAGATAATCTATTTCAGTAAAGCAGTCAAGAAGCAGAGATGTGGCAGAGTCAGACTACCAGGCTGTAACTGGAATCTTCTATCACTAGATACAACAGATGTGCAAAAAGAAAAAATTACAAAATATTTTAAAAAATCACTGTGAACAAGAGTGTAATGGGCATAACACATTGCTCTTTTTTTTTTTTTTTTCTGTCCCACAAAGTTATTTGAGTGGAATATAGAGTTCAGTACAGAAACCCAATGCTATTTACCCATGTCTAGGGTAAATAGTGTATTTGCACAGAGCAGGTCCAATCACAATATGGCAGGGACCGGGCAGGAAAAAGATAACACCTGCCCTGAGTAAGATAAGAAATCACTTCCCATTTCAGTCAGGTCCATCTAAAACCAGTAAAACAGAGAAGGAGGCTCCTCACTCTCCTACCTACAATACTCCCACCCCACTAAAGTGAACAGAAACACAAACTGGCATCTGAAATTCAAACAATGCATTGATATCAACAATAACTTCAGTTTCCTTGATTTTTTTTTTTTTTGTCCCAGTCTCTCATTTTTACAGAGCCAAGTATTTTTCTTAAATGTTTTTGTCAACCATGGTTGTTTCTAGTTGAATTTCTGCTCACTCACCTCTTCCCTAACAACCTCACCTCTCCCAGGCCGAGAGATGGACACAGAAAGAATGTGACTGTGCCTCAGTACCTGGAGCAGGGCACTGCAGGGTGGTACTGCAGCACAAATATTTTTGTTAATGTATACAATGTCCTTTACTAAAGCAAAGCCTTCATACAATTTAAGGAAGAAGGGGGAAGGTAAGGAGACAGATCAAATCCAATCCCCTTTTATTTAATGACTAATACTTCAATACTAAGTCCTATCAAATACCTGTTTTAAAAATCTTATTTCTCTATACTATTCAGTACAGGGAAATTTTAATGTTCCCCAAACTAACCATGCAACATTTGTTACACAACCACATCCGTACTTCACAGCCAAACAAACTAAAAGTAACACTTGCAATAAGGAAGTTCCCTCCCTTGGAGGTTAAATACTAAAAACACCACCAAAGAGACACACATTTCTGATGGAAGCATTATTTCTGGAATCATAGCCAACCTGAGGACACAAAGCTGTCAAACACCCACAATTCTTTTTAAAAAACTGTTGCAAAATGCAGTACCTGGTTTTGGAAAGGTCCTTTGTGGAGTCATTCTGAAATAAAACAATAATAAAGGACTGAAAACCTCAGAAATCTTCTACTTGATAGCAACACACTAAAAAAATGCTAGTAGTTGTATACATGTTTTTCATTGACCCAGACAAAGGGCCACAGGAGCCAAACATTGACAAGGGCCTGGTCAGGTGCTTTGGATCACAAAGAGGGAGCCATGGGAAGCAGTGAGAGCTTTCCAGTGACAGCCAACATGCCTCATGGAATTTTGTTTCCACACTAAGTTTTGATTGTCTACTAAGATACTAAAATGTCTGAACACAGATCTAATCACTATCACTCTTCTTGTTTCATCTTATCTTTCATCTTGCCATTTCCAAAGATTGTTTGATAGCCAGCCCTGCCAAACCATCCCCAATGCCAAGAGGCCACTTGCACTATGCAAAGCACTGACTCACCAGGGGAAATGGGGATATCTCACCTGGCACAGCTAAAACAAAGCAGGCATTTGCAAATTAAATTCTCCTGAAGCAGCTTTATCCTTTGGATTTGCTGATACTAAAGCCAGTTAATGAGTATTAAAGCAGAACTAGTAAATTCCAGACCTGAAATAATACCACAGACATGGCAAATCTTCAGGATGTGGCAGAAGTCACTTCCCAAAAGAGCCTGCAGCTGGTGCCTCACAGCTCCAGGAGGTTTACAGGAGAACCTTCTAAACTGAGGCATCTCTAACACTGAGTGAAGGCTGCCCTGCTCAGTGCCCAGCCAGCCCCAGGGCTGGGAGTTCACCCACCCCAGCAGCACTGGGAAAGCATTTCCACCTGCACTGCAGTGCTGAGCTGTGCACAGCACACCATCCACCTTTATTTACTGGGACCACTGATAAGAAACACATGCTTGTTGTTTGCTTACCATTACAGGACACAGGATTCATTGGCAAAATCCATATTTCTCCACTCCATCATGGTCTGTTCCATCATTTTCAAATTCCTACAGAAGAGTGAGTGCAGCCCACTCAGGTTAAATTCTTGACACTAAATCTTTTGATGTACCACACGTGGGAGCCTGCAACAAGACAGGGAATCTTTACTCCAAAGGCCACTGTAGGCATTAATAATGCTTTATTTCTTCCCTTCATAGTTAAAGGAAGAAAAATCTATCTCCATCACACATTTTATGAAGCTTTACTCAGACAATCAGTAGAAGAAAAAGTATTTAACTGTATTGTGACATGAATATAACCTGATTGAAACAATCACAGCTGGAAATGTCTGAGAAGAAGGCTCAGAGTGATGAGAGGCACTGTCTTTATGCTAACTGATTCCAACATTTTTTTAAGCAAGGCCTGCATGACAGCAAAGGGAACTCTGCTAAAAATAGGATAAGAACACTTTACTAACTTTCACAGCATCACAGATAATGAAAGTTCTACTTTTCCAGTCAGTTTTGTTGCACATAAGACAAAATAGCAGCAATTAAAAAAAAGACACTCCATGAAGGATAACTTAAATTAAAAACTATATAACTCAAAACAATTTAAAATATTGCAGATCAGCAAATATGACAATATGGCAGGAAAGCAGCTGGAAAAAAAAACCCCAAAAGCACACCAGCAAAACATTCCTTCCCTGGACCTTGTAACTCTGGATAAAGACTTGTCTAGTGCTAGTGTGGAAATGAAGAGATTCTGACACTAAATTTGCTTGTCTTGGAGTACCAAAGGGCAGAAGTGCATATTCCTAGGATGCTGTGAGCAGAAAATTGTGTCTCCAGTCAGGCAGATGACAAAGACATGGTTAGGTATCATCCTTGAACCCAGTGCACCAGGTATCTGGTAGAGGAATTCATATCACACATAACAGCTCCTGGCTTTGTCTCACTCTCTTCCTGCTTTATCCTCTTCATAGACATTCTGGGAACAGCTCTTCAGATGTGAGAAAATGCCAAAGAAGTTCAGCACAGCACCAGGCTCTGGCAGGAGCCCTGGCTCCTCACTGTTCCTTGTTGGAACCCCGTGCATACCCACCAGGGGCACAAACCAAGAGGAGTAAATGGTTACAAAGCAATGTTGAGCAATGACCCAAAGAGAGGCCCAGAGCAGGAAATCAGAGTTAAGATGGCACTGAGGAGCCTGATTCAAGTTAAATAGCTGTGCTGGGAAGAGAAAGTATCAGCATCAACTTCACTGCTCATCCCAAAGCTCTGCCCATGGGGACCCACTCTGGAAAACAGAAGGCAAAGGAAACTGCCAAATAATCAGGACAAAATTAGAGTGGATGCAAAGTATCGTTACACAAAAAGAATTGAAGTAAATCTACTGTCATTTTCTGTTAATTTTTGCTAAAATATACAAACTACTTGAACCACCACTCAAAACAGGCACTCCACTCTGTCACAGTGGGTTAAATGTCCAGCCCATACCTAAGTCCTGGGACAGCTGTGGCCATTTCCATTAGATTTTGGCCAGGAGTTAGCTGTACCTAGCCAAGCCCTACACGCATCAGCATTCATAAAAGTTGGGTGAAAGATGGAAAAGATTGTTATGTAAAAGGTCAAAACCCTGACAAAGGCTGTTGGGAGCCTTGGAGAGAGATGAGACAAAAAGCCACAAGAGATCTCAAAGAACTCATCTGAAAAGGCAGATATGAATCTGCTGTGTCTGTGCATGCATAACAGCAGATAAAAATTAAACTTTGTTAAACCTGTTACATGCACAATTTGGAATGCCCAAATAAGCTGCTGCTTTACTTTCACTGTGTCACGTATCCAGCACTAAGGATGAGTCTCCAATAATCACAAGAGATACCTTGTGTTCCTTTGAAATGGACCTGTGTCATCTGGAGAGCAGCACATGGGGAGGATGCTGAACAGTTAGAGCATCCCAGAAATATCAGAGTGCTTTAGAAAAGGAAACTGTGACAGTTTTTAAAAATCACTCCATCCTTATGAAGGTGCTTAGTTGTAATTCATTTTCATAACACACCTTAGAGAATTACAATGTGATTTGGAGAATTAATGTAATGACTATACCAAGCTGACAAAGTTTCACTGACTTTGACTTTTTTTTAAATTTTTTAAATCTATGTCTAAAAGCATTATTTTGTCCAGAGCCCTCAATAAACAGTTATATGCAAGATTCCTTTCAGTTACAGAGGGATAAAGAATACCACTTCCCTAGAAGTGTCCTCACGATCGGATCCTGGGGATATTCCTGTCCTACACAGACATTATAAACAAACATAATGCACAGGAGAAATACTTCACATCAAAATGTAAAGAGAAGAGAGTTAAAAAAGAAAAAGGATCTCTCTGTGTTTGTAACTGAAGTTCCTCAGAGGCACAGACCAGTCTGCTGATAAGCAGCAAGTTTCCGGCAGTAAAGTGATACACAAAGTACTTGGAGCCAATTTTTGATCTGCAAGACAGACAAGCCTCTCTGCATTCAGCACTCACCACAGGCACCTATTTCCGTAGCAACAGCTTGTGGGGCGCTTTCATTTTGACTGAAGAACATTTAACCAGTTACATTATGAGCCTTGCACCTTGCTGCTACAGCAGCAGTTGCCTTTCACACCTACCAAATTGTTCTTTGTGTGGCATTGAGTTGCTGGATCAATGCTGCACCTGCAGCACAGATTTGCTTTACTGTGTTTTGGTGGTTTGGGGTTTTTGTTTTTTTTTTTAACTATCTGAACTTTATCAAGCTAAAACTGGTCAAAAGTGGAAAAAACCCCCAAAACTTTACAGTATTAAAAAAGGTAACTTAGTTACTTTGTAACACCCCTATTACTTTCCAGATGTTTCCTTTGTTTGAAGTTTGGAGTATTAGAATACAGAGAAGTACACAACTACAGTCGTGTATGTAACAAATACAGTCCTTGATTAATGTTAGGGAGACTTAAATCAACCAAAGGAGACAGAAAATGTACCAAAATAATAATGCAACATCAACTATTCACCATCAGATTAAATGGCATAATGAGGGTTTTTTTAAGTGCCAACAATTGAGAAATTACAATGCAGGAAGTAACCATTCAAAACTAAGAAAAAGCAATATCTTTCAATGAAAATGTAATTGAACTACACAACTCATCCATCCCAAGTTTATCTTTAGATGCTGAGGAAGGAAAAAACAAATTTTCATGAATATTATGCCCCAACAAAATACAAACTACTAATGGCCATAAGCCATAGCCTAAAGATCCAACCTGCAGGTACTTTATTAAAGACAGCCATGATTCACAGAGCTTGCATTGTGCACAGAGCCCCAAGGAAAAAGCCAGCAGTTACACACAAGGAAAGTGCTCAACCAAAACCCATGTATGAAGCACGACAGGAGCAGGTCTGGGAAGAGGAGCCAGAGTTGAGAGTTCACCGGTCAATTCCTCCCTGGTACATCAGGGAGCTCCTGTAGAAGCACAAATCACCCATTTAATTAGTGTCAGCCGTTCAAAATTACTTCTAACTCTCACTGAAGTTGTTCAGCACAATTTAAGAGCAGGCCTGAGAGTCAACTATTGCCAAAAGCACAAGAACATTATTTCAATAACCACATCCTGTAGTTAAAACACAGTAAATTCCAGAGCTATTTTTCTCCCTTGTAACCCCATATTTCCATCTTGTGAAAATACAAATTCTCAAAACCTTCTGAAGCCCTTAGTCTCTGTGTGAGAAGGACAGCTAATGTGTTTAAAGCAAAGAACTCAAATTCATTTCTTCCCTCCCTGCTATGGATTTGCTCCTGGCAGACTCCAACTGTGTGGTACCCCCTTTCTTCTCTCCTGAAGGAACTGACTTAATACCAATATCCAACCACAAAAGGTGCAAACAAAATAAATAAATACTCACAAGACATTTTAGGAATATTTCCAAGGAATAGTTCCAAGCTTATAAGATGCAAATAATTTTGGACTATAAAAAGTTATTATAGCAAACAGCTTTGCTGGCACTTAAATATTTGCTGGACTTTATTCTCAGGCTTCCAGAAACATATAATTCCTGGAGGAGAATGTCTGTTCAGCTGTGGCAGGAAGCACAATGCTGGGCTTTAAATATAACATAAAATAATAATTAAGTTATTGTGTAATAGCATTATATTTTCAAAAATAAATATATAATTAGATAAGAATGCATAATGTTAAGGATAGCAGAATGCCCATGCTTCAGCTCCCACTGTCAGACATGGTGGTTACAGAAACAACACAGCAACCAGAGCTGTAAATCCACTTCCAGAAACTCAGGGGATCCCTTAACACCAGCTTTTCAGCAGCAAATGTAATCAGCCCCTCTGAGCAATGGTGTGACAGAAGAGGGGCTGGAATCATGAGGTTCCTTTCATCCCTGTCATGTGGCTGAAACCCCAGCACTGTTTCTGAGGTGCAGCTGTAGCTGACACTGCCTTATTGCCCAGGTACAGCTGGGTACCTGCCCGAGCAGCACACCTGACCCACAGGTGCAACAGGAGGTGTCTGGGATGTGCTCTGCTGCAAACAGCTTCACACCTATTCATAAATCACCATCCTCCCTACACAGGGTTTAGGTTAGTTTAATGAACAGAAACAGGAAGTTTTACTGTTCATTTTAAAGAAATAAAATTATCACAGATCCTGGCTCTGGCTCCACAACTGGGGTGTCTACAGTAATATTTGCTCAACAAGTTTCTCCTCCTCTTCCCTCTTCCTCCCCACCACTTATTCCTATCTTGTTGCCACACCATTCTTTCAGAATGTGCATGTCACTGTTTCTAGGACTACAGATCAACACAAAAATAATCATTTGTCTCTCCTAGGTTTTGTTCCTTTCTGCCCAAGAGGCAGACAGGGTCAGTGATGGTGCACAGCAGCTTGGAGTGCAGCTCAGCCAGCACAGCTGAGAGCAGATGGCTGCAGAGCAGAGGCAGAACAACGAGGTGACAGCAGGAATGTGCTCCTCAGCCTAAGTCAGAGGGAGGAACTGTGCTCCCACATGTGCCCCAAGATGAGGAACAACCCAGAGAGATGCTAGGCAAGAGCCAGGAACAGAAGAGATCAGCTCCTCAGGAGAAAACAGACCTCTCAATGCCTTTGGCACCAAGCAAGTAGTCAGGGTGGTCTGAAATTCTCTATTTTAACACATGACAAAAGCCATTAACAGTTCAGTTATGCACAGTCTGTGATCTGCAGGAAATATTCAAGACTGTAAAAAACAGGGACAGATAAATATATGCAAGCAGGGAAGACTCACTGCCGTCAGATTGGCTCACCCCACCTCTGAAAACTGAATGAGGAGATCCAAGATGCATTCCCAGAGTGGGGAGGAGAGCTGTAATTGCATCATTTTTCTAGATGAGCAGTGTCAACAGCTCGGGCTCTGAGTGAGTGCTGAGCCCGTCAATGCCCTGTGGAGGTCCCTGGGGCACGGTGCTGTTGGAAGTGATGACTTTCACAAGAGGCTGCTGAGCAGGATCCAGACACAAACACGCTTAGGAGAGAAAGAAGAGCTGCTACTTTATTTTTCTGTAAGAGCAAGAACACACTGCCAGTACTTTGGGCAACTTCCAGCAGCCAAATTACTGTTAATGTCCAGAACACTTTCCACTTTTGTCTGGGAGCTTCCAGGATGAGTAAATAAGACCTCATGTACTCTTATTTCTATCAACATTTCACAGAATGAAAAAGCCAGAAATAAATCAGACTTGCTAGAATCACCCTGTGAGCACCACTCACATCTTTTGACTGCCAGGTTTATGCTTCCACCAGTAAACACACTTCAATTCTGCTACCTAAAAATGCAGTCATTTCACACAGAGAAAAAAAAAAGATGCTCTTCCCTTCCAACTTACAATTTTTGCATGGCAAGAAATACACCAAAAGGAAAAGCTTAGCTCACTCTTTTAGACAGAAGTGAGTTAAGCACACAAACAGAAAAAATATCAATCATTTGTGACCAATTTGTAGCTTCTAATATGCTTTTTATCTTGCACACCTTCTAGAGGCTAATCTCCAAAGCAAGTATTTTTTGCATTTGATTACCAGCCTCAAAAGACATATGAGTTCACAGTGAGAAAGAAAAAGCCAAACATTTACATTTTTAGAGTGTTTCTGATGTAACACAATCTGCAAACATTTACAAACCAAACCCCACACACTAACACTTCATTTATTTTTGTTGGTTATAAATTAATTTCAACCAATGAAGCAGAAACCACTAACATGCAATATAATGCACAATATGACAAACCCTGTATTCATATTTATCACTGAGTCAGCCCACTTCATCCAGAAATTAACATCCAAGTGTTTCAGGGTAGGGAAAATCATAAGCTGTATGTAACCCTTCAGTGACCTCACCTGTGCATGAAACAGGCAAATCTACATTTCTAGGCACTCCATGTATTACACACTGACATAAAAATGCTGTAACATTCATTTAAATCATAAAACAATGGTTTACACCCAACCTTCTAGTACTTGATTACCATGTTAAGCCTAAGCATACAGACCTAAAACAAGGAAGAGAAGGAATAAAATGTAAGTGAAAGTGTCTGGTAGGTATTTTTGTTTAAATCCACTCCTTAAAATGACTGTTAGCAGTTACTCTGTTCAGGTACACACACATTGGACTATAGCAATAATTTCATCAGTGCCTAATTGCTTAATATACCTATAAGCATATATAAGCACAAAGAAACCCCAGATGATAAAATAAGTTGACATTTATAAGCAAACAGTCAAAACTTAGGTCTCAAAACACCAATTGCTCCACAGCATTTTTACAAAAAGACACTCAAATTGTCTTTTGAAATAAAACACTGAAAGTGTTCAGTGACAAGCATAGAAAAGGCTTTCTATATCTTTGACACAAGCTCCCAGCTTTAGGTGGAGTTCAAAAAAATGTGTGTGGGGGAGACAGCAGATCTGCAAGAAATGTGCAAAAGTTCAAGTTACGTTCAAAGAAAACCAGTGGGGTACAAGAAAAAAGTGTCTCATTAGGAAACACACTGTACACTGTCATCTGCAGACGTCAAGCACAAATTCAGAAAGCATTAAGACAAGTTTTATATTTAGACACTAGCTAGTGTCTAAATATGATGAACATGGAAACCAACACTCGCTGAACTCTCCACCCACAGCACTGACTCATGAAATCCTGATTTCCTAGAGCGGATGACAAACAAAAGAAGTAAAAGTAAAATCAAAGCTGCACATTAAACAAACTACATATGAGAGAGATTTTACATGTACTATGAATACTAGAGGTCCACTTTACCAACATCATGGCTGGAAACAAATCCGTACCATGAACATAAAGCAAGGACTCAAATCAGCCACAATAAACAAAGCTTAAGATTTTGTAAAAAGATATATTCATAAGTAATACATCAATTTTTCTAAGTGGTGTTAGATTTTCTCAATTTCCTTTAACGTTTCCTCCTTGGCTGAGATGAATGTGGACGTTAGCACAAACTGTGGCTCCCAGGGGAGGCTGACAGGGCCATGCATGAGTGACATCCCCAGAGCCAAACCAGTACCAGAGGGGCTCCCCCCTGCAGCCACAGAGCAGCTCTTGGCTCCTGCTCTGAGCCCTTGAGTGATTCCCCCAGTTTGCCCTGGTTTTATGACCCTGCAGAAAGGATCAGGAGGTCAGTCTGAGGAACGGGGATGATTCAGTCAATGACGCAGCAACGAACTCAGACTGAGGGGCAAGAAATCCCAAAGAAGAAAAGGCAGATTCTCGTTCTGGCAGCAGTCAAACAAAAGAACAGCCAGGAAGTTCATCAATAAAGGCAGATTTTTGTGTCAGTACTCTGAGCAGGCAGTATGTCTAGTTCTAGCCTGAAATTAATCTCTTGCACAAGCACACTACAGTACAAACCCAAGGTAACTGCATCAATACCAAACCCTGTGGCACAGTCCAGAAACAGAGCAGATAATGTTGACAATATATTTCTTCAATTAGTATGCTTGAAATTATTGGGAAATATATGTAAAAAACTCAAGGTCCTAAGAAATTCTTGAAAAGTTTGCTGACTTGTCCATTAAGATAGGAAGGCAATTATAAGAATGTTTAAGCCCACTGACACAGCATTAGTGTTTTATCAGAATATTAATGTTAGCAGACTTTTTTAGTGAACTCTAAATCACATAATTGTGCTTTAAGCAAAGCTTTTAGCATTTAACTGCAGAGGAGAACTTGCCTTAGGTCAAAGGTGATAAAAATTCATAAGACAAGTGAGAAATCGGCATAGAGTTCTGAAAGCCTTTTTTCTTTCTGTAAACAATCCATAACCAAAAGCTATGTTTGGCAAGGAAGGTGCAGTGACCCCTCAGGTTGCCATCATGTTATTAAAAACTGAGTTCCATGCTGTTAGCTATATAGCAACATAGAAAGGAAAAAATAATTAATGAATAGTTTATAGCAATACAAGAAATCACCCCGAGCAGGTTAGAACTAGAGAAAACTACATCTTGAGATCATTCTGACTCAAGTTTTACTTCCAATAAAAAGGTACACAGTACAGTTTGCATGCTAAAAAAGATCTGTCCAAATGACTTTTTCAAAGGCTACCATGGCAAAGAAAACTGCCTACCTAGTTACACAAACTAATTATCAGCAGATCAATTAATACATGAGGATCAACAGTATATAAAATTTCCCATAGTAACTGCCAAGATACAAACTCACAGCCTCCTGTAAAGAAAAGCAGAATAACTTGTCTCACATTTACTTTATGTTGGATAACAGTATACACAGGGAATAATTAAGGCATTTTAATTTGCCCCCGACAACATTTTGTGCAGCCATTCTCAGGTTATTGTCTAAAAATGAGTGTGGCCATAATTACCATGTTGTTCTCCTGCTGTAAGAACATACATTTATGTTAGAAGATATCTGGGCAGTCTGTGTGCACTGCTGAGGGAGGTGAGGAAGCTCTGCTCTGTAATCACAAATTCCTGGTGGCTGTCACATATCTGAAGTTTGTCCAGATATTACCAAAGCTCTTTAAGAAGGTAACAGTCCTTCACATGACAGGGGACACAGGGAGGGCTGGCTATGGCACTGCTCTGAGGCAGGAGCAGCACTCAGCCTCCTGTGCTGAATAAGACACCAACAAAGATCATCCACAATCCCCTGGCTGTTCCCTAGCTCAACAGGTGGCTGGTGCATTTAAAAACCAGTTTTTCAGGTCTGAACTCCAATTGTATGGTAACCATGCAACAGACCACCCGAGGGTCTGTGAGTGGCCAGAGGGTCACACAGCAGCACAGGGAACTGGAATCAAAGGCTGCTTGAGCCTTCTCACAGAGCAAAGAAAAGCCTGTGCTGGGCTGTCAAGTACAGGAACAGGGATATGGGAACTCTGGGAAGCATTGACCAAATCCTAAACACTTCAAAGAGGGAAGATTCAGCAAACAGCATGCTGTATGGTTTGTTTTGCACTGACAGCAGTCACTAGCATCACCCAGAAAACTTCTCTAAAAATTCCCCCCACTACTAGCTCTATGTCTTTGTGACTGTCAGCTATCTCATGCCTCCAAGAGTTAAGTATTTCTAGCTCATGGGGCTCCAGAAAAGTTTGTTTACTTCAAAGAGACAGAGTGAGAACTGATTTTAATATCCAGGGCATTTGTTCCCAAGGCCCAGGCTCAGTGAGTGAGTGCAGAGAGGCAGCACCCAGAATCCTGAGGTGCTTAAAGCACTTGCACATGGAGTGGACACAAATACAGCTGGGTGGTGTCTTGCAAAGAAGGCACAAATCAGGGTGATAACATCACTAAGCTGCATACAAAAAGAGAACTTATTAAAATTCAACCACAAGGCTGGAAAGAGTGGTGGAGTTGTTCCCCACTCAGAACTGGCACACTTCCCCTGCCCACTGCCAGGCCTCTGCTCTGACACAGTTCAGGTTACAGCAATTTAAAAGTATTTCTGGATAACCTGATTTCCAATGTGTTAGGCAGCTGCTTCAGAAGTGCTTTTAAAATACACCAGCTTTCAGAAGACATTTGCTGCCTTCTCCCTTCTGGTCTCTCCAGAGTCCCCTCCCATCAGGGGCACTCACTCAAGCCTGACTCTGGGTCAGGGAAAGCTCTTCCCAAGTCCACTGCAGTACCATTATGCAACAATAATACAACAACACTAGGTCTCCTCCTCCTGCAACCCATCCCATTCCTGTGAGGGCAGTGCACAGTTAAAGAAACCCTTCCTTCTCCCCCGTCTCACTTTTTTCATGTCGTGAATACCCATTTCTAACGAGAACATTTTTCTAGCATGTAAAAACTGCAACAACTGATTCATGGCTTTCTAATTCCCAGAGTTCCCACACTTTGTACAACCAACACTCCTCAGACTTAACAGCAAGCAGTAAGTTTGGTTGTTTAGGGGTTTTTTTGGCTACTGCTTCTTTAAAACTTGGCTGTTTGTAAATGCACAAGCCCAAAGAATGATGCCTGGGATACTGATACACAGAATACAATGGAACTGCCATTCAGAAAGACAAAAAGAAACAAGCACAATATTTTGGATTCTGTGGCCTTCAGAACTGATGCTTTAGTTTTCTATATTTATACCAATAGATGTTTATGTATCTTTACACATATGCATTTTTATTGGCAGCAGAGAGCTGCAGGAAAAGCCTAACCACAAACAATCCAGTTTTAAAATAAGTAGAGGAGAATCTATTTCCAAGTAGAGCTGCCTGCACAAAAGCAGGACTGAAATTAATTCAACATGTAAAACAAGTGTTTCATGCTACTCTGATAAACCAGTTTAGCTACAACTACATCCAAATTCCCTGTGTAAACATGCTTGACAAATGGTTATGGAATACAGAATTAATATAAGAAAAGAGCAACTCTTATTTCTTGCTTAAATTTGCCCAAAATTTTGAAAAGCAAAACTTTCCCCTTTGTACTCTCAATATACTATTCATTAATTGCAATTTAATCTCTTTTATCTAAAAAGATAGTTAAATAATTGGTCTGCACCTGACCAGAAGCAATTAACACCCGCATGCAGCTCTGCTCAGACTGACAGCCTGTGCCACTGAATCGTGTTCTACAGCTGCACCAGGGAGCTCTGAACATGCAAGCAATCAACACATCAGCTCGCTGGGGAAAATAAAACAGCCTGTGTGGAATTTTGCCTTTTGTGGCACTGTAAAAACTGCATCAAACTGCTCTTACCAAGTCACTACACTGGGGTTTCCTATTTCTTTGAAAGCTAATCATGGTGTCTGTACTGCTTTCAAATCAAGTTCTCACTTTCTCAGAGCATCTCCTAGCTTTGAGTACCTTCCAATGTGAATTTTGTGTTATCTAATGTGCCACAACATTGCACAGTCCCAAGCAAACCACAATATCCATCAGCTCAATTGCTGCTGTAGCACTGCAAAGCATCTTCTACCTTATTTTAAAAGTGCAGCATCCTGAGGGAGGAGGGAGCTTGTAATTGTTACAATTAACAATCTAAAAATAATAAGTAAAAACTACTACATTCAAAACAGGATACTCCTCAGGAACTTGACAAAAAAAAAAGATGATTTTTTAAAAGTACTACAGTGAAATATTTTTATGCTCATTTCCTGCTGTACAAGTAAAACAGAGGAACAGAGCTCACTCTTAAGGAATACTGAAATTGGGATAACAATTCAGCTGGCAATACCTTCAAGCAAAACAGAGTCCAGGTCACTTTTCCAGCATGTTTCAGAAGTATAACTTACTACTTGCATAACCAGGAGCCCAATTACACAGCACAGCCACTACTGACGAGGAGGGAATTGTCCCTGTCTGACTCTCTAGAAGTTCAACAATATGTTCTGGCCACTTCCTCTGCCTGGTTGTTCTGTTCCTACAGAGGAAAAAAAATCATACTTAAAAAATGCTTATCCTATGAAAAAACCTGCATTTTGTCCATTTAGCTTCATGAATCATCCCTGCAGCAGGTCAGATGAGCACCAGGGCTGACTCCAGGGTGGGGTGGAAGCACAGGGGCAGGAAGTGAAGAGAGCTGCTGGCTTTTAGTGACAGCGACTCCTTGAGCCAGCTTAGCTGCACCCTAAAAATCACAGCCTTCAGTGTGCTTACTTCTGTGTTCATAGTTAAAATCATATATTTCTAGGAAAAACCCCCACTTTTTAAACCAAATTATCAGTCACTGTAACATAAAAAGTGAGCAGAAAGGGATTTAGAGTTCTCAGGATGTTCCCAAAAGAGGTTGTCCCCTCCTGCATATACATAAGACCTTACTGGAAAAAAAAAAAAAAGAAAAATCATTAACGAGGTGGATACTTCATATGAGAGCAAAACTGGGCCCAAAAACCCCAAAACTCAATCTGCTCACAAGACTACAAAGTGACTGGCAGTTACGTCAAATCTAGAGGAAGATAAATATTAACCTCAAAACCCAGTTCCTGATTAAAATGTATTAGTAATGCTGACATATATTTAACACATTTTCTGTTACCTTAGTTTATTGCAACAAACACGTTTCTCACAAATAGAGAAACGTTTCTTTCCCTGGCATTGACATACCTGTCACCTTCACAGCTGGAACTGCCATCAAAGGAGGAGCAGGAGGTCAGGCAAAGAGTGCCAGGAAGTGAGAAAGTTCTGACAACAGCACCCCAACTTCCTTTCAAATGAGAAAATTGAAACCAAAATTCTCTTCTGCTACTACAACTTATTTTTTTGATTTATTCCCCTATGTGCTCAGTAGCAACAACAGGGAAAAAGAGAAAGACACACAGAAAAGCTCCAGCACAAAGTTCATCCTCTCTCAACTTGACCCAGTCTGGGTTTTTCCCTACAGCCTGACTAAGCCTGAGCTTGTTTGAGCAAGCTGGTCCTGCCTGAAATACCACAGCAGATGGGCTCAGCTTGACCTGAGCCAGGTGCTAAGAATATCTGCCATTTAAGTGATCAAGGCTTTATCACCATTTCCATTAATTTCAGCTGAGTTTAAATAAACCCCAGTGAGCTCAGTCTGTCCCAATCCACCTTTGTGAGATCCTTCTCAGCTGTGCTCCTTGGCCAGCCCTTCCATGTGCTCTGTCATCCTACTGGAATGCTTGTTCCCTCACCATTTTGGTTACATGGATGGAAAACAGTATTCCAGTAATTAGTCACTGCTAGATGGTTTGATCATCAACTAGTCCTTTCAAAAACCTTGTGTATAAATGCATATTTTTACATAAATAAAGCAGAAAGAGTTCCAGATTGGACAATAAGTAAATATTGAAACCCAGGCTATATTATAAATGAAGAGCATCATACTACAATATGTTATTCAACTCATTGACATGCTAACTTATCATTATTAGTCATTACAAAAATTCATGGAGTGAAAAGTAACAACCTAAACCCAAAATTAAACAGTCACAGGTAAACTATTTCTACATTTGTCTACCTATGTTGTCTCTTTCCTTGAAATAAAGCATGCAGTCTCAAGACCTGACAACTTTATTAAAGCCCTTTAAAGCATTTTTGTATTGATTCTGAGACTAAGCTTGGGGCTTTATAACAAGCCATTTACAAAGCAACATTATTAAAAGAAAAAATTACAGCTATTCTTACTGAACACCTCAAAAAAATCCATTCCTCTTGTTGTGTGCTGAATGACACCTTGCATGACAAACAGTACTTGTCTGTGCATCCCACAGACAGGAGGTGGGACAAAGCCCTGCAGTGCCCTTAAGGGGCACAGGACACCGGAGAATGAGCCTGAAATTCACCTCCTTCCCTTCCCTTCCCTTGGCCAGAAGGGACCTGAGCACGGCAAACACCCAGACACGGGGTGAAGGCAGCACACAGGAGCACCTGGGGGAGAAGCTGCCAGAAACAGCCAGCTCTGCCCAAAGGAACTTGTCCCCTTTCTCTGACTTACACCAGCTGCAGCCTCGGTAATCTCAGTTATTTCGTGTTTTACTAGAATCATTGCTTATTCACTTTAGTTCTGTGCCCACAGACAGAAGCTAAACACACCCTGTTGGTTCCTTCTCTCTAATTACAGACCAGAAGCCACTTTTAAATGCTGAAAAGAGGATTACAGAACAGCTGCTAAGAGAGGAACATTTTGGCCATTAGCTGTGAAGGAAGCTCTTTAGGAAAAGCTGTGCATACAGCTCTGCTGTCAGAGGAGAGCCAGCTTTGACTTTGTTCCTTCTTTAAAGCACCAACAGACCTGAGGCCTCTGAACTGCAGGGCCTGTGCTGGAGAAATCAAACCAGCAGCTTGGCTGCTACAGAGGAGAAGATTTGTTTATTTTTTATAAAAGTGCTACTGAAAAGAGACTACACAAAACAAAGCTGATGAAGGGCACATTTTGACATGTCATAATTCCAAGGTACTGAGGTAAAGCAACGTTTTGGCTGGAAAAAGAACAACAGCCACAGGTTCTGCTTAAATTCTGCTGTTTATCTTTGGGTAATCTAGACAGAATCATTCCACCTTTTACACCCTCATTTTATTAACTGAAGAGGCAACATTCAGCAGTAGCGACCTACACATGGTGTGCAGGAAATATCATATCATTACAGCACATTTATGCTGTCATATGTTATTATTAAGCAAAGAAAAACACTTCCAAAGGAAAAATCCAATGTATGGAGCTTGTCCCTCTGCCTGCATATATGGAGCACCCTGCTGCTCAGCACCACGAGACAGAGCCTGGATCCTAGCTGAGGAGCCTCAGGAAGATAGGATGGTGTCAGAGTGAAAGACAAACAACAACAGTTATTTAAAGTGATTTCCAAGTCTCTGGAGATAACAATGATAATGATTTTTATTATGAGATAAGAGGGTTGTAAAACTCCTAATTTTTTAAGGCAGTGTTTTCTTCCGGATGAAAATGTTCTGGTTTTGTAAGAGTAGGAGGAAATCCAAGATCTGTAACTTTACTATTCTCAAAATGCAAAATATAAAACTAAGGTTTTTGCAAACACAAGACAGACTTTTGGTGAAGTCTGCTGTAACAGCCTGAGGAAGAAGTTGCACTTCCTTATTGTAATACAAGATGATCTGTGCACAGTGCTTACAAACTATTTCACACTGTAACATCCTGTCAGCTCAGCAAACAATCATCTTGAAACTGTGCAGATGCTGGTTTAACAGATTATCCCCCTCTTTATATAAGGTATTCAGCCTTTGACAGAACCCGTTAACTCCTCAAATGGCTTTTTACACCCTGCGCTGCACAATTTGAACATTGACAGGTTTTACTAGGGAAGGAGAAGCTCTTTGGCTCAGGCAGGTGCCAGGTTTCACCTGGAGAGCCTGGCGGGGTTAAGGAAGGTCTGTGAGGCTGTGGCGGTGCCCAGGTGTCCGGAGCTGCCCGCGGGCTCAGCTGGGGGCGGAGAGCGAAGAACAGGGGAGGGCAGTGAGGGACAGCGGCTGCCCAGAGCCCCCCGAGCCTCCCTGACACCATCCCTGCCATCCCTCTGCTGGCCTTGCACACCTCAGCCCCCAGCCCGACCCCCCAGCCCAGGGCAGTAAAACTTTCCTCAATTTACACAAAAAGAGTGGGTATTTCTATAAAGAAAAATCCCAAATGACACTTGCAATACAGAAGCTTTGCAGATGCTGAGTGCATTGTATTAATCTGGAACAAATCCAAGTAGTCTGGATCCTTTTTCCTTTTTATCCTTAGAAAGATAAAACGTAGCTTCAGCACAGACTGTAAGACTGAGGGAACAATAACTGGGTGAAATATTTCACCCTATATTTTACAAACTCCGTAATAAGTTAGAACAAGCAATTTTGCTAAGTTCTGTAATGTTACACCCAAGTCGAAGGTGGAACACAAGAATAAATCTAAGATTTCAATGTAGAGATTTTATTTTAATTCCATGGGGAATACTGTCTCTTTCTATTATTTTAATCTAAGAGCAACTGGCAATTACACAAGCACCCACCTTGACATGAAACAGCGATCATCATCCCTAGGCTTACTCCTTAAACTAATTAGCTGTGCAGCAGCACCTGCTCTTTCACTTAGCACGGGCCGTGAGGACACAAATACCGACACACATTAGGGAATACCCACATACATTAGGGAATGAAGTCTCTCCCTTGTTTTCTCCTAACGGCGTTGACATTAGCTTCATTAAGAAAAATTTAAGAAGTTTAATGGCTGCTTTACAAGAACCCCCAATGACCCTAATTGCTGTTACTAATGGCTTCTGGAAGCAGAACTAACATGCCATAATGGCCATCAGAAATCCGTACTGGCTTACTGTTTTGAGAGAGGTATTCCACACACCCCTCCGTGTCTGTTCCACACTTCTGGAGAGGGGAGACTGTCCAGGTGTGGTCACTTTGGCAAATACACCTCAACACATTCTTTTTCTACCTACAGGGGATCATAAAAATCCTTCCAGATCAGGATCAGGATAGATCCTTGAAAGATCAGGATACCTAAACAAACAAACAAAAAAATTATTTATTTTTGACCTAGACACAAGCATTAAGCCCTCCTGGAGTTTTTCTCTTGCTCTCCTGGAATCCTGCTTAAAAGTAGTATTGGGAAGTGTTGTTATTAGTTTTCAAAATATATAATAGCTACAGAATTTCTTTATAGTAATTTTCCTTTTTAGACATAAAGACATCAAGTAAACAAGTTCTCCTGTTTTTTCTTTTTTCTTTCTTCTTCTTTTTTTTTCCCCTTAAGATGAGTTCCTTTTAGAAGTTCCTAGGGCACTCTTTCCTTTTTAAAAAAAAACAACACCCCCCCACCTCCCCACCAAACAAACAAAAAAAATCACCACCCTTTGAACTTCTCCATCATGAATTTCTACCAAAAGCAGGTACATTTACAGCCTATTTCCCACTATGAAGAAATTTTCATATTGCAGTGCCTAGATGCTTGATTTCCTATAATAAATCTCAACCACTTCAGAATCAAATCCAAAGTTTTTAGGTACATTTGTGCAGATTTTCCCCACCTTGTATTTGCACAGCACTTATCACAGCATGGTCTTGGGCCACAACCAAGTGTGTCAGGCTCTCAGTAATATAAATAAAATATAAGACATATGACAAGAGAAAACCAGATTTCTGTGCTGAACCAAATTCAAACACTACACTGCATATTTACTTTGTGTGTCCAAAAAGGGTTTCAAAGTGTCTCTGCCCAGTTCTCAGCACTTGTGCTGACCACATCCTTAGTGCTTATGACAGAAGTCTCAGGCTTTACAGACTTGAGTCTAGTCCTGGGTCACTGGTGATGACATGTCCCTGTCCCAGATATCCTTCACCCGCCAATGGCAAACATCAGAGCCCAGCAACAGACCCAATGCTGAACTACATGTTTTAAAGTGTTTTAATCCCTTTATTAATATTTGTTATAAAAATACCATAACACATCCCATGGAGATTAGAAATAACTCACCTATTCAGCAGTAAAACAAGACACAAACCAAACTTCTGCAAAAAGGAACAACCCAAACTCCTGATATTTCAAGTTCTCACTGGTATTTAAGTACCTCCTTCAGCAGTTTAAAGCCCTATTGTGTTTAAAAAGTGCAATTCAAAAAAGATCTAAAATTCCCTCTACTAAAACCAAGCCAGCTTTTGGCTTTAGAGCGTAGAAGACCACCCCCAACTTCTCCATTCATGTGCCAATACTCAGGCCTCGCAGATTTACTAAATCCGCCTTTTCTGAGCGAAATAAACTTGGAGAAAAGGGCCTCAACATTTGTTCGCCGTTCCCAAGTGTATCAAGTCGTGCCATACGAGGTGGTAAATAACCATTACACGGGAAACCTATCGAGCCTTCGGCTCCTCCTGCCGCGCTCCGCGACCCCCGAGCCCTCACTCCCGGGGCGCTCTCACCTGCGGCCGGCGAAGAGCAGCAGGCAGCGGCTCGGGGCTGGGGTTGGACCGGGCTCTGCTCTTCCTCCTCTCCCTCCTCCTCCTCCTGCTGCCGCCGCCCGAGGTGTCTCTGGGGCCCGCGGAGCCTCCCCGGCGCGGCGAGGGCGGGACCGCGGCGGCATCGCCCCTCCTGCTCTGCCTCTCCTCCGGCTCCGGGAGCGCCGCCGGCCCCGCCGGGGGACGGCCCAGGGACTCCCCCACATCGTCCGGGGCTCCTCACATCCTGAGGGGCTCCCCCATATCGCCAGGGCTCCCCCGATCGTTAGGGGCTCCCCACATCGTGAGGGGCTTCCCCCATCGTCAGCGCTCCCCGGCTCCGCGTCTGCAGTGCCCTGTCCCGCACAGCCTGGGAGTCCGTGTGTCCCCCCATCAGCGTTCACGATGTGCAGCGGTGGAAACAAAATTCTGCCCGGGACTCTGAAAAATACAAAAGTTTACAGCCACTTCTTTACATCTGGCTACTGCCGTAGTGGTTCTGGCAGGGCTCCCCACCTCGTCACAGGCAGGCAGCACCCGGGAACCAGGGACCTGGCCGGGCTGCACATGAGAGAAGCGGCCGTGCCACCCCACAGCCCCGGGCTCCCTGTGCCACACTGAGGGACTCAGCCGTGCCACCCCACAGCCCCGGGCTCCTTGTGCCCCACTGAGGGACCCAGCCGTGCCACCTCACAGTGCTGGCCTGCTCCCTGTGCTCCACTGAGGGACCTGGCGTTGCCACCCCACAGTGCTGGCCTGCTCCCTGTGCCCCACTGAGGGACCTGGCACTGCCACCCCACAGCCCTGGGCTTCCTGTGCCCCACTGAGGGACCCGGCCATGCCATCTCACAGCCCCGGGCTCCCTGTGCCACACTGAGGGACCTGGCACTGCCACCCCACAGTGCTGGCCTGCTCCCTGTGCTCCACTGAGGGACCCGGCCATGACCCCACAGCCCCGGGCCCCCTGTGCTCCACTGAGGGTCCCGGCTGTGCCACCCTACGGCCCTGGGCTCCCTGTGCCACACGGAGGGACCTGGCCGTGCCGCCCCACAGCGCCAGGCTCCCTGTGCTCCATTGAGGGACCTGGCCATGCCATCTCACAGCACTGGCCTGCTCCCTGTGCCCCGCTGAGGGACCTGGCACTGCCACCCCACAGCACCGGGCTCCCTGTGCTCCTCTGAGGGACCTGGCACTGCCATCCCACAGCACTGGCCTGCTCCCTGTCCTCCACTGAGGGACCCGGCTGTGCCACCCCACAGCCCCAGGCCCCCTGTGCCCCACTGGGTCCCCAGACTGTTCCCTGGGACCCTCATGGGCTGGCAGTGATGCCTCAGAGCATCAAGCCTCCAACATATGGCCACTAACTCAGACGGAGCCTGGCTCCACCACACCTCAAGTCCAATGCAAAGCTCACTGGAGGCAGCAGAAAGAAATGCTGATTTCCATGGATTTTTGGATTAAGCTTATCTGGTGAGCTGTTAGTCACTGGCAACCGCACACAGCCCATGGCAGGCAGGTGTGTGCCTGGCTACCTGCAGCCACAGCCGTGTGTTAGTCATCCATGGACGTAGCATGACCGCAGCAATACCTTAGTAACCAAATACAGTTTGTATTTGTGCCCTGCCAGCCAGCTGGTGCTTTCCCCTCTCCGAAGGCCCGAGTGCTGTGCTCAGGTGACTCTCAGAGGGAGCAGCAGCTCAGGGCACACATCACAAGCCCGACTCTCTGAGCTCCTGTTCCAACATTGCTGGGAAAATGGGAAAGGCTATGTTGTCTGAGACTGCCCAGCTATTAGGATGATTTCAGGCTGAATTTTGGGAAGGAATTTAAATCCAGTTTCAGCTATGTGAGACAATAGATAAGGAATACAGCTGGAGAAGTGGTTACGTACCTGAGGCACAGGACTGAGCAGCAGGAGAGCTGGACTCTGCTCCTCTGAACCCTGCCCTACAACGCTCCTACGCGCAGTCTTGGGCAAGGTACCTAATCATACCTTGGTCCTCCCATTCCTGTTTTGGACCTAGTGTCCAAAAGCACTCAGAAATTAGAGGAGCATTCAGATGGAAGTAGCACACAGGCTGCTTAGACCATTTCTTAGGGGAAAGAAGAAGGATCTTCCAGTAAAATTATTGTTTAAAAGAATTGTCTTCACTAGAAGTTGGATTAGATAATAACATTTTAAAAACTGCAGGAAATGGAAAATACATTGTTCTGCTGAGATCATAAATGGAGTAGTTTCAGAACAGATGGACTCAATTTATCACTTCATCAGAATTTTGTGGACCTTCCGAGTACACAGATTGCTTAACATTATTTCTGTATACCCACAAAAAGAATTTGCTATCCCAGAGTAAGATCTAAAATTCCTGCATGATTCAACATGACTGCTGACGTTGTAGGGCTTTTTAATGGCAGCAGCTCCAAAGCATTCCAAGTGCTTTATGTACACTGTTGTGTAGATTACTCTTAAACTATCAGCAATTACTGTAACACTTTTTTAGCAAAAAAAAAAAAAAAAAAAAAAAAAAAAAAAAAAAAAGAAAAAGAAAAAAATGTAAAAGAAAAAAACCCCAATATATGGAAATTAATATCCTGCTCACTGCCTCCTGCACGTGTTCCATACAGACTTCCCCCGTTCTTTTTAGTGCTGCTGAGGTTTCTCCTCTCAGCGCCGGCAGCCGAGGCACAGCCAGGGCGGCTCTCACTGGCAGGTGCTGCCACCCCTTACTGGAGAGCAGCTGGCACTGCCGGAGCCTGCTAGCGCCACCACCCAGGCACGGGGCTCTGTCCTGGTGAGCAGCGTCACCATCTCACCTGTGCTTTTAGTGGCTTAACTTCTTGCCCTTGTAAATTAATCCAAAATGAATTTCCTATGCATATGAGGTAGCTGTGAATGTCAGATACTGTGGATATGTAGTCCTTCATTGGAGGTCCTTCTGAAATGTCCAAATTTGAGTACAGAAATCCCTAGGGTTGTATTTGCTTCTGTGAAAGTTTTCTTCACAGACAAGCAACCATTATTATTTTCAAGTTCTTGCTTAGAAAATATCCAACAGCTCTACAATGATACGTACATATTGAGTGCATGAAGTCAGAGTATTAAACACACAAATCCAATCTTTCTCAAGATTTAACTGGCTAACAATATCATAAATACTTTTAGAGATTTTGTTAAAATGCAACATATTTTCTGATAAAAATTTAATAAAACAAAATTTTTAGTTTTCTGTGTAAGTTATTTGTACATAGGATGTTTAAAACAAATGTATCTGCTAAGTGAGTTAAAGAGCATTACAGGAGCCTGTTTTGTACAATTCAGATGTGTGCTTCAGTGTAAATTGCTACAATACCCAGGGTCATGAATCATTATGAGACAGAGAAAGATTACTATTTTAAAAAGAAGCAGAGATAGAAAAACACAGTAAACTTCAAGTATAATTCTCATGTGAGGGGTTTACATTTTTCTTAGAAAGTCACCGTGGGTTGAACCTGCCTTCAGTTTGTGCGTTCATTATTTATTTAGTTCTAAATAATTTTATTTGCAAAATGTTTCAACACTCAGATTTTCAGTAGTTCCCATAAATGAGTCAGTTAGGACTCATGAAGTGGTTGCTGACCAAATAAATACGTGACAAAAGCAAATCAGAAATATATTTATAACCTCAGAAAGTATTCTTTTAAATCTTTAGGAAAAAATTGAAAATTAATATAGAGCAGACTCTTTTGTGGGGTAGACATTGTATAAAGTACCACAATATGTGAAGTTGTACTTGCAAAATTAGCAGTAGACTTTTAATATATTCACTCCTTTTAAATACTTCTTTGAGGTCCTGCAACACTGCAGCATGGGTTGGGAAGCATGCTTTACCATGCTGCCTTTTTGTAGTTCCTCAAATACCCAGAAACAGTGACCAAGACAACCATAATTTCTGTTTTTCATCACTAGTTTCATGATTCTGATTCAGAAAGACAGAAATGAAATATTTTAAATGAACTCTACAGTAAGAAGTATTTATAGTATTTATTAGAAAATTGTTTGCTTGTTTTGGATGAGATTTAGCATCTATTTACCAGTGTGCATCCGCATACACTCCACTCTCTTTGGCCACTGATCAATTTAGAGAATGAGACAAACAACTTGAGTAAATTATTTGCTATTTCCTGTAAAGATATCTAATAATAGAACAATCCCAACCTGCTAGACACAACATGCTTAGGAAGGATGTAGGAGGACACTGTTTTGAGCTGCTACATTGCTGTCACCCTTATTTTCAGGGCAATATTAGAATCAATTGCTGAAGACTCTTAGGTTTATGCTGCTAAATGCATGAGCATCTCACTGCATCAGCCTGGCCAAAGAGAAGGCAGAGTTTCACTGCTGTATTGTGGTTTGCACTTTTGGCTTTTGGATTAATTGACCAAACTTTGGGGAATAATTTGCTGCTTTTTCTAAGCAGAGCAATAGATGTCATACATGTTTCTCTGGGGACATGAAAGCTATTCAGCTCTCTTGTTATTTGTTTTAAAGTTGTCAAAGGCTCTTGGCTGACTTGGAAAGATGATTGTGCTTTCTAGCACTCCAGCCTTCATTAAAGTTAGTGGGACAACAAAGAAAGAAAGACTCAAGTGAACAGTTTAACTCAAGCTCACAGCACTGGGAAATGATAATTAGGGAAGGTACCAAGAGTGCAAAAAAGTGTGTGACTGAGGAGCCCATGCAGAGTTTCCTAGAGGAACTGAAGGACTTAGGAATACAAGTCCAATCACTTGCAGCTCCAGAACCTGGGCTAGGAAGTTGTGTTTGAATTCTTGGACAAACAAACAAAAAAACAAACACCTGCATCTCCTCTCCTGTTCATGCTTAAGATTCTATCTATTTTCAGAACAAGAAAATGCCCTATTCCTTGAACAATCTGTGGCTGGTTAATTGCTTTAACCTTTTTACCTGACTTGCAGGTGTGATTTGTACTGACCCAAGGGCTATAGATCAGCCTGAACTTTAAATCTTTCTGTATACTCAAGCTGACCTGTAATAAAAAGGAACGTTTTCTTCTAGAAATTTAATTACTCTCAACAACGACAGAGGACCTGATCTGTGGCTTCCTAGAAAACTGTTAGATGGTCTTTATTGAGGAGTCACTCTTTTTGTTAATTGGTAAGTTACACAAGAAAGGAAAATAAATGAAAAGAAGGCCATTTCCCTATTAGGGGCCCTAACACTGCAGGTGGAGCTTGTCACAAAATGGAAGATGCTATTGATTGAAAGAATACAGAAAAGAACAGATCGTTTTATGTTCACAGTAAATGATAAAACTATTTAGCTAACTGTTTTCAATTTGCACTTTCAGTATCTCTGCGTTAGTAACCTGCATTAGTATAACTTCTATACTGGAAAGAAAAGAAGAATACTTTGGAAAAAATAAGGAACAAATGGACAATGCATATTATTAGGAGAAAATGCTCTTACGTAAATTGGAATACAATTGTAGAACACAAAGTTCTAAAAGAATCCACTAGGAAACATGGATTTACCAAAAAAAAAAAAAAACCAAAAACCAAAACAACATAACAAACTCAAACCCCCTCATCCCTGTTACAAATCAGTTTTAAAAGTGTGTGGACAAACTTCATCTGATTAAATCAATGTAGCCCTACTACAGTGAAAACAATGAGGTAAAATTTATTTCTATTACCTGAGGATGTAGCCTTTCATATTATCTCATTGATCTTTTGGAAGTAGCTTACTTTTTGAAGATTAGTTTATTTAGATCACAATGGGGATTTTAAAAGAGTATACAAAGAAAAAGAGAATACAAAGAAAAAGATAATACAAAGAAAAACATAGAAACGTAGCCCTCCCTTTATTTTCCTCTATGCTGAGCAACGTAGTGTGCTTTCCTCCATGCAGTTGGTATTTTCAAACAAACCAATATAATAACTGCCCCAAACCAAAGAGGGACTAAAGTGGAAAATACTTTCTTAATATCCTGAAATCACAGAGTCCTGCTTGCTATCAGTGAAATCAGTGGAAGAACTCCCATTAAATTCAACAAAACCAGGCTGTGGTGATTCTTAGAGTAAGGCAGAAATGTAACCTCAAATTTCCAACAGCAAAGATTTCTCTCCTTTGCAATAAAATCTTAGAATTTTTGACACAGTAACATTAAAATTGTTCATTCTGTATCTTCACTACATTTGTTTTCAGTACAACACATTATTAACTGAAATCAGCTGGGCAGTGATTAATTCCATGAGGTAAGGATTGTCTGGTGCTTAAGAATGTCCACATGATAGTTGGTTGTACTGGCATTACAAAAAATTTTTTCAATGTGGATAAACTACTGAACTGGGAAAGAAACCTGGCTAGCTTCAAACAGGACTGTATCCAAAATGGATACTCTTTATTCTTTAAAAAGAATCCATGAAGCTCATAAAATTTAATCTCCAGGAGGCCAGCAGCCAGTTTGGGATGCAGGACAGCTGTGATGTGCTGTGCTGTGCAGGCCAGATGAGACACCACGGTAGGAAAAGCCTGTAAAAACTGAGACACTGATGAAGACATTAAGAAGAAATGAAAACGAACAACTTTCCAATAATGACATTTGAGAAATAAACATCAGTGCTAATTTATGTCCTTTTAGTGTTTCACCAGCTCATCACAATTGTCTATTATAGTTTTCCCTCACTAAGCAGCACCAGAACATTAGACTTTCACAAATGTCCAAAGACAGTAATTATACTTCACAACTACTGGGTTTTTGTGGACAGGTTTTTATGCCTAAGTGTAATAATTAGCAAAATAGTTACATAATACAGAAACTATAGAACTGCATTATTTCATGACTTATTCTTTTCTATAGCTTTTACTTTAAAAATACTCCTCTAAAATTTTACCATGAAATATCACTTTATTCAATAGAAATTAAGTGCAGTAATTCATTTAAAGATTTAGGTGTTGCTGTGATTTGTTTTTTTAAAAATCAGACTGTCCATGCCAGGTAAAATTACCAGACCAGTGTTCTCTGTAACTACAAAGGTTGTGTTTATTTTTCACATTAATGCCTCAGCTTCTGGATTCCCAATGTCTGTACTCCCCAAGAAGTTTGTTCTGCTTCTGACAGACCACTGTGTGACTCACCTGAAGAGCTCAGAAGTGCTGACTAGTTACCAAGCCCTTGGTGCAGGAGGGCAGGTGCAGGGCAGCGTGGTCTCTGCCCCTGGGCACGACAGGAAAGGACAGGGCAGCCTCTCCCTTGGAGCCAGCATTGCCCTTACCCCCTTGGCTTTCCACCCTACTAACACTGTCCCAATATTTCTTTGCAACAAATTTCCTTTCTCTCAGTTCTGCCCTTAGATTAGTGGGATTCTGTGTGTAGTTACCACTATCTGAAGGTGCTACTGCCTGCATTCAAAAAACATTATAAAGCAGAGCCTTCAAACTACCTTTTATAGATGGAATTGGTGGCTTAAACGCTGCACAGAAGCGATTCAGGAGGTGGCACACACTGCAGATCAGACACACTTGAAATTGTCAGCAATCATGCTTTGTGACATTATATTGATGGATAAAATTGATATCATAACATCAGGTTAGTAAGACACTTTGGGATGAAAAGAATCTTATAGAAATAATACATTATTTTATAAGTTATTCCTCCCATGCGCCATGAAAAATTTTGAAAAGGAAAAGCAAACATGCATTGAAGGAAGACAATATGAAAGATTTCTACCTGCTGTTGGGTAAGCCATTGATTTTTCTGACCGAGAATGTCTTTTCATAGTTACTGATTACCAGGCAACCACAAAGCAGCTTGATTCAAGATCCACTTTAGTGAAGAGGGACAAAACCCCAACCCAGCCTTAATCAGTCTCCTATTTATTCTAAGAATGAGCAACAGTCCTGTTTGGAAATAGGTCACAGGAGGAGGGAAATGCAAACAGCAACCATTAATGCACATTTCACCTCAACCACATCATGTTATTTTTAAAAAATATATTTCTTCACACTGCTGGTGCAATAATATGTTGTGTACAGACCAGGAAGATGTATGTGTTTGGGGATTTTGGCTTTTTTTAAGATGGTAGCTTAAAGTTCAGAACAGATATTTTTGCCAGGCAGCATAAATGAGCAATTTGAACCAGGATTATTTTCAGATCTCGCTGTCACCAAATCTAGCACAACAAATGAACTTTAGACCTGGGAAAATGCAGCCCAGAGTGCAGATTAGTTTCACTAGCAGCTATTCAGAAGCATTTGATTGCTTAATGATCTTTAAGCTCAAGAGTCAAACATTGCTTCATACAGCAGCAAAGGTCTTTTCATATACCCGCACAAGAGCATTTTATTTATTTTAAACAAGCAAAGCACTCACCAATTCTGCACTCATGGTTCCTCAGATTTCTCTACCACCACACAAATGCATTCTTTACAAGCCAGCTCTTGCACACAGTCAAGTGTTTTTTTCTGGCAGAGGTTTGCACTCTGGGAAAGTAGAACTTCATTATACAGAAACACTAAAACAATCAGCCTCACATCCCAACATTAGATTGTCAAATAATTTACATGGAATAATTCAAATATGGATATGTGAGGGCTAAGGGGTTGTATTCCTACCTCAGCCTGCTCAATCAAAGGGTTTTTGGTCTATTTTCCTTTAAAGAGCTGCTATAGTAGCAGGAAATACCCTTCTTAAAGCACTAATCATCTGCATCCCCTTTGTACTTCCCTATAACCTGTTGGACAGCATTTGAAAGACGTCGCATTTAGCACCAAAAAACAAAGGGTGAGCTCAGAGTTGAAAAAGGATTCGGAAACTCAATGCAGCAAGTTTCAAATGCCAAGAGCTATTTAGGCCTGCTACAGAGCAGAGACACCTGCAAGAATTCACTGCTGAGGTCATTTGGTATCCCAAGGCAGTGCCTGAGCAAAGGGACCCACCAGCACCCCACAGCACCTCACTTCCATGCACCTTGGAAGCAGAAAGATGGCATTCCTCCAAATGGCTTTTATGCACAGGACACCCAAGATTTTTCATCTTCCCCTTCTAATAGGTATACTTAAATGATTTTCAGGATCCCATCAGCTTTCAGCAATTAACTTACAGCAAAATAAAATTAAAATTCTTTTTCTAGCCTTGTTTCATCCATATCCTGCACTGCTACAGGAAGGAGCAAATGGAACAGGCCACCTCTGAGCTGGCTATTGCCAAGAGCATGGCCAAGATTCCCAACAAAGGCACATTTTATCTCCTATGGTTTTTACTCTTTACAAAATAAAGCTGTAGTCAAACGTTCTGTTTTAAGATCTATCATGAGTTTTAGCATCCATCAAGATGTCAAATGGCTGGCTGCATTTATTTACAATACATTTTCCAGGTAAGACTATTCTCTAACCAGCTGCTCACTTTATATTTAAGATATACTCATGATGACTCCAAACATAAAATGGAAAAGGTCCATTTTGAAAGGACATTAAAAAAGTTGTCACCAGCCACTGGACTACAATTATTTTCTAAAGATTTAGTTCTAGGAAAACAAGTTTGGATTTAGTATTTCAAAACCTGAGCTGTAAATTCTGACAAAACAGAAATCATGTCTCACAAACAGGAAGATTTAGTTACATTTCAGCTTCTTTTCTGCCACAAGGGAGAAGACTGTCAATTAAAAAATACATACATTTTTAACCATAAACACTATCTGATCAATTTTCTTTTTAATCGAAAGAGTCTCAGCAAATCAATTTAATGCCAAACAGGACAATATACAAACATTCCAGATTATTTATGTACTTCCAATGGTGTGCAGTGGAGTACCAGAAGGAAAAGTACCAGAACCTGCAGTATGTGCACGTCTCCCAGGGAAGGACAAGAACACACTTCAGTAACATCAGCTGTGCTTCAGGAACTGCTGAACATGGATTTTAGCTGCCAGTAAATCCAATTAACTCTTGAATAGTTCTACACAACCCCCTCAGCACGGCAGCTTTGAGCAGCTGCTGCCCTGCAGCTGCAACACCATCCCACAGCCGATTTCAGAAGACAGGGAAAATGGATCCTTCCATAAGCTTCCTGTGTATTTGAGGATGAAAATTAGACAAAGATCATACATTAAGAAATCATTACACATGTATTATCTTCCATTTATTCCCAAGCTTACAGACTCTGCTCCAGCTTTCCTGAAAGGAAGACCAGCAGACCAGGGCCACCTGAACAAAATCAGCTTCCAAACTCCAGGCAGAGGACCCAGAACTCAGCTGGGGAAGGACCCTGATCCTACAAAAAATGTTACTTGAGAAACTCTTTCCACAGTGCTCTGAAGGGGAAGACAGGGTGTCAAGAATGGTGATAAACTGCAGTAGTTAGATTAAACATTTATTTTTTTTTCATATATTCACAAAATCTTCACAAAAGTATTGAAACTCAAAAAGGAATTAGACTTGAGTCAAATACAGAGATGAAATGTACAAGACAAATGAGCAGGCAAACTAAAAGGTCTTGAAAGTATTTTACTTCAGATTGAAAAACGAACAGTTCAACTGTTCCGTTTAAATAAAGTTTTGCAAGATATACAGTATTTTATGAATACAATGCTGGTCATTTGAGGCAATGTAAAATACCTCAATTTTTCCTTCATGCTTTTTTTTTTTTTCTTTTTTTTTTCTTTTTTTTTTTCTTTTTCTTTTAGAAAGATACTGTTTACCAAAAAGAAACTTGAGCAGTCCAGGAAAAGCTTTTTTCCATTAAATTTATGAAAACCATAAATTGAGGCAAACCTAAGATTCCCAATGGAATCAAGATTATCTTCCCGCTACCACCACCTTAAAATTATCACATGCTTATTGGAACACTAATATCTGCACCCTAGGAGTACATTTGCTTTCAACAATGAGGGTGATTCTTTTAAAAACACTTCAGTGTGGTAAATGCGATACAGATCTTTGCAAGTATTAAGTTTTGGAACAGTTTTGCTAATAGCAGCTAACAATACTGGATTAATATAATTTATAAATAATTGTTCCCTAAGCGGTGAACATAAGTCTACACATTCACAATAATCTAAAACAAAATAAATAGTGACTATGCATAATGTGGTACAACTTTCACTAGTTTCTATGAAGAAAAGCTGAACATCTTGATAAAATTATCTGATCAAATTAAAATATGACTCTAAAAATTAAAAAAAAATTGTCAAATTAACATCACGTAAGCTTAGTGTTGGAGTAAATGTTATGACTTGCTGTATTTTTGGAATATATATATATATTTTCCTTTTTGAAGTAAAACACTTTAACACATTGAAAATGTTTATTAATTTAAGTGATAACATTGGTTCTGGTCTCATTTTACTTTAAAAATCATTGCACTCATTAGTGCCCATAAAGGTCAGGTTGGTCTGTAGTATTCTGTAAATGTATATAAAAAGTTTCTCAAAGCTAACAGTACTTTTTATAAAAGCATCATCTCAGAACTGCTGCATTTAATACAGCCAGGTATGCCAAGTACAGACTCTCCTCTTTACAGAAATATGTGAAAGTAAATGCCACTTAACTCTCTAGCACTGAAGTGTCCCCACTCCTGTTCCAAACTATGCCTGTGAGTGCAATTTTCCATTTCATTCGCATTCATGGCATCAAAGGTACTGCAACCTAGACTTGTGATGTGACTGAACCTCACACGTGTGGAGTTTCAATGAAATGAGAACTAGGTCAATGAAGAAATATTAGGAGATATGAAAGGTTTGGGTCTTTAAGGCAATATAAAGTATATTTCATTATTTGAAATTGTTTTGTTTTTAATAATTAAGTGTATATATAAAAATGCCTAAGAGGGGAGTGAGAAAAAAATACTTTAATTGTAAAATTTACTTAAAGCTTCAACAGTTATCATCTCCTACAGGAGTTAGCAAAAATATAAAAGACAAAAAAACCCAGACCTGGAAGGGGGAGGAAAGGCACAAACAAGGAGGCATGGGATTAAAGCAGCCCAGGAATGCAAATGTCTGTAACAAATTGACTTTTGTTGTTTAGGTTTTTTTTAACCAAAAAAAAAAAAAAAGAAAACAAAAAAAGAAAACAATCATCACCATCAATCAAACAAAAACAAACAAAAAACAAAACAAAAAACCAAAAAAAAACCCCCAAACCCCAAGTGGCCCTTTGTTTTTCCTTAAAAAAAAGAAAGAAGGGTTGAGGAGAGACCACTAAGGGGAGGAAGAGAAGGATGCAACTATAAAACCCCATTGCCTGAAATGATGGCACTCTAGAAAACAAGGTGAAGGTTACTTCTCAGAGATGACAAGCTCAGTGTCTACACAAAGTACATGTACACTTTATACAAATGAAAATCTTCATTTGTCACCATAAACCTTTCTTTCAGAGGAACAGCTTTTGCAGATCAAAAGTTCTATGAGATCTTCCAAATGCCAAGAAAAGAAAATCTGAGCAATACAACTAGTAATGTCTCTTTATATGGATGTTAAGATGACAATTCAGATTATTTTCCAAACTAATCCTGAGAAAAATTTATGTTTACAATTTAAACAGTAATGTTATGTAAAAAGTATTAACAAATCCACTATTACAAATGTCAGTTTTCCTATATGGTCATCTATATATACACAATAAAATGGTAAGTATATGCAAAAATAATTAAAAAATCATGCACAAATTACTTTCACCTTTAAAGGCTGGGTTTCCCTCAAAATACAATTTTTTGCCTTTTTTTTCCTATTTTTTGTGTTTTATTTGTTTGTTACCACCCCCTAGACACACTGAGTACTATCTCTACAGGTCAGCATGAGCTGATGGGAAATACATTTATTTTACATTCAAGCTTTTATATCCTAAATGACCCTGTTGTAGCATATGACTTATCAAATGAGCAGCCTTTTTCCTCATTTTAAAAAATTAATTTTTTCCTTTTTTTTCCATTTTTTTCTTTTTTTTTTCCTTTTTTTTGTTTTTTTGCAGTGATCAATCTTCATGTTCCGTTCCGTGGCGAGCTGGGAAAAAAAAATGCAGTTGCTAATCTATGTCTGAACAGTCTGAAGCTCCAGAAGAGATCCAAGGAGTCACTATCAAACTATCCTGTAGCATGAGATCATTGCACACAGAAGAACAGTCTTAAAGTAGTCAACTATCTACAAAGGTCTGACAGAGCTGCATCCCTCTTGTGTTTCCTCTTTTTGCCGTGGAAAAACTGATGGTGTGATTTGCTGCCTTGGTGCTGTTTGTTTGTGACTGAGGTACCATGGCTTGAGTTTGTTGGACCTTGGAAGCCTTTGTTAGAGGAGCGGAATAACCGTGCGGATCCGTGCTGTGGAGGAAAGAGAACGTGGTCAGCAATCCCTGCAGTGGGAAAAAGGCATGGCAGTCACACAGCCCTGCTCCTGCACAACCAGCATGCTGACCCCTGAGAACAGCCTGGAAAACCTGCCATGGCAGAGGGAACCTGGGACAGCAGCACTGCAGGGCCAATCTCCCACCCGGGTGGTTGCAAACAAATGTTCATCTCTAGCCCCTAACAAGAGGGGCAGAGCACTTGGAATTTTGGAAAGTATAAAGGTATTTTACAGAAATGTCCATAATCTAAGACAGAAATGTCCATAATCAAATCTGTGCATGCCCATGATCTGACATACCCCATCTTTTTAGAGATGAGATCATGGGCATGCACGTTCCAGCCTGGAATTAGTTCTGCCCAATAATACAAACACACACCCATAGCACAGCCAAGACCAGGTGTATGAATTGTCCTGTTAGAAGACAAATCATCAGCAGATAAGAGGCATGTCTTCAGAATTATTTTCAAGGAAAGAATTCCAGAAGGTTGTGGACTATGTTTCAAACATAAAGACCCAGTTTCTGAAAAAGTGTAAGAATTTAAACTGCATATATCCAGGGTATACTGTATATAGAGGCATCGAATATTTTCAGAATACTGAAGCATTCCTCAGTTGGAAAATCTCCTAAATGTGTAAGTTCTGACAGTTGTCATCATAAGGATGTTTGGCCATAGGGGAAAATGAGGGTGAATGTCATCTATCACAAAGAATCTTCACCTCCCTTAGTGGAAGACAGAGCAACAAGTATCAACAGCTAAAAGAGCAGTCAGTCAGGGTTTTAAACACACATTTTTGCTAACTGCTTTCACTGAGTGTAGGCACACCTCATCTCTCATATTTTGCAATCAAAACTTGGCTAGTGTGCTTTTTGCAAAGGAGGAAATGGGTGCAACACAGCTGAACACCTCTGGCAAATTTGGTGTACAAGTCAGACCAACTTCATCTCTTTTAAAGTTGGGAAAGCCACGGTTGCAAATTCATCTGTGCAAGCTTAACAGAGAACCAGGTGGCTTTAGATACAATCAGTGCTGGGAGATTTTTTAATGGGGCAAAAGGGAGGTGAAAAATGCAGTGTTCCCTTTCCAGAACAAATTACCCTTCCATGGAGGATATGTGTAATATTCAAATAATCTACACAGTTGTTGTTTTCAAACATTTCACAAACCTGAGATTTGTTCGTGTTGCTGGATGTATTGGCTGTTTGGCTATTTTGTGTTTTCCCACTTGACTGGGAGGATTCCAGTGACACTTCTTGTGACCCCACTCTGTTTGTGGTAGACTGACGACAACTCAACTGTTTAGAGGTTTTGCAAGGTGTTCCATCAGAATCCTTCAGGAAAATGTAAAGGATTAGTGAGCTTTTCTTAAGAGTGAGTATTTCTAAAAGTGAATTTTCTTTTAAAAATAAAGTTAACAGTGGACAAAACTGAAAACTTGTTTACTTTACTAGATATTAAAATTCTTTCAATCCAGAATTCTTATCAAGTAAAACAGATTTAAAGATGTATTGATGTGTGATTCTGGTTTTGAGATTTGCCTTTTATTTTTACAGTAAAATTCCCAAACAGATATTTTTGAAAGCTTTTGGCCTGTTTGTTTTTTAAAGCATGTGGCTTAGGATTACCAGTCTGTTTTATTTTTGAAATACAGTTTTCCCAGAGAAAAGAGGGCTGTGAAACTTTGTGTCTATATATTCACTTTCTACATGTATTGTGTCAAAAACACACTGCAACTTGTATGTGTAGAAATTGCATAAGAATTAACATCTTATGCAAGTTAGGATTCTGGATGAATTAATTGACTAGGATTGTGAGCTCCCAAAATGTATTTTGTGACAATATAAATCAGAGGGGAAAAAACCCAAAGAAATTTTAAAAAGCAGAGTCAGAAAACTTCCAGTACTTACTACATCACTAGAGCTGGACAATGTAGATGATGATGATGATAAAGGACCTGATGAAGAATTTGAAGAATGTTTACTAAGTGTTTCTGAAGTTTTATTTCTAGGCTTTCCCAGGGCTTCATTCTCTTCAGCAAGATTATTGTTGCATTTGTCCAGCTGCTGAGTATCTACTATCAAGGTTACTCCATTACCTAGTAAAAACAAAACAGAAGCATCACCACACATTTAAATGCAAAAACATGTTGCCTTGAGGTTATTTAATATAGCCCCTAAGATACAAAATACATGTTACATCCACAGTAACACATGGACATTAATGCACTGAGCACATGGTTTGAGATAGAAATTAGGGACAGAAGATGTGGAAGAAGGCAGCAACAAAGTTCAGATGTGCTGCTGTAGATTGTTCCATGCCACACTTCAACAGCACTCAAATACAGAGATTTAAATTCTGTATGCCCAGTACTCAGCAACTCCAATTTTTCTTCTGCTGGAGCTTCTAGGATCAGATGAACTCAAAATAAGCCCCATTACTTTGTAGGATTTCCTACACTGAAAATTCAAGATACAGAACTCTCATATATCACTAAGCTCTGCCTTAAAAAAACAAAAGTTGGAACTTAGATCTGAACTAAATTAACAAGACAACCACTTTTACTGTCACAGGGTTATTAATACAGGGTTATTTTTCTTTTTTGATTGCTGTTTTATCAGAAATAAGACACTTAGGAGGTAGAGATTTACATGATGTCTGTGCACAAATGCAGCTAAAAGGGGGGTGATGGGAGCTCAGGGCCTGCAGGGTCACAGCTCCAATGGCACAGAGCACATCCAGCTGACAAATCACTCACACAACTTCTAAAAACAAGTAAAAAAAATCCCAGCCTAGCCAAAAGAACGGGTCCTTGAAACATCTTCTCTGATTAATCGCTAACAAGAGAACACTTCTGACAGGAAACATTCTAAAATTAACTGGAGAGCATGAAAATTAATTCTAGTTAAAAAATTCCAGACAGCAGATACACCTGCACCAAGAGAGGGTGGCAACTGGCTGCTGAAGTCAGAAGATGGGCAATGGATTAAAGGTGATTCCAAAGGGCATTGTCACCAAGTTCTCTGGCTAAATTTTGTGTTTCCATTTGTTAAAAACAAGATCATGATTGACATTTCAAGACTTGTCTGTTTAAAAGACTTATTCCACTTACATAGTGAATCCTGGCTTAAGTATTTCTTCCTCACACATTTGGTGTTAGACTTTAAAATTACTATTAAAAATGCAGTATTTAAGGATTCAGATTTAAACTAGCATGCCCAGCAATTTTTATTAAAACCTTGTCCATATTTAAAGGACAAAGGAAGTGTGACACTGACAATGTGGTAATTTCAACTGGAAGTTTTTCCAAAGTCTCTTTTTGGAAGGCAGCCCTCTTTACAGATCTCTCTACTAACCAAATCCATTGTTAGTACAACAAAGATGGGCACATTTTACTCTTGCACAAATCTGACTTTTCTGGATGAAAACACATGAATACTGAAAAATAAAGAAGAAACTACTAGTAAGATGCACACATAGACTTATGTGAGGCAAAAGTAACAATAAAATCTATACAAGCAAAATGTGCAGGAAGTTTGCCCCTCATCCCTGCTGAGTCAGAACTCACCATTACATGAAGATTCTGTTCTGCTTTGCATTCCCCACTGCTTGGATATCCAGTCTCTGTATGTGGCCACTTCTTGAGTAACTCTAATTATTCTCCCTAATATACTGCAAACCAGGAAAAAAAAACAAAACAAAACCATCACCACAATTAATTTTTAGAGACAGAAAAACGTAAGCAATGAATGTTTGAGATTTAGAGTTGGAGACTTTACCTTTCTGTTTCGTTGTTAGGATAATATTTAGCTATTGGGGAAACAGCATGGCTCAGAACAACATAGGCATAATCAAAAGCCTGCTTCACTTGCATGGCACCATAGGAACTCCTCCCAACATCATTACCTTAAAATAAGAATATAAATAAATGAGTAAGATTGAAACTATGGTCATCACCTTTCAGTCACGAGACAGTAATCTGTTTTTAAAATTGCCCTTAAGTCCCAACTAACTGTAGCCACCTCTTGTAGAAGAGGATTAGCATAAAGCAGAAATATTATATATATATTTTTTATTATTTATTTATTTATTTATTTAGCATAAACAACTTAAAATATCTACAGGGATTTAAATGTAAAGAAGTCCAGACTAGCAATTCTCTGGGTACAAGTAAAATATATGAAGAGAAAAAAAATCCTGCAGTGCATCTATTAAACATTTAATAGTAGTGCTATTCCATTTTGGTTTCTGAGGATACCTGGCTGTAATGGATCCTCAATGTACAGCATTGATGGTCTGTAGCCATCCAACATGCTTTTCTGCACTTCATCCTTGGCAACATAAGAGCCACCATCCTTTATTCGGATTCCAGTCTTCAGATAATTGAAGTGACGTCCATACAATTCAAAAAACTCTATTAAAAGAACACCATAGTTGGCATTGGGCATACAGGCATCTTCCCTGGGATGCAGCTATTAAGAAGAGAGAAAAAAAAAATCATTCTTTTATGACTTCAAGTTCTTCACTTTTTCACAGCAAACATGTCTAAATACAGAAATAAAAAATAAAACAGATATGTCTAAATATTTTCCCTTGATTAAGCAGTTTGCATCTCTAAAATAAGATGCTATGACAACTTTTATAACATAATTACCTCTTCAAAAAAAGGCTGTCAAACACTAATCTTTGTGCATTTGAACTTTCAATCCAATAAGTGAACTTCCAGCACTAATGGCAGGGTTCTTGTGCAAAAGCAGATATTTGTACCTCACAAACCTGGGTCTGCAATACAAATACAGACTTCTCATGTGCACAGCTAAACACAGGATCCCCTCTACTGTTAAGGAAACAGCCTGAGAGGCAGCCTGAGTGGACAAAACCAGCTCAGAGTTGTAACAGATATGAAATTTAAATTTTTTAAAAATATTTTTTAATGAGCAAATGGAAGTGCTGTTATTCAACATAAGAAAATGGATTAGGAGAGATTATGGTTTTAAACTATATGCATGTTGCCCTTATTTGTTTTGTGCTCAGCGGGGAACTGCAAAGGCACTCAGCAAACACCAAGCTCCAGTTCCAGGCTCGGGTTTTAGAGTATTTAGAGTCTGGAAAAGTGTGGACATACACTTGCAAACACAGCTATACATAACATTAGTTCAGGAAAAAGAACAAGGCTGATACAGCCAGAAATCAGCTACTTCATATTTGTTCAATATTTCCCTCTCCCAGGCACAACAATATAAATTTAGCTCATGCATTTTGTTCTATTAGATTTAAGAGAAAGTTGCAAAAGATGTTTGTTTGATATCAGCTTAGTAACCCAGAGAATCAAGATTACACTGCATTTGTGAAAGCACATACAGGGTGTGTGACCTGGAGACCAATCAGGACTGTCACAAAGGACAGCTGCAGCTAACACCAACCTTATGGAACTTGTTCCAAGCAAGTTATACAATATTCAAGTTGTTTTACCATGAATGACACACGTCACATCATGTGTATCAAAATCATATATATCAGTGCCTGGCATTGGTACACCAACAGATGTTCTAAACACCTTTTGTACCAAAAGTATCAGCATCAGAGAAGGAACAGAGACAGATGGGACATATCTAATTTTTAATGAAAAGGAGGTGCAACCCCAAAAAGTGGTAGCTTAAATTATTAAACTGGAGGGTTGATCAAATTCCTTCTTAAGGTGATGTCCTTAGGCACAATGGCATTGACAGATTCCATTGAACTTACCTGAAGGAAACTGACAGCCATTAAAAAGAGACTATAAGAACCAATTCCACCTGTAAATACTTCATTAAGGTCCCTCTGTAACAGGAACTGTTTCAATACTAAAACTAGAAATGGTAACACAGGATATTTCTGAAAGAGAAAAACAAAGCTGTTACAATACTGTGATGCATGCATGCAATGGAGAGCATATTGAAACCATGTTTTATTATATTTTGCCTTTAAGGTAACTATCATTAATCTAATCATTAATCTAACCTATCATGTTTAGTAACTGTGGAGAAGAGCCAATGCCCTGCCTACAATCAACACAGGTATTTTACCTGTTTGACTCTGGTGGCAGATATTAACAAGAGAAAAAAGTTATTACATTGTAAAATCAGAAGTATTTGTGTTGAATATATATATATATATATATATACACACACACACACACACTTACTTTTCTCATACAAGTGAAAAATATGGCAATATGGCAAAGGAACAACTGTGGAGACACTGACATCTGTAACAAAACCTTCTTGCTACAATTGAGAGGTAGCTCAAAGTGCCCTGAGACTTCTGTCCTGCAAGTACTTCAGATGCCCAGAGTTAAAGAAAGCCCTTCAAAATTATTACACCCAGGTAGCATCTTCAATAAAGCAAAATACCTTTGGGTAACTGGTCCTTTAAAGGGTTTATGTGCATGGATTCCCCTAAGAGGCTGCTTTGGGACAGCAGTGGAGGCTGGGCTAGGCCTGCACTCTGTACACCCCTCACAGGGGAGGGGCAAAAGAGGACTAATAAGATCACTGCTTTTATCAACACAGAGCTAAAAAGTTCCTTAGTGTCACAGATGAAATGTGGATCACTATGTCTGTGACTGCAAAAAGATTAAAGGGAAAGAAGAATTTTGCCAAGAACCTCTCTGCAGGAGCCTCATGGTGAGTACTGGGAGTCCCATCTAACTGAGGATCCCTAACTATCTAACCAAAGATTCTGAACAATTAAAAACTTCCAGTCACAAGCTGAAGTGTTGAATATCAGTATATACCAAAATTTAGAGATGGGATTTTTCTTGGAAAACTGCACACCCTTAATAAAGGCTTCAACTGCCTTGGATTTCCTAAACAACCTGGATGAAGAGAAAGAGGCATTTCCAAGCCTAATGCCAAATATGACATCTCAGAAAGGTACTGAAGTTATATGTGATAAAATAAGACCCAAGAGAATGCCCTGCAAGTGTTACATAGAGAGTGCCTCAAGAACACCAACAAAGTCACTTGGCAAGAACACACCAAGTTTTCTGCAAGTCAAACAAAGGACCCTCCAGAGCAGCCTGTGCCACCTCCTCCTCAGCTGCCCGTGCTCAAGGCCAGCTGTGGTGAGGCACAGCTGCACAGCCTTGGCTCAGCCTGCAGGGAGAACAGCCCTGTGGGAAAGCACCATGGGGGAGCCTTGCTGGGAGTGCCTCCACTCTGCTCCAGAGCTGCTGCCCTGCACTGTCAGCCTGTCCATGTCCACTGTCACCGTCCATGCTGCCCCACGCTGCTGCTGACCCTGACCCCACCCACAGCCTGCACATCCTCCCTGGCCACTTCTCTGCCCCAGCTGCTGGCACCAGACCTGCTCTGCTCTTTGGGCTGGGGTACCACAGGGCTGCATTCTTGTCCCTGCTGCCACACACAGCTCCTGCTCCATCCCCCGGGGCACAGACCCCTCTCACCCCCTGACCCAAGGCCAGAGGGTCACAAGTAACCCAGGCAACTTGATTTTCTATGCTTTCACACACAAAAACACCTTCAGGCTTTCATGAGAAGACTATCTCACATCTTGAAATTCTGAAGTGCAGAGCTCAATGAACTGCAGTTAAAGGAGCAGAACACTTAAAACAGGCAATAGTGCATTTTTCTTAATCATTGTACCATTAAAACTACTCCATATTTTATTCTTCTATTTTAGTATCTTCATGCTTTTTAAGGCAATATATCTACAACTTAAGACTATCCCTCAGCATTATCAGACAACAAAAAACAACAGAGTAAAAGTGTATCTCTAGTAATGATGCAGTCAAAGTAAAACAGAAAATAAAATTAAGTTATCAAATACTCAGTGTGTAGTTCCATGAGAGTGTTGCCTAACCTTGATAAAATCTTTGATGAGCTGGGCTGCTTTAACCCCATTCTGTACATTAAAGCTTATATCAACTTTTACTTCAGTGAAGGAATCTGTCAGTTTAATAATAGGTACCTGCAAAAGAAAGATACAATAAGTCAATACAGATTTCCAAGACACACTTGGTTTCATTTATGACTTATATGCACCAGAAAACCTGAAGTTTTTTATGAATTTATAGAGGAGGTAGGCAGTGAAATCAGGACTCCTACTTATGAACTCATTTGCCTTGCCAATCTGTTTACATAAACTTGGCTTTTCTAGCACTATTTTCATATTGGCTTTTCATAAACACTATTTTCAATTTACTGTCCTGCTGAACAGAACTTAAGGCTTCACCTTCCAGGTGATTTATTTTGGACTGGTTTGGGTGAGTTGCTGTTGCAGCAGCTCAGCTCTGGTGGAGACCACAGACACCAGAGGGAGACAAACACTGGAGAAACAGAGAAATGGTCCTGGAGACATCAGAAATGACACAACTCATGTCACTGGGGTCATCACTTCCTCACCAAAATGAACTTCAATTAAGAAGTACAAGATATGGAGAGTACTCTGATGTGTCTCCACCTGAGTGACCATCAAATTTCCTCTCTCTACTAATAACAGCTATGACTTAGATATCCCAATACTCTTACAATTAGCAAAAGATAGGAAATTATAATAGAATTTATCTATTTTTTGCAAGACATACCATTACCTATTTAGACAATGCTGTACTTAGTACTTCTACGTGAAAACTGATTATACCTGCCTACTTGCAAGAAAAATTACTTATGTAAAAACTCAGTCCAGAGTTTTTACATGCCCTGGTTTAAAAACATCAATGCACAACACTGACTAGTCCAATCTCTCTTAAAAGCAACATGTTGTGCATATCAAATATCAGACAATTTCCACAACAGAAAAAATGCTTTTGTTATTGCAATATCAATTATTTTGTTAGTAGTAAAAATCATACTAAATAAAAAAGTTCTTTATCTTCTATTTCAAATTTAATATACAAAATAAGTTACTGCTTATAAAAATTCATTCTTTTAACCAACATCTTTCTTTGATTAAAAATTCAGCTTAAAACAAGGGAATACCCTCTTCCCCCAAACTTACAGTTGCTTTATCTAAAACCTTTACTGAGTTTTCATCTGCTACATTGTGCTTTCTAAGAGCTTCTTCCAGGGTCCAAAGAGGTAATGTCTCCCATTTTCCAAACACAACTAAATCAATATCACTGAAAAGGAAAAAAATATATTTATTCAAATTAAAAGAATGATAAACTTAAAATACAAACAATTGACATCTATACATAACTCGAATAAAGCTGAGAGAACATAGCTGAACCAAATAATTAATTCTGATTTTTCCCAGGAAATGGCTGGAGATGAACTCTTACACTTGGGGAAATACAGACCATTTCAGGTTACTTGGAGGAGGGGACAGATAAACATAAATCAATTAGGCTGCAAAGCCTAAAATTAGTCTCCTCAGGCCACACTGTGAGCAGAGAGGGATCAGCTTCTCTGGAGTGATCCAGAGCAAGAAATGAACTTGTTGTGAATCACCACCTTTGGGCTGTATTCATCAGGAATGTTGATTTAACAGCCTGACACCAAAAGGAAAAGTCCAGTTTCCCATCCTCTACCCCCACATGCATGACCCTGTCTCCTCCTTTGCTCCAGGTCTGGTGTTTGTCTAATCCACAGCAAATCAGTTCAGCCTATCAATGGGTCTGGCAGAAACCTTCTTCACTCCCCCTTTAAAGGACCCACAGAACATTCTGGGGTAACTTCCTGCCTCTCTGCATCTCTGAGTTGGTTTTCTGGATGATCAGAGCACCAGAGGGCACAGGGGAAGCTGCTGGCCTGTAGTACCAAGAATAGGGACAAGGCAAGGGAGAAGAAAAGATGGCAACTTGGACTTCAGGAAGCCACAAGCTATTAAATAAGATCAAGCCACTAATTAACTTCACTCATTAACGCAGCTCTTTGAAGGGGTGTCTCCATCCTACTACACTTCCTCCCTACGCACACACAAAACCATTTCATTACACAGGAAGCTGACACCCTAATCCAATCCCTGAACTCAAACTCAAAAGGTGGCTGGTGTCACATCTGAGCACTGAGGGCTACTGTGAGATCCTGAGCTTCTCTCTCCTTGCACCCTAAGTCCTTTGATTCCCCTGCTTGGCCAGGAACACAGAGGAGGTGAGTGTGCAACCCTATAGTTATGCTAGCAGGGTGCTTCAGTGAGATGGGAAACTGAGTAACACAAAACTCAAAAAAGTTAAGAAATACTTCCCCCTGCAAGAGATCCTATAGATCTGCTGATTGACAAACACCACTGCTTTAAGAACCCCAAAGAAACTGCATCTGCACTAGATGAGCTGTGTCCTGAAGCAGCAGTTCAGCCACAGACTGCTGGGCTGACAAGGACAGGCAGCACCTGCCTCTTTTTCTGAAAGGTGTTCAAAACTGGCCTGGGCAGCAGGAAATGCTGCTTGACATGTCTCCTCTAAACTGAATTCCTGTTAAACCCACTGCTGACAGTTAAAAACAGGAGACATTTTCCTGATGCACACCAAGAGAGAAAAAGCAGCTCTGTTGCCACCTTGAGCACAGACACTGCCTGCAAAGGGACACAGAGATGCAGCAGCAAAGTGCCCAAACCTTCAGCAGCAGCTTCAGCTGATGGATACAGAGCAAATCCCAACAGAGAGACACAGCATTAAAAACACACTTCACACCTTTCTGAACCCCAGAGCCTGAGATCTAAACAAACTGTTACTGAAAAGGAAGGGAAAACCTAGGGCAGAAGGAAGCTTTGATAGAAGGCAACAGTGAATTAATGACCATAATGACTGTTTTGAAAGTTTGGCAAGCACTGCCACAGGAAGGTTTTTTGTGGGTTTATGTACTGCATTTGAAGTATCTGCATTTGTTCTCCCCCAAAACCTCACCTGAAACAAATACTCAAGAAAGGCAATATATGACAACAGAAAAACATTTTTGTTACATCTATTTCAAAACAATCAAGCAAATATAGTAAAATATCCATCAAGTCACCAGGAATATCTCTCTAGCATTATCAGCATCAAATCATATTTAATTAAGCCTATTTAAAATAAATTTTAATAAGGCCAGAAATGAGGCCAAATGTGAAAACAATGAGTATTTGTACACCTCGCTTCTGGCTTTACAAACAAAAAGTGAGGAATTAGACTTCCTTACAATTCCTGAAACTAAAGCATCTGTCAGATTCTTTCTTTTACAAATAGAGATGGAACAATAATGAGGATATCCCTCACCTGCAGTCAGTACTAGATGTCCTCCTGTTCCCAAAGTATGGAACTCAGTTCAAAAGCTATCCTCAGATTTATGCTATTTAAATGTGTTTATCCCCTACAACCATTTAAGCATTTCACTCAATTTCTATTTAGTTGTCATAAATACTCACAATTTCTACACAGAAGATACCAGTGTCACTGATTAAAGACTCTTTATGAAAACTAGCAATAAATTTGGAAAAGGTAGATGTTGACTATTGTACAGATTTCACAAAAGAAGACTGAAAGAAAAAAAACAGTTCTGTTGTAATATTTTTTCTTCAGCGCTAATATTAACAATGTTACATTAAAGGTTTCGATTTAGTCATCTGTGGAATTAAAATTTAGCTTTTCTTTAAGGGCCAACATCTTCTTTTTGCATTAATGAAGCCAAATTCCAACACAAGCCTTTTCTGACCACATGGTATTTCAGAACCTTCTACTGATACATGCAAAATCTATATAGACACATGTTACAGTCAATAGTCTTATTTATTGCATTTCTGTACACTTTGCAGAGAACTAATAGCTTAACACTTGCTTAGCATAACAAGTATTGACACAAGTAGCACAGATCCTGAGAGAGCAGATAAATCACCCCAGGGTTACAGGTCCAACAAGTTACTTTTCTTTTGTGTGGAATTTACACTGAAAAATTACTAACCTTGTAGGTAAATATAAACCAGTTTTAAAACTTCCAAATATCTGCACCTGAAACACAAGAAAAGGATATATGAGAAAACATATGGGATGAATTAAGAAATTTTTCAGGCTTCAGAAGACAAAGTTTATTAGGCTGCTTGTAAAGGCTGGCTATTGCTACCCTCCATTGGCAGATTTTGGTATTGCTAACAGGAACTGAACACATCTGTTAAAGCATACATACCTTCAATGTGCTGCAAACAGCTGATCCTCATTGTTTTTACTCATAAAACATTAATAACTTTGCCTTTTCTAATAAACAACTGCATTGCAATGTAAAAATTGTTCCAATGACCAAATTTGTCAAAAACCCAGAATCCAAGATTTTGAAATGCTTAAGGATGACAGAATATTTAAGAAAAACAGTATCAGTTTAATTTGATTTTTGTTTTCACATCTCAAAGTATACCTCTCAGTATCTGAGCATTTCGAAGTCTAACATATTTCCATTGCTTTGCATACTTAAAAAAAACCAATTCCATCATGCCCCATTTTTTTCTGCATTACAAAGCAAGTAGCACAACTCTGTCTATTTCTGCTTAAACCACAATTGGAAGTTTTGGAGAACTTCACATCCCACAGAATTACTTTATTATGCTGTAATATCTAGCACTGGAGGTGTAAACCATCAGGTTTCCCCTGTAAGCTGTCCAAAACCACGCTCTCATTACCTAGCCAAGCCTTGCAGGGAGGTCAGACTCATGGGCTGAGTCTCAAAGGGAGGTTGGGGAGACTTCAAAGTAAAAAATATCTACACATTTGAGCTAATTTTCAGCCATTCTTCTGATGTTTCCTGGAGCCACCTTATACAGACTTGAGTATTCTGCTTTAATGAGTCTCATACACCAGCTTGATTGCCACCTATTTGTATGTCAATGACCCACTTTTTATGTTTTTCCCCTTCAGGATAAGAAAAAGGGAAGAAAAGATGATGTTTTGCAAGTGCCTTAATACTTTAGTAGACTAAGAAGCAGTTTGAGTGCTTCTTCCTGATTATTTTTTATCACTTCACTCCTCTCAGCCCCTCACCCCAAGCCCAATAAAAAGTACATACACAACTTAATATTGACAGTTCATAGCTTCTCAAACTGGCAAAGACTGTGAGAGGTGCCACAGCATGAACATCAATATTGTATAAAAGCATAAAGGCATCACAAAGCTAAGAATGTAGTAATAATAATCACTGTGTTTATCCAGGGTAGTAATAAAAGTATCCTCTATGAAACTGGGTTCAGTCAAACCAGGATTCATTCAGGCACCAAAAACACAAGAAAAGTGCTTTTGCACAATAAAACAGCCACTGATGGGTTTGGAAAAAACAAAATGTGCTTTCACAATATCAAACAAAATAGTGTGTTCAGCTGAACAGCAAAGAGAGCCTTTACTGAATAAACAACCCTGAAAGTATTCATAAACTTACTGATACAACATATATGACCTTTACCAAAAGGAATGAGACAACATCTGCTCTTCTACAATAATCTGGAGTATGAGAAACACTGAACTATTAAAAAAGAAACCCACACCCACACTTCAACCACTCTCTCACAAAAACTGGAAAGACAAAAGAGGAACAGTGGAGAAATCAGAACACAGATTTTAAAGGATTCTGATTTATTATCAGTTTGGAATTTAAATTGTTGAACCTCTGTAGCCATGCATGTATTGAAAGCATCCCAAACCAGAACACTATTATGACTTGAGATGTGAGCATTAGTTTTTGTGGTGTGCCAATGCTGCTGATCATGTTCTTATTGCTTGTGGACAGAGATCTGTATTTGCACTCATAAGATAACTTCAGTCTTCACAGTACTCTAATAACTCCAACTCCTCTAGGTTATTGTTACTGTTTATCCCACACTTCTGTGAACTTATTCATAATAAATTCCACAGTTCCTGAGGGAGCTTTAATTACAGTATGTGTCCAAATACATGCTCACTAAGCACAAAAGAATGGAAACCCACAAAAGCATGGTAAATTTCTGGTACCAAAATCCCTCTGTCAAAACAACAAAAAACACCCACAGCAAATTTAATTTCCTTTTCTTCTACATCTTTCAGTAGAATTTTCTGAAGTTTGTTGAACTAGAGTTCCACTTTTTACCTTCATTCCAAATCCTAGAACTTTCATAATTTAAGTGTGTGAAATATGTAACATTCCCTCTTTTCAGATCTATGTGGTCACATGGACATGAAGCTGAGGATATCATTACAAATGTATCCTAAATTCAACTGTGTAAGTACTTATTTGTTCAGTAGCCAAATTTTCCAACTGAACTTGTCAAAAATATTTGTCTTAAAAAGTTTTCATTTAAATGTTTTGGGTTGTTTGGTTTCAGCGTAATTAAAGTGTTTCTTATGGTCAGAGCCCTGCTGATGCCAAGAACAGTTCTCACTTACTAGGAATGTTTCCTTCTAAGCACATTCCCTTGAGTAAGAGAGCAAATGACACAATTGCTAACTTCTATAAATAAAGTAACAGTTTAGGATACCTAGTTTTACCCCCCGCCCCCATCTGCTTTTTCAGCCTTTTCCTAAGTGGAACAGGGGAGGGGGAAAAATAAAGGATGTGCTCAGGCACATTCCACATGTACATTCTCTGTACATTTAAATTCATGAAGCCATATTTTTCTTTTCTTAGTATTGGATTTTTATGTATTTATATATTTTTTTATGTCTTACCTATGTGTTTAGTGAGAAACTACAAGCTAAATGTGTATGCCTAACTTCCAAGTTTATTTAAGCTGGTTTGGCCGTATCAACGTCTCAAAACGAAGAGCTTAAATATTAACTCATCACTTTACACTACAGCTAGAGCTGAGGACATTGGACCAGGTAACACTCCACCTTCCCAGAGCATGTACCCAAAACTTGAATCTTAGAAGCAGCTAAACCAACACAGATTGTCAAAAGGTTAGTGATTAACTCAAAGGACTGAAAAATTACAAGAGACTGTCCAAGTCGAACACAGTTGAGTTCAGCGGTTCAGTTCCCAAGCTGATCTGGCAAAATAAGTTTTGGAAAAATAACACCACAGTAATGCTGCTGTCACCATTCAGTTCCCTTTCAGCCTCCAGAAAACGGAAGGACATACAAAAGGAGAATTCTTCCTCAACGTAACAACTGCAGACAAAATGCAGTTGGGCTTTGAAGAACAGTTACTGACTTGAGAAAAAGAACTGGCACGCTCTCGCTCTCTAACATTTTCAAGCACAGTGGAGAAAGACAGTCCTGGCAGATTTAACTGGCACTAATTGAAAAGTGAACTTTGGTTTTTCAACTACACAGTGTGTGCTTCCCCTCAGTCACGTTACAGCTAAGCCCAGTGGTCAGCTGTCGCTTGTGGTAGGACTCGTAATTTGCTTCCCCTCCTTAAATACCTGGTGGCTACAGAAAACTTTCAGCAGTTTAAAGGAAGACTATTTGCTCAAGGATGTAAAGTTACACACACACACACAAACATGTATGTTATATATGTACATAAAAAGTTACTTTTAATACAAAAGACTTTTACAGATCAAGCCTGTCCCACAGAGTATCTCTGGACGCAGCATGTTCTTGTGCCCCATTCAAAGTGCTAGTGGTAACAAAGAGAGATCCCCTGGTAATAAATCCATTCACCCCATTAGCCTAGTTAAGTTTGCAGCACACAAACTTGCCTAGGAAATTGCAACATCTCTAGGCTGAAGCCTCAGTGGTTTTGGTGAAATCCTCTCCTGCAAGGCACTCACAGGGTGTGGCACCCACACTGTTTCCTGCACTACTGCCTGCCAGACCACTACTCCTGCTCTTGATTAGGGTCCACCTGAATGTCTCACTGGGTTAGAGGAGAGCTGTGCAACACCCTGTGGCACATGCTGCTCTCTTACACAGCTCCCATGGAAAGGTTACTGCGTTTGCTCAAAGAGAAAATTGCCAGACCTGTGGAGTAATGACTCAAACACCTCCCTCCAGCTGTGCAAAGGCAGCAATCACCGAGTGGAGTGCTCCTTCCATGTGATGCTCTGTGAAACATTGTCCATAACAATAACCTCTTGGAAAATGTGAGTATATTTTACACACAAACCCACACATCCCATACATAGAACTTATACAGAATTCACATTCTGTCATATTCTGCCAATTTCTAAAAAGGCATTCCAAAAAACAGGTTAAGAAGATTTGAAATGAACAGTGGATTTAAGTCACTCATGTCAAAACACTGTCTTTTACTGTGGCAGGATCAAAGAGCATTCCTTATACTAGAGATTCTGCTGTCTGAATCTGGTTTGCTCTTCTGGTTAACAAGCCCTTATTTTCAGCTACTGTTCTCTACAAATAGATGACTACAGCTTGAAATTTACATTCTGGAAATGAACACAATATTAGTAGAAGAATATAATTAAACTAGATTCAATTATGCCAGAAACCCAACTGTGTCCCCATAAAACCATACTGACTTATAAATGCAATTTCTCTGTCTTCTTTTTAATCTAACCTTTATCAAAAAATCCCATAGCTCTGCATAGGAGAAGCTCTTGTTTTGAATGAGTACATACTAGCAAAAACTTCAGTGGAAAGAGGCATTACACAGCTCAGCACACAGATCTACAGATTTGTTTCTTCCTAAACACAGACTTCTGAGTTTTTTTTAATTTGTAAAATATATCAATTTAGTATAACTGCCCATTAAAAATACCATGGTCTACATAATCTGATATTGCTGGTACACCACCTTAACAGATTTATTCAAGATCACAAGTCTTTGAACTAAAAGCCCTACTATTAAAGACAGGAGTTTCAGAAGATTTCTTTAAACACAATACACGCGTGTCTGATATGTTTCCATTCACCTTATCAAATAAATATTCACGAGACTGAACATTGCCACACCTTTTGCCTTCTCTTTCACTACAGCAGGACTAACTTGTCTTTGATCCTATGTGTGATAGAAAATGTTATCCTGTATTATTTGAGTAAGAAAGATGACCCCTCTCATTTCACCAGAAGTCTTTTTATGTTTAGCATGGAAAAATAAACAGTATTTGCAATATTCAATATTCCATAAAGTGAAGAGGCACAAAATATTGCTTTTACATATTAACAAATAAAACAGTGTCCTACTCACATCTGCATTAGGCCAGAGCTCTTTGATAACATTTTCTATTCTGGACACCACTTCCATCCGCATTGTCTCTTCTTCAGGTCTGGGAGACATATACTTATAAAAGTCAATGATTTCTTCATGAAGACTAAGAAAGAAATAAAAAGAGAAAGAACAAATAATCAGAAAAAACCCACATGCAAATGAAATATCAACTATTCTAACAAAAAATATTTCAAGCTCCTAGTTCTCAATTTCATTAAAGGTAATTTTAGAGCAGCATGCAATTAAAAAAATCTACTTCACAACACTTTGTAGCATTTAGTTCCAATTAGCTTCTTATGCCAACAGGTCAATATTGCACTTGATTTGCTAAAAGCATGGAAGCAAATCTAAATCCAAGTGCCTTCAATTCACATTGAAAGTCACACTCTATTTTAATGCCAGCATAACACAGAAACGGTTCAGTCTTCAACCATGAGCGCAGCTGTAGCTCTGAGTACACACTTCACAAAAACACTTCCTAGTCAGCCCCTTGGCACCAGGCAGGGAGCTTCAGGCAGCAGTCTGTATTCAGTACCACGCTTGCAAAAGTTGACAGTAATTGTGCCAGTACTAGAGCTAGAAAAACTGCTTCTTTTACTGCTTATAGAAGTCACATAAACTAAAAATGTACTCTCCCCCCATAACCCCAGAAAATATGTAGTACACATGCAGCAGCAATTGCTCAGAGAATAAGTGACTGACTGACAGTTAACCCATATATAATTTACCATATTACATGTGTTTTTCATTGTCAGTGAGTTATGTTTAGCTTGCCTGTAATGAGAGCTGAAATAAAAATGTCTTCATACAGTGCTACGAATTTCTGTGCTTCTGTAGTACCAGAAACACATCATCAACTTGACTAATAATGTAATTCCAGCCACGGAGTAACTAAATTAATTTCATTTGTTTTCTGCAATGACCATTACAGTAATAGCTAGTTATCTTTTAAGAATGTATTGTTTCTAGTTACCAAGTACAACTGTATCTTTCATTAAAGCTCTGAGGGACCACCAGAAGACAGCAATTTATTAAGACCAAGCCCTTAGCTGAGATGGGGAATCTAATACTTCCCTACTGCACACACACTTAAATAAATCAAATGTTAATAAGTGGAAGCTGTATACATATGTCAATAAAACTGATTAAAATATCCAACAGTTGTGTTTAACAGAGTCAGAGCAGGCAAAGAACTCACACTACCTGTGTTTAGTTCTTCCAATATTGCAGTATTATGAACAACACAAGCTTCTCTTCCTCCCCTCCAAGTTAGGGGAACAGTCACAATAGCCTGGCAGCTGGGGGTGCCCATTGCCATAACTCTCTATACAGGTAAGGCTAAGAGAAAAACTCCTCTGCCAGAGGACATCTCTTACCTCCTCCTACAGCTGCTTTCTTGCTTTCCTTGGAAGCTTACACCCTGCAGTTAATGTGCACATTCCAAACCACACTTACACCTTACACCAGACTGACTACTCTGCCTTCAGCTTCTCAGCCAGCTTCTACTCTTCACTGCTATTCCATGTGTTGGCATTTAAACTTTCTCACAGTTATCCTCCCAGTGCATGTACTGGATCCAGGTGAGAAGTAGGTGATAAAGGACAAGTTGAGCACTTCAATGACCAAGTTAATTCTGTCCCCACTGCAGGCCACGTGTACCGAATTGCTAATTTGTTTCCACATGCTTGACCATTAATCTAGCTTTCAAGACCAGAAGTAACAAGGAAAACGGGCAAATTCCCAAAAATTAAACTCCTGAAAATAGAAATTATGTTTCAACTGTAATTGGTTCACCATCTTCAGGAAGACCTGGGAGTCAGGTCTGCCTTTAGGGGCTGCACAGTGGGGAGCTGATAAAGAAACACAGCCCCATTTCTGCCTCTGCTCCTCTGGACCAGCTGGAGCAGACTGTGACATCCACAAGGCACCTGAAACTGCTCTGGGGCAGTGTTTTCAGCAAGGACTCAATGCCCACATGCACGGTGAGCCACGAGGAGCAACACCACGCTGCCTGAGGGCACGGAATGGCATGAGACAGGCTGGGATGATACCAAGGGAGTATCCCTGGGGAGAAATTCATGCATGGCGCAGCACAAATCCATACTGCCCATCATTAGTGGGCCCAGCTGCTCCTGGGCTCATGCTTTATGGGAGTTAATTGTTGCCCTGTCCCATCAGGGAACTTTGAAAGAACAAAGCAATCAGAAAAGAGGTCCCCAAAGTGCACAGAGAGCCAAGCCATACACACACTGCAGTTCTCAGGGCACTGCTCTTTATTAACTCCACGGACACTCTGAATTCAGATAATTGTATCAATTGCTGCATTCTTTAGAAGCATATAAAATAATGATGTGTTGTCAGAACCAGATGTATTTCTTTTTCTAAACATAAATAACAGATGTCTGCATTTCTTTGAACGGCATCCCTCTTATTCTTAGGTAGTCATGAAAAGCTTTGTGGCAAAACAAAAAATTAAGCTACGTGCAAACACACAAACCTACATTACACATGCACAGAATGTTAGTAAACACTGCACCTGTAGAAAAAAATGAAATCTGAACTTTTTCAATGACAGAAGAAAGGCTTAAAGACTACTAGAGAGATCTCATCAGCACTCCAGTTGGAAATAGTACAGACATATCTGTGTTTCATCTGCTGCAAGACTCCTGCTGCCAGGACCTCCTGTGCTGCACAGAGCCATGGTGTGCAGAAGGCAGGCAGAAGCTACAGGGGCTCAAGACTACACCTGGATCCATATTTCCCTGCCCAATAACAGGCTGCTGCCAAGAAATAAGGGAATGATTAATTAAAGCCAAGACAAACAGAAGTAGGCACACGTGGATTTCAGAGCAGTACAACATGACTTAGAAGCGTGACTCCAATTAATGTGGAGTTAACTCATGCTGTATTGAAAATTAAAACTCAAGGTTATTCACTGTCTTAATCAACATCTATTACAGTTGCTGTTTTTCAAAACAATTTGTTAGGATTAATGGAGTCTGTTTACAAAAGTCTCTAGTGAAATTTTCTATATTTAGCCAAAATGAAGATCAAAGAGACTGAGATGTTCTTTTTGGCATCATAACAGTATTTTATTATTTAATACCATTACATTCATCAGTAATTTCAGATAAAAGTCCTTAAAGGGAGACTTGTTTATAGAAAGAAATTACACTGTAATAAACCTGATTTCACTATTGAAAGATATTTCATTTGGCTTTATAGTCATACTGAAGCACACCCAACACATACTTAGGATGCATGGAGAGAATTCTCTGCCATGCACAAGAGAAGTTTGCCATTTTAGTTTGCCATTTTCGTTACAGCAAATAGGAGTAAAGAAGTGGATCTTTGTCCTGTACTTCAGAAAATCTTAACACATGGGGAAAAGTAAAATAAAAACCTCTCTTACACTTTCTCTAAACATGTTTTAAAACAAAGTTCTACCTGCATCACATCTGTTTTCTAGTCTGGTAAGCTGATTCCATCAGAATTTCACAGCGAGAACAGAATTATAAAGAAGCCACTCAATTTAATTTCATGTCCCACTGAGAGGGATAGTGATGTATCATTAAAAAATAAACTATGGCTGCAAAATCACAAGAATGACTTCCCACGGTAGCATCACTAAATAGCCCCACCAGGAACACAAGACTGTGAGACTCAAGTGTCTTAGGTGAAAAGCTGCAGCTTTTGTGAGGAGCAAGTACTATGGAACACAGTGCATTATATTACTTCCTTAGTTTGACCACAACTTACTTTATTTTGTAGCACAACTTGTGGGCTCTAAATGTAAAACTCAGGAATCTCAAACTCCTTCACATAAGACATTGTTCTGGAGTATGAATCTTGCTGCAAGCCTGGCAATCAGTTAAAAAATAATCACGTATGAACAGAATGTAATTTCTGTTTGATATGCAGAGCACACAGATAACGTGGCCTAGCACTTACACTTGATGTGTGCACTTCAGCTACCTGACACCTAAACCAGCACAACTCTCCTGCTGCAAGTCTAGAACTGGAACCAACAGTGACACTGGGAGGGACATCTATGAAACACAACTGGAGATACTACAAGTGTCACTTCTCTGCACTCAGATCCGGATGCAGAATAAATGAGCAGCCCACTGTCCTCACAGATTTTGGCAGCTTGGAGGAAGCCAGCCTGACTGACACAGTGCCCACGGCTCAACAGCCACAGCAGTGGCTGAATGAGACCATTCCCTCAGCCCCCACTGTCCCAAGCAGCTGAGCAGCAGAGCCCAGTCCTGCTAAAGCAGAGCCCAGTCCTGCTAGAGCAGAGCCCAGTCCTGCTAAACAGAGCCCAGCCTGCTAGAGCAGAGCCCAGCCCTTCTAAAGCAGTGTCCAGTCCTGCTAAAGCAGTGTCCAGCCCTGCTAGAGCAGAGCCCAGCCCTTCTAAACAGAGCCCAGCCCTGCTAAATCAGAGCCCAGTCCTGCTAGAGCAGAGCCCAGCCCTTCTAAACAGAGCCCAGTCCTGCTAGAACAGAGCCCAGTCCTGCTAAACAGAGCCCAGTCCTGCTAGAACAGAGCCCAGTCCTGCTAGAACAGAGCCCAGCCCTGCTAAAGCAGAGCCCAGTCCTGCTAAAGCAGAGCAGCCAGTGAGGTGAAGATCATTCTGACCCATTTTGCTTAAGCAGAGGATAGCAGTTAAGTGTTGCTTTGTGTCTCAACACACTGTATTATACTAACCAGAATAATTGGTTGTATGTTAAAAAATTCCTGGTTTAGACATTCTGGAATTGTGCTATACTTCCACTCTCCTCTGGCTCTGCTTTATTTTTCATTTCACAGGAGAAATTACGCAGGCATGCATGTTCTAATTTCTCTCATCAGGGCGTTACCCATGGCTTCTGCTCCAACTGTTCAAAATTCTGCTCAGCCATCCCAAAGAGCTTCTCTGCCTTGGGCTTATATATTCCTTTGCACACAAAAGGCTATTTGCAACATCACTGAAGATAATTTAAAACAGTGGATATCAAGTACACTCAAAAAATCATCTAGTGCTCATGCACTACAGTTTGGTTTTGGCAGGATTTCTGAAGGAAGTTTCATTTGCAGAATGATGAAAATCTAAATTATTTAGAAACTCCGTGGATGGTGGGCTGAAGCAAGCAATGAACACACAGGTGACTTTTATCTTCCCAAACTCTATGCTTTAAACTTTAAAGGATGTTTGCAACATAGTCCTGCAGCACTAAATGAGCCTTTTGTATCTGAGTTTTCTTTGGATAATTAATTCCTAAAAGACAGTGTTTAATTGCCCCTATCATTTAAAGCCTTAAAAATTGAAGGAAACAAGGAGAAACACTGTAGTATTTCAGGATTGTAATTGTCTTTGGAGAAGAATGTGAAGGAGGAACCTGAGGTATTTTAACCACTGAAAGTATCAATACTTAAGAATCCAAACTGCATCCATCCCTTCACTCCCAAAAGGAAAGCTACCATTGCACAGGAGAGAGAATAACTTCAGTTTGAAGCCTCCTAAGGAATTTTACTAAGAAAAAGATGGTACTGGTAAATCCTGCCAAAACTTCGTAAGTTTCATGAACTAAACAAAGCTTTATCCCTTAATATTCATGACCTACTTGGTTCTGAAATAGTTTTGAACAACAATTGTATTAAGGCAAAGACACAGAAAGCCCAATCCTCACTCTCCCCCTCACAATTGTATTAGGGAATTCAACACCTACCTAAATTAACCTTCAATTTTAACACTGCTCTTCCACAAGCTTAATAAAATATTTTCTATATTACTATTACCATCTACATATGCTGAATAATGAAGTAGGAACAACAGCAGACACTGTAAAGATCACAAATTATTTTCTCACCTATAAACTCAGGCAAAACCAAACATTAGAGTCCTGAAGGGAACTGTAAATATGAAGCATCTGCTGAGGTCCTTTCCCTACCACCTGGGCCTCCATAGCAGACAAATCCTTTTAATATTTCCTGGCTTAAGCTACTGAAAAAAAACCACTCAACTGCATTTGCAGGTAATTTAAAAGGCACTTAAGTTTCATGGTGACTGACACATCAGTCCTCATAAGAAAATAAAATTATGCATAATAAAGGAAACAATTTTCAAAAGCCTCAGAGACTTTAACTATCAATTTTTATATCCTTAGTTACTGAACCATATCAATATATTATAGGTCACACAGTAACCATATTTTGAGACACATATGCCCTACAGGAGCTTTAAAATCAAACATCCCAAAACATGTCCCTAATAGCAACTTGACAAAACCAGGAAATCTTAAGCAGCAGGGGTTTTGATATCACACATTTTTTCTCCAGTTCTCCCATTTCAATACAGCTTCATAGACCATCTTTTCAGTTTACCTAAAAACAGACATGTAGAAAAAAACAGGTGTTCCACTGCCATAAGACTGCCAAACATCACTAAAAATCAGGATAAAACATCACTAAAAATCGGGATATCCACTGTGTAAAGTTTCTAAGATGAAAATGGAGAATTTCCCTTTGCTGACACGTAGACAAATTCGGTTTATATCTGTCCCTGTCCATTGTAACCCAGGCGTTTGTTACCAGTGCCAGGCTTCCCAGACACAGGGGCTGTTATAACAGGATTACACAAACCAACCTAATCCACCCAGGGCAAGGTTAGCCAAGCTCAATTCCACCACCTTTATCAGTTCAGGTAAAGCAGCCACTTCTCAGAGCTGTGGGGAGCCCAAGGAGGAGCCCAAGCCCCCCAAGATGGCAAAGGGTGCAAAGATGCAAGCAGAACTTCAAAGTGCACAGCTACACCCAGAAAAACACCTCTGTCAACCACCTCTGGTAGCTTTAGGGTTTACCCAAAACCAGCTTGCCCTTTCTAACTAACATTTGTAATCTGCTGTGAAATTCAAAGAATTGCCTTTTAGGAACAAGGGAGAGCAAAATTTCTACAAACATGTAAATGATTGAGGAACCCCGATCTTATTTCCAGGACTAAAGTCTTTTGGGATTAATGTGATCATGCTGATACTAAGTTTTGAAAACATAGAGATAGTTTGCTCACTTCCACCAGTTATGGTGGATTGATTATGCACATTTCTTCAAATGCTGTGGGAAAAAAAGTCACTAAATTTACACTACAAGACCTACACTTTCTATACTGTGCAAATATTTGAAAGCCTGTTTCTTCCTCCAATCAACACTCACTACCCCCAAATCCCTCAAATTAATGTTGTATTTTTTACCTGTGTTCTGTATTTTACATTAACTTATGGGTTTAACTGCATCATAAAAGGCACTAAAATAGCACTGCTTTATGGAAACAGCATAATGTAGTAGAGACATAAAAATCCTGGACAAAGAAGAAATGTGGACAATTCTTTTTAATTATTTAAACTGGTATCTCTATCTTTCCAGTTTTTTATTTATTTTAGAGACCCTTTGTTTCAATTAGCATGAGAGCTCTCTTTTTTAAACTGATTTGAGCTACTTCTACCTAAAATTGCCAAGCATATTCTTTAGACAGAAGTAATGTAACAGACCCTTTTCCTACCAAGGTAAAAGTGAGCATTTTTTGTCTGTTCATAAATTTCATTGTGTGCTTTGCCTTCCTAAAGTATACTTGGATGTACTAGAATTCTTCCTACAGAAATTTGTCTTTCAAGAGGGGGAAAAATCCTACTGAACTTTAATTATAAATCAGATGCTTCAATTAGTCCTACCACTAAGTGATTTGAAGTGTAACTCGGCAACTAATCCGCTGGCTTTTAAATCCATGCCATATGCATCCTCAGTCTTGCTCTTTATTTTTTGCAGCATTTCCAGCAAAAAACATCAAATGCCAACTGGAAAGACTGTTTTGAGAAATACCCTTACTTCCCACCGCCTTTTTTTTTTTTTTTTTTTCAATCACACTGTACATAAAAACAATCTAGCTGAATCATTGCATGTGTGGGAATAACCTTCTATTTCTTCCCTGGAAACTATCTCCATATCCCTCCTTCCCATCTCTGTAAGCAAAATGCTGTGAGAGTCTGTTGCTTCTCTTCCCTCAGGTGATGGAAGATGCACTTTGCTAACAGAGGAGTGAAAAAAAGAAGAGGAACTGTTACCTCAACTGATCTGAAAGAAAAAGTCCTTACAAAACAAGAAGATGAAGCAGGAGAAAAAGGTTTTGTGCAGGAAAAACAAAGTGGGAAGAGCAGCAATGGGAAGAAGCTGATTTATTTCATAATGACAAAGAGTGCAACTCTAGTAATATCTAATTATCTTGAAACACACCAGTAATTCTAATATCTCCTATAAAATACAGCCACCCTGTTTTTCTTTGGCTCACTTGCAAAACAGTGTTAGTCTGCTGGAACAGTTGCACATACAGACTATGCAGTTTGCAAACTCATCATTTAAAATACAGATTTTTTTTTTCCTAAGTCTTAAAGTGCAACTATTAGCATGCACTTTGTATATTCTGGAATTACAGCTTCAGGTAAATTCCCAAATATTTAAAACAACAGAGAATTTGAAGGTATCTTTTTCCTACAGTGGGGAATTGGGATTTCCTCAGCCTGCCAATTCCCTTTGCTTAAAAAAGCACTCAGAAAGACCAAACAACAGTTTATAAGTTTGCTTTAAAACAACAGCTTAACAAGTAAAAGTAGTATCAATAGTGGTTCAATTAATATTAATTAGTTAACCTTTCCCAGTAAAATAGCAACATTTGGGTTTGTGTTAGAACTGTAACAAAAGCTACAACTACCAAATTACTGTAACACACCAATAGCTCTGACCCCCTCTGAATCAGCACAACAGGTAGGAGCAGGGAGTTTTAAAACAAATAAAGGTCTATTACATCAGTTTTGCAAATCACACCAGTGGTGTTACCATTAAACCAAACAGAAGGAAACAGCAGGTCAAGTAATCTGCCTTTCTGTCTGTCTCCATAAAGCCAGGTAGCATAGACCTTTATACAGCTCTAGTATATTGCTTCTATCTTGTTAGTGTAGTAAATATTATCACATAAACAAACAATCTGTGACCTCCTGATAACTGGCACCACATGCTATCTGGGCAGAGGCGAGACTAACACACTCCCAGCAGACTGATGAGTACTGCTGGAGGATAACAGGCTTGGGAAAAAACCTCCACCTGAAAACTCTGATGGGAGCAAAAAACCTGCAGCAGACCTTTGCCAGCATGTGCACAGCAGCAGGTCACCCAACAGGAAGCCTGGCAAGCCTTGCACAGGATTTTCTCACACACAACAGAGTGGAGAAAACTCTACTTCCACACACACAGTGGGTTCTGCCTGGCAAATATTCTTGTTTATGACTTGATAAATTATTTGACTTGAAAGATTAGTTAAATGAAAGAATGGAGAGCAATGTAATTATTAACTCCTGTCTCCTTCCATCACAGTAGATTTACACTCTCAATGTCTACTCCAACCAAGTCCACAGCAGTCCCTAGGAAGGAAGGGGCACTACCACGGTGCCAGGCTTACCCTGCTCACCTGGAAGCCAAGGCAAAAGGCAGTTTGGGGTCGGGGCTCCCACCCTCACTTGGCTGCACAGATCAGTTCCGCACCCCGTGCGCGCCCCGCTCGCTCCAGAAACCCTCTGCATGTCCATCTGTGCAGCAAACCTGCTCTGGAACTGCTCAGGAGGCAGGGGAACCAAGAACAGAATAAAACTCTCAACACCTCTCCTTCAGGAACATGGGATCAAACTGAAAATAATCTAATATAAAAATATTAAGTCAAATAACTAGCCACAGTTGCAGTTCGTTAATAACTTTATAGCTCCAGCATAAGAACATTTTCAAATTAAATCTGAAGTGCCAGTATGCCATCTGGAAAGTCAATGCAGATTCCTAAGCCTTTCCAGCATCTTATATTCACAGTCTTTTGGATGTGTGGTTTTTTTTAGTTTGTTTGGTTTTGTTTTGTTTTTTAAGAGAAGGGATTTTTGCACAGCATTGTGGAACATTCAAGGAATACAAAACTGAGCCCCAAGTTACTTTGCTACATTTCCTATATCAGAAGTGCTCAGAACTTCTTATGAAAGTATCTAAAGCTATTATTACAATTACAATTAAAACCATAAGGTTGAGTTTGTAGGTTAAATTTCTATTCCCTGAGCAAAATGAAGAATGACCCCAAGTTACCTGTTTTGAAACAAGTTTATCACCCGTTTATTACTTGTTACTTTGGTGACACTCTCCTACAGTACCAATACAAGCTCAGATGCCCTGCTGTCATACTCAGGCAAAATTAAAATCACAGATGCAGCTCCCCCTCTCACTTCTAAATGCTTAAAAGCAACTACAGTGAGTGCACTTTGAAAGAGGAGGAACAACCACATCCACTATGGTAAAGGTGCAAGGAACATTTCAGGTAACTTTTTATTTTGATGAATTGTTACCTTTACAGTAGGGGTGTGCACAGTGAACTATGTTCAGATTAAACAATGCAGTATTCATTTTGGGATTCATGATGTAGTATTATGCTCCCTTAAAGGCATAAACTGTTCATATTCTGATTTGTTCTCTTGTCCTCAGATACTCTTATTTGCAAGACAGGATGCACAGGTACCAGAAACACCATGGGCTGGGAACAGTAACACTGCAAAGTATTTTGCAGTCAACAGCCTCCATTTGCTCTGCTTACTGTCACAGGATGGAAAGCTACAAACAATAACAATCAAAAAAGGACACTACCTAAGCAGATTACAGAAAAACGTTTCCCATGGTCATCTCTATCAGCCCAGTGATAAGCATGCATGCTTAAGAGCTTGCATGTCATGAACTGCAAAAAATGCTTCTTCTTCTAACATAGGTGACAGATCTCATCCTTCCAAGTACCTGGAGAATTTGGTCCCTGACTAACCCTGAGGATCAAATAATGGGGTTTTATCTTCTTTATTTTCCCTGAAGCTTCACCTAGTACATCTGTCAGAAAACTACCAAGAAGTTGTTTAGTAGAGAAGAAAATACGAGAAAATACTGCATTGGAATAGTTCCCATGAGTCCAAAATGTTAAAAGAGAAATCCATACTGAAAAATGACTCAGTAAAGATTTCACACAGCTACCTCAAGTGCTGGGATTTGCTTGAACATTAAGACAGAAGAATCAGCACAAGATGGAAAAAGGGGGACTTTTAATGGTCTGACTCAGACCTAGTATCACAAAGGTGACTACTGGAACTCCCTCCAGGATGGGGCATCCCTCACTTGGCACACCTGCTCACACCATCCACATGTGCATTGACACATCTGTGCAGAGAACAACAGAAGCAGCAAATGTAGAGTGAAAGGCTGTGCAGAGCTCTCAGAAATACACTCAAGATTCATCTGACTCACTTGCTGGAAACCGTCTCTAAAAATAATTAGAAGATTATGTAGAAGTGTCCTGTGTACCCAAAAAATGAGTAGAAGATGCAGCAGTGAGCAGCTGTAAGAGAGGTATAAGAGGGTCGCTGTGAGCTCCACAAAGAGCAGAATCAATAGCAACTGCAAGAGCACGTTTCAGCATGCCTGCAGCAGGTTTGCTTCAGAGCAGCAAAGGCTGAAGCGAACTATTACAGCATATAACGTTCAGTGACTTGCTGCCTACAGGCAAATACCACACTGCACAAAATACAAGGGAGGAAGTTTGTTAATACAGTTATTCTCTTCTTTACTCCTGGGTACTTCTATGCCAGGAGCTGACACTGTTACTTACTGGCATTGAAACTTTATCTTTTACCAACTGTGTGTGCCCTGTCACCCTTGTCCAGGTTGTAACAACAGCAGCTTCAGAAAATCACTGGTTAGTTCAAATTTAGACAGAAAACAATGCACACTATGTATAAAGTAATTACAAGAGAGCAAAAGAAGCAGGACTGTACTGTCCTTTCTGCCTCACCTCAAAAACTATCCCACAAGAAGCAATCTAACAGCTTGATGAGGCAAACTTCTCTTCCACCTGATGCTGGAAGCAGAGGTACATGTAAAGAAGCTGCTTAGCTCAATAACAAACTAGTTCTTCAGGGCAAAAATCAACATGAAAATTTTCTCATGTGAGTACCTGCCAAGTATGACTACTACAGTAGTCATTCCCCATGGATGAATGAGTGTAAAATACTGAGGCTGAAGCACAACCAGAAGGCTGAGCATATAGAAGATCCTCAAACATGTGAGTTGAATCACCCAGCTGGAGAGTGTGACAGAACAAAGCAAAAATTAAATAAAATTAACCTTAGGACCTAATTTTTTCAGCCTGACTCAGTACTGTGACCTAAGACTATGATGTGCAATCATGACCATTATTCAGATCAAGACAGTTCCTTACCACACTATGTTTAACTCAACACTTTAACTGGCAACTGTGCAAAGCTTGCCAACCAGGAGTGCCTCTGAATACATAAGAGATAAAGCCAGATGCAAGGCACAAGTCCTTCACACCACTTTCTGAAATGATATGCATACTCTAGATTAAAGCCAAAATCTTACTGAGGGATAAGGGGGAGGAATGCAAATGCATAGAAAGGAGTATACTTTTTATAACAACCCTGTTGAAATGAAACAAACAAAAAATCCCTCAAAACCAGAACAAAAACCACTTGCTTTTTGTAGCACACAGGAAAATATAGCTGTTCCTGAAGTAACATAGGAAGTGAACAGCTCTAAAATTAACAGTGAGAATTAAGAAAGCTTAAGAAGTAAGTTATCACACTTCCTCAGTCTAGCTTAAACACAGCATCAAGAGGTCAGGCAGGGTCAACATGCTTTGATTAAGGACTCCCTGTCTTGAGACCATACACCGTGACTCAAACAGAAAGATCATCACCTTAGTCATCTCTCAAACTACAGCACAACATTGCTGCATGCTGTATTTTAGAAGACATTCAAAGAAAGGCTTATCTATACTTAATATTTGTGACAAGTTAGTGCAAGTTCTTTCAGGTGTTGCTGCATCCATAAACAAAGTAATTGTTAAGAAATCATATGCCACTTTCAATGGATGCACTTAAATGTAACTGAAAGTGAATCTACACTGAGTGAAGGTCATGAGCAAATGTTGCTAGTCACCTTACACCTCTCACTTATAGAATTTCCCTAATTTCCCTGATTTAGAAGCTCTAGAGGATTTTAATATTTGAATTTGTCCCTTGTTATATTCTATTACTTGCAGAATCACAATACTATTTCCTCCATGCTGTCTTAACACCTTCAATACATCTTCAATACAGTGTTGGCTATTTCTCCAATAAGAGATCACACTGACAAGACAGAAGAGTGGAGGTGCACAAACACTGACTTTGATTTTATCTCTGCTACCATTGCTGTCCAGTAAAAATCCTCAAAAATGCAATGCAAAACAAAAAATTGCACAATGTATGCAATACAGTATGGTGATGCAAAATAAAAAGCCTTCTCAAGGCATTGTAGCAACACTGTGCCTCTTTCACTGAACATCACTTTTGAATAAGTCAGAGGTAGGTGTCATACCATGGAGGATGTTATGATACTGTCAGAGAAGCTGATCTGGAGTGAGGGCTGCCAAATAATCTTAATTGTTACTACAGGAGGAAGAAAAATCACCAAATGCTGTTGCATCCCAGCACAAGACAAGCCCAGTCTCAGTGAGGAAGCAGCTCACCCTCACTCTGAACTGCTGTGCCAGAGCTGCCCTCCCACCCATGACCCACCCTGAGAGCTTGGCAGCCCCAAGGGACACCATCTGTGCGGCTCAGTGTCACACAGATTTTGCGACACAGCTCTAAGGGTCAGGAAGACAACCATCAGGGACAGGCAGGATCAGAGGACCAGTACTGAATGCAGCAATACTGACACCTTGACTGCATGACTATGCTACAACACACCAGTATCACCAATACAAAGTTACTGGGAAGATTTATACTGGCTCTAGTGATGTGTAGGAGAGTTTTGTACAAACCTATAAAAAAAAGTTCTGTTCCCTTAATTTATGTCTGTCTCCTGTTTTGATATCTTAAGTTCATAGTATTGCTGGAAAAAAATTCCTGCTGTGTTATCTATTGCTTAAAGTTACAAAATTATTAAAGTTCAAACTGCTCCTGCTATAGCTACTTGCAGCCTAGGAAAACATCTGCAGTTCATATCGACTTCAGCAGTTTTCCTCTCTTTTTCTTGGTTATAGAAATATTTCCTTTAGCCCCCATTTCTAGGCAAAGGCACAGAAAGCAATACTCAAATACTCATGACATTCTGAGCACTCTTTGGCAGTTCGTCCAAAAACATAATTCATAAAGAGAAACACTCATAATTTAAGAATTCTCAGTATGTTCAAATAATAAATTAGCATTCCAACTAAGAACAGCAAGAGCATTTATTTGCTTATATGCAAACCTTATGTATTATGCAAGATTTGCACTGGTTGTGTTGCTCTATCACTACCAGCACAACTCCCTCCCTCAACACAACACCTAAGCTGGCTCTGGGCTGCATCCTGCTCCTGCTGCCAGTTCCAACATCCAGCAAGGAGAGCACAGGAACCACTGTTGTACATCACATACAACATAAACAAAAAGCTTTGAAGCAACAGTCATCTCTGAAATTTTGGCATATCCATGATTTTGGGAGCACATACACCATACTGAAAGATGTATTCAGAACCCCCACATGATGAGATCAATAAAAAGAAATACTAAGTACTCCTATTTTAGCCTATTCTATCATTTTAATAGCAAGTTATGCACACAGCTTCTAAAAACCACATTTAATTTTTCCAAAGTGAATCCCCAAAGTGATAAACAGACTTAACATTCTAATTTTAAATAAATTATTAGAAATGGACAGGAACAAAGTATAATATGGAGATAGCAGAAAAAATACTGAAGGGGAGAGAAAAGCAATAATGTGCTCTCATGATACAGGTCTCCATTTATCTGTGCTTTCTGGGACTGACAACATGATACCTGGCTTCCTAAAACTGACCTTATGCTAACATTTTGACAATTAAAAAGTAACAGCTACAACCCCAACATGGTTTGATATGACACTAATAAAGATTCAGGGTGAACAGGTCCTCCTTCCTCAATGCATACTGCTGCATAAAACACACAGCAGCTCTTGGGAATCAGCAAGCACACAAGAGGGAATGACACACTCTTCCTATTACTTAATATAGACATCTCCATCTACCAAAAAAAAGTCTGCCAAACTTGTGTTCCTTATATAGCCACTCCAAGGTAAATAGGTATCCAAGTCCCAAACAGAAGATATGAATTGGAGAAAACAAGAATTTGTTTTCACAAGAATACATCCACATGCTGTTCCCTTGCACATGCAGAAATCAGCAGCCTCTGAAGTCCTCCTCAAACTGTTTAAACAAAACATGCCAAAATGTTGGCTCTATTCCAAAATCCTGCAACCTCAAGTAATACTGTTATATAATATTCAGCATACATTTCTCAAAAGGTTTCATCAAACTGCCTTCAGTCCACATCTCCATCCCTAGCAAACCTGTTTCTCTCTCCCAGCCCTTCCAAAAGAAGTCATTTCTTACTACAGGAGGCTGTGGGAAATATCTGGTTTCACTTCCATAAAGCACAGCTGACTGCCTCCAAGAGCTGCACAAGCTGTCACAAGGGCACTGCCAGGAGGGTGCTGTGGCATGACTCAGGACGAGACAGAGAGTGACAGTGGCTCTCATCAGGCGGGCGCAGGAAAGGATCTGCACTCCAGTCACATCCCTGCGCCTGCACCTCGCAGCCACCGAGCCAGCACAGAGTGCTGCTCCAGCAGGCTCTCCCAGGAAGCAAGCAGATTTGTGTCTATGGATTTTTCCAAATAACTCCTTTTTACATGTGATGTTCACAGTGCAGCCTGTTTTAATGTACGGGGGTTCACCAAATCCAAAATACCTGCAACTATTCAAACAGGATTACTGTTATTCTAACAGCACACACCTTGCTGTTTCACCAGAAGTCTGTTTGTTTGTTTCACCTTCATTAAGCTTTTGTGTCAAATAATGTAACAGTAAATCAGGCAACAACCCTCCATTTGATTTAAGCACTTAAGAGTATATGATGAAAACCAACACAAATTATTACATTTCCCCCAAGTCAGGCATTCCAGCTGGTTTTACATTTTGCTGGAGGTTCACAGACTTGTTCTGCTCACATCACCCTCAGCTCTTTCTGTCTGTACTCCAGCCCACATGGAAATCGTGCTCCCATGGCTGATTCCATGCAAGGGCCCGAGCAAACAGAGCCAGGGACATGCAGGGTAAGTTAGCACAGGCAGACAGCTGCCTTAACATGGTTCCATGTCCTCTGGTCAGCTCACACCTGGGACAATGGGTTTGTGTCTGCCTTAATGCACTTTGCTTCTTTCAAAAATGAGACTAAAAGATCTGAGAAGCTGACAAACTTCCCATGAAAAACTCATAATGGAATTTCTGTAGCAAAGACTTACGGCTTTAAGCTATTTTCTTCCCTAAAGTAGTTATGGTTTTATTTCATGGTACCCTCTGCAATCCTGGATAACATGCTGAGAATCCTTCTATTAAACAAGCAGAAGTCTGCTCAAGTCTGTGCCAACCACCTCAGCAGTGTGGGTGTGTGTGCACGTCTGTGTGCAACCCCCTCCTGTGGGGGTCACAGGATTCTCTCCCTTTCACGGCAAAGTTTCCATCAAAAAGTGCATTCAGTATTTCAAAATGCAGTTTTCTATCTAATCAATGTTTCTCCTCAGCAGTACACACCACAAATTTATCTCCTTAAACTCACACATTAACTGAGCTCTTGCCTTCAGCTGCAGATTACTGTGAAAACAGCTCCCTATAGAGTCCCAAATCCACATCTCCTTCCTGGGAACTGTCCTTCGGCACAAGAATTGCAAAAACTTACAATAAATAGGCCAAACTTAAGTGCAAGTCTTTATTTTTGGGTTTTGTTGCACTTAAGGTTTCTCATTTCAGCAGTTCTTTTCTCACATTTTAGCCAGGCTCAACCTAAACTTGGTGAAAGCTGTAAAATAGACATTTCAGTATCCCAAATACTTTTACTTTCTTTCTAATTGTGACACTACTAACATTATTTACTGCTGCCCTTGAGATACACACACACACACACACACACACACACACACACACACACACACACACACACAGAATCCTGTCCAAAACCCCCAACCCACACATCCTCCTTCATCCTTGAGTTTTGCTACTAACTACCCTGCCAAGACAAACTCAATTTAACTCTTTAAATCTTTAAAGGTATGTATTAAGTTAACAGTAAAATCATTCTCATGCTGTGAAACTTTTCATTCATATTCTGCATTATCTGCTCTTTTCAGAACTGCTGTCTGATGACAGTCCCCAGAGGATGGGAGACATGGAAGCTGGTGCAAAGCAACCTGCAGGCAGCACTACACAACTGATTTACAGCGATATTTCACAAATCACCATGTTAAGAGTGCCACAACACAGTAGAGTACCTGTCATGCAAACACCTGCATTATTAATAGAACTGCAAGTCTGAGAACTTAGACTAAGGAAAAACACTAAAGATAAGCCAGAATACAATGTACACAACAGCACCATTAACTCCAAGAGAGCAAAAACTCCCTTGTGTTGTATGTATTTCAGCACAGGAAAATGTTAGGAATATTGTGCATACTTTGGAAAAAATCTATCTTGAAACCAAACCAAATACTGTTGTGGGTTATTTTTTAATTATTTGACTATCTCTTTATATGTGTATATAGCCTGAGCTAAGAGAGTTTATTTCTCAAACCTGGCAGAAAAAAAATAAGATTTAACTGAACAGCTACTTAGCTTCTAACCAAAATCTCTATTCCAACATGTTTACCTTACCTAAATCTTTAGACAGCTAGTTGCACACTGTTATGCATTTACAAAATCTGTTCAACTTGCTAAAAATATTGGACTGGTTTTCCAGACAGCTGATCAATAAAATTGCATATTCAGAGCTGTTTTTTCACAGCCACGCACACAAGTGACAACCTTGCACTGGAAATGTGAACGCCACACTTTCAGCTGTGTTTGCCAGCAAATCTGGTCTCATCTTCATGAAGGTGGGACTGTTCCACAATTCTGTTGTATTCCAAAGAGTCATAGTTTGAAGTGATCAATTTAACAAAATTACAGGATGATACGTAGGGAAAAGCACTGACAGCCATTACTACTTTCTCACAATTTGCATAGTAACAATCAGGGAACAAAAAGATACCTGTTAACACACAAGTAATGATAACATAGCAATGCTGGTATCTTTTTTTTCCCATTAACTGTTACAACACAATTTTGGAAATTTACATTGAAAACAACGAATTTAAAATATTTACTTCAGCAACAACGTCATTTTCTAGGTTACAAACCTCTCTATCCATGCTTGCTGCCCAGTGTCTCAAGATGCAGACTGAGAACAGGCAGCTGGTAAAGAGAAGCTTGCAGTGGGGATGGAAGGCAGCACCTCGGGTCACACCTCAGCTCCAGGAGGTTTCACCCAGTCCTGCCAGCAGCCAGTCAGTCACACTGCAACCTTCACAGGACCTAGGCATTGTCTAGGCTTTCCTAGGAAGCTTCTGATCCTTTTAGAAGTTATTTCCACAATTTTTCATTCAAGATGGTTAGCCAACTGCCTCTAACACTTGTTATAACTCTTTTAAAAAGAAACTTCAGTAATTTAGGAAAAGTAATGAAGGGGTGTTTTTGAGAGACACTCCACCTTGCTCTGCTTTGAATAAAGGAAATAGCTGAAACAGAAGCTCAGCATCATGTAAATATATGCCACAAACTACACAGTCAATACACAGGCAGACTAAGATATATGAGTATGTCTTGATACTGTTAAAAAAAAAACTTCACAAGGTCCTACCACTTGGAGTTTGAAACTGATTCCACCAAAATTTAACTCTAGCAACACTTTGAATACTTTGGCAAAGTTGTTGTTATTATTGTGATTAATTTCTTGCTGAAGCTCAGTCCTTTTTCACCCCATTATTACTATTACTCTCTTGTTGAAATTTACCCTTTTCCTATATCTTCAATACAGAAAAAAAATTTACAAGACAGAGAGAGAGCAAAGCACTTCTAAAAATGTTCCTCAGCCTCCAAGTAAATAAGTTACAAGGCAGAATACAACCAGAGTCCAAAAACTAACTTAAAAATTTTTGTATGTACTACACACATTACTTTTAAGTTGTGTGAAGAAATTTGCAGAACGTTCCAAGGTACAGTGACTAAAACACTTAAAATAGTACACTTCTGCCGTGTCATTTTATGAATTATTGTAAGCCCAGCATAAAGGTAACACAGGAGCTGGCAAGGAAACAGGTAGCCAGAGGTGGTAATAACTAGTCTTCCTAAATGATCAGCAAATTTGAATAGTCATTTTGACAAATTTTACAGAACAGAAATTTCAGAAGGCAAAAAGGCCGTTGCTTTCCTGTGTGAGGGGTCTGAAGGACCCTTAGGTACAAGCTGAGCACATAAAAACTCATGCAACTAAACCACCACTGATTTCTAAAGTGAGGTCTGCCAGGCCTTCAACTCTTACCATACACCTCCGTCATCCAGACCCTGAAGGGTTCAAGGCAAAGGTTATGTTTTGAAAAGCGTGGACTTTACAAAAAAAAAAAAAAAATCCACAGATGTTACCAAATGGCCTTTATCCAGGGCATCACCCATATCAAAAGCCATCACTGTGTTCAAAAAAGGGGAGGGCTGAAACCAGTTCTCAGGTAAACAGAAGATAGGTGATTGCCTGCCCTCTGTCTCATGCAATGCCAGCTGATGAGACCTAAGCTAACACAAAAACACTAATGACAAAATATTCAGATCAGCATATGTATTCCATAGCCAGAGATCCACGACAACCACTAATAACCCCACATTAAAAACCACTGCACACTATACATGCATGGAAGTTTATTTCTGAGAGCAGGTGCCTGCCTGCATGCAGACCTTCTCAGTCGGGTCTCAGAAAACACACTCCCCGGGAAATTACCCTGTCTGTGCGCTTTCTTTTGACACCAGCAGATGATTATTGTTTTTTTAAGTTCTAGTCCCTACCACGCATTTGTTCCGCAGGCAGCACAAAGGGTTCGAGGTGAGCTTGACAGCGCTGCAGAGGGCAGGCGGGCCGGCCCTGTGCCTGTGTCTATCCCCTGGTCCTGTGCTTGTGCCCCAGCCCTGTGCCTGTGTCCCGGTCCTGTGCCTGTGTCTGTCCCCTGATCCTGTGCCTGTTCCAACCCTGTGCCTGTCCCCCAGCCCTGTACTTGTCCCTATGTCTGTCCCCAGCCCTGTACCTGTCCCCAGCCCTGTGCCTGCCCCCGGCCCTGTGCCTGTCCTCTGTACCCCGGCCCTGTGTCTGTCCCCGGCCCTGTGCCTGTGGCCGCCGCACGTGCGTGAGCAGCGAGGGCAGCACACGGCGCTACAGCAGCGACAACGCCGAGCAGAGCGCGAAGCGGCGCTGACAGCGGAACGCCGTGTCCGAGGAGCCCGGCGGCACCGGCCGGCAGCGTGTAACACGTGCACGGGCGGTGACAGCGGAGGGCCGGCGGGGCCCCGGTCCCTGCGGATAGGCGTGCCCGCCCCATCAGCATGCACACGGGCACCGCCGCCGCACGCGTGTGGCCCCGGCCCCGCGGAGCCTCCACCCCGGCAGGCGGGACGCTGGGCGCAGGGGCTGCCCCGCACAGGCCGCTCGAGCACCGGCGGGGCGTAGCTGTCACCACGGCCGGGCGACGCCGGCCCGGCACCCACCGCCCGCCGCCCCTGCCCAACCCCGCGGACCCGGCCCGGCTCCCTGCGCCACCCGCCGGGCCCGCGCCGCGCCCCAGGTGCCGCGGCCCAGCGGCCCCTCGGCGGCCGCTGCCCGGCCCCGGCGTGCGGCCCCGGGGCGGGGAAGGACCTCGGCCCCCGCCTCCTCCTCCTCCTTCTTCTCCGGAGGCCGAGCGCGGTCGGGTCCGGCGCCCCCCTGGCCCGCCCCGCGGACGCTCACCCCACGACTCCCTGGCTGTAGTTCCTCTTCTTCCAAGGGGTGCCGGTGTAGAGCGGCTCGGCCAGGCCGGGCTGGGCGCGGGCGGCCGGCTCGTCGGCCGGGGCGGGGGCGCGGCCCAGCAGCAGGCTGTAGTTGAGCCCGAAGGTGCTGGCCTTGTTGTCGCGCTTCCTCTTGTTGCTGGCGGCGGCGGCGGGCGGCGCCCCCCGCGCGGGCCGGGCCCAGGCGGCGGCCCCCGGGGGCGGCGAGGCCTGGCGGTGGCCGCGGCTGTGCGGGTTGTTGGCGCTCTCGAGCGGCAGGAAGTCGGGCGGGGGGTCGGCGCGGGGGGCGCGGTACATGCCGGGCGGGGAGGCCGGGCCGGCCGCGGCGGGGGCGCTCTGCTGCTGCTGCTGCTGCTGTTGCTGCTGCTGCTCCTGCTGCTGCTGCTGCTGCTGCTGGAAGTAGAGGTTGCGGACCCCCTGCGTGGTCTCCCAGATCTGCATCCACAGGCGGTTCGAGGGGCCGAGCTGCTCTGGCTGGAACCAGGCTATCCGGGGATCCATCAAACGGGGACCCACCCCGGCTGATCCGCTCCCCGCGCCGCGCCGGCCGCCGCCGCCGAGACCCTGTCAGCGGGTCCCAGCGCTAATGGCGGCTCCTATGGAAGGGCAGCTCCGCGCCTGCCTGCTCGCTGCTGCCGCCGTCGCTCCACAGCCCCCGCCCCTCCTGGCGAGCGCGGCGAGGCGGGGCCGGGCCGGGAGAGCCGCCGGCACGCGGGCCGCGCGCAGCACGGGGGGCGGCGGCGCCCCGGCCGCTCCCCCGGCGCCCCCGCGCTGCCCCCGGGCCGGGCCGGGCCGCGGAGCGGGGCCCGGGGCCGCCGCCTCCTGTCCCGGCACGGCCGCCGCGCAGCGGCCCCGCGCCCCACGGGGCAACAGCCGCGCTCCCAGGGCCGAGCGCTCGTTCCGGCCCCGCGGGCGGCCGCGGCTCCGGGCTGCGGCTCGGGCACTGCCGGAGCAGCGTTCCTCTGTGGGCACACCCGGAGCAGCGTTCCCATGTGGGCACACCGAGAGCTGCCGCTGCCCTCCCCACCCCAAAACTCTTGTGCGGACGCGAAGGGGCAGTTCAGGGTCTTCCTGCCTTTCATTCCGCACCAGAGGGGCAAAGGCAGCCTAGGTGCAGCCTTTTTTGTAGATGGAAAAATACATCACATACACAATACCCCAAACAGCAACAGTGAGTAGTACCAGTTCTTGTCAGACTCGGTTTTATTTTTAGGGTTTTCATACTACAGCTTTAAAACATCTTTAATATCAGCTACAAAGTTTCCAGCGTTTTGCAGGAAGGGCCTGGTGCTTCCCCCACTTGCAGAATTGCCTGGGAGATGATTTCTCTTTAGGAAGCTGGAGGTGGAGGGTTTAGAATTAAAAAGTCGCATTCCAATTTCAAGCATTCCGCGAAGTGAACAGTTTGCAAGGAAGACTTAGCACCATTTCCTGATGACAGCCAAAGTCTGAAGTTCTGGCATCTCCCCACCATCCCAGAGCAGAACACACTGTCCTCAGCACTCCTCTGTTATGTCACAGCATGTCTGATCTGCATAGCCCAAGAGAAAATGAACCACAGCAAGAGGGTGAAAGTTGGGGGTTAAAGTTGACAAACTTAATTGCTTTGAGAATTAGGACCTGCACCTAAAGCTACTAGTGAAAGCTGAATGGAAACTGGAGGGACTTGAACACGTCTTGGAACTGGGAAATAACCACTAAGAATAACCTTATTTTCCACACCCCACATTCTTCAGTTATTCTGATAATTATAAGCATAGCAGAAAAAGGTAAGAAGAAGAGTCTAAACAATATTCCCTGCACATCAAAAATTCAAATAAAAAAGTTTGCATTAACAAAGCTTTTTAAAAATGCAACGAAGTCAAATGATTTTACATTACCCTTAAGAAGGTAACAGCAACAGGAAAAATAACTGATTTGTTTTTTTCTTTTTAATAAAGCTAATTCTGCAAAAATCTGTGATTTGGTCGACACTCATAGCACATAAATGTCAACAAGTTCTGTTATAGAACTGAGGTTTATTAATTTACAGGATTCCTCAGTAACAACCCTAGTCCCAAGCAAATATAGCCAAGACACAATACATGTGGTGTAGTAATACAAATGCTTTAGATTAGCAAGTATGCCATGGGGGGCATAAAAAACAAAACCCACACTTTAATATGGTCAAATTGGGTTTTTTTTATCACTTTGAATTTTAACTCTCTTATTTACTAGAAAGGGAACTTCCCAGGAAGGGTTATCTGGAAACATCATGCATTTACTAACTGAATCAGCCATTCTTCCATGAAGTTCTGGAAGTGCTTTTCACTCTCCATTTGAAGGGGCAGAGAGGAGGGAAGAGGCTAATGCAATATTCCTTAAAAGTTGAAAAAAAATTCACGTCAGAGGAGAGAGAAAACAATTCTAAATGGGATTGCTATCATACCAGGAACATAAAACTTTTCAGAAGTTTTACTGAAAGCCCAACACATCTTTCAACATGGTGCAGGGATTTATGTGAGCACCTCACAACGCCAGGGCTGCATCAGGACCTCACTGTGCTCAGAACACACAGCAGCCACAATCCAACAGCATACAGATTATTACCATGGGATCTTACTGCAGTTCCCAAACAGCCTGATTAAAACCCATAATGTAATAGTAGTGCCAGGAGCTCCTGACACCCAGATTCAAAAGAAAAAAACATGTTCCTATATGCTCATGTGTGCAAGCCTCAAATTAGGCTTTATGTGGTCACTGAATTACGTCTGTATGTTTGACAAAATGCCTCTCAGAGAAAAGAAACTTACAAAAATTATACAGAAACAAAATGAAATTTAAGTGAATTTACTTCAATGGCTTCAATTTTTTCCCAGAAGGTACAAAAAAATAACAGTTTTAAATTATCTGAAAATTAGACTGAAAAAACCCACCACTCAAATAAAAGCTTCTTCAAATAGAAAGGCTCACCATGTGTCAGCCCTGGTGGAAAAACTGCAAGTTCCTTCATTTGTTGTCTGTCAGAGACCTCAGATTTTGCCAATGATCCTAAAGTTATATATCTTAACAGCTTGTCCAGAACAAACAATATATAGATTGTTTGCTCCAGTCACTTGTGCCAGAAAGGAACAATTACATTATTTTCAATTACCACTACCATTGCCTGAAATGGAACTTGCAACAGTAAATGTAAGGCTAGATGTTTCCATCCAATCCTCAGGAATGTTTTTATTGAAAATCCCTCACTAACGAAACAGAACTTGAGTTTATGGACATTTTTGGTTGGTTGTTTCATGTTAATATTCTACAAAATATGAATTTAATTTATAATATTTAAACTGCAAACTATTTTTAAACTCATTAGTTCTCCAACACAGTTCTCATTTTGTAATTTTACTGTGCTCTCATTTTTTTTCGTATGTCTCTCAAAATGCAAACATCAAGCCAAGCCAAGTACTACTGGTTGAAGTTATTCCTGTTTCTCTAGGAAGACAGTCTTAAAACAAAGACTCCATACTGTGCAAAAAATTACCTTCAACACACACCATAACCCCCAAAAAGTTAAACTATTGACTTGACTGTGGTATACAGCCATCTTCTGCTTCTGAACGTCAAGGCATGATGTATAAACAACAAATACACATTTAAATCTTGTCACTTGTTTCTTTTCATAAAAAGCAAGAATAAAACCACACAAGTGATAATTCTTAATTTCTACAGCTGGGAGTTAGCCTCCTTCACCCTCTACTTGATCCCAGAGCAAGGTAAGCTCAGCACCTATTTTGGTATTTCAGAGCCAGTCTGCTGTGCTCAGCATCAGGCAGGACCACAAGCAGAGCAGCAATCCATACTTTCCAAGGACTGTGGTTTTTAACTGAAGCAGACAGATGATGCCTTAGGGACCAGAATAAGCAACCCAATTCAGATACCTGTTTTGATACCAGTCTTATCTGTGTGATTAGATTAACTGATGAAGATCACTTACATATATTTAGTATCTATTTACTTATGCTACACACTGTCTATATCCATCCAATTTCTGCCATCAAGATCCATCTTCCCCTCTGCAGGCTGTAAAGAATCTTGTCTTTGTCTGAAGCTTACCCTCGACCTATTAAATAAACCAGTGTTCAAAGAGCCCCCAAAACATTTAATTTGCATATTCTAATCACTTCTGCTGCTGCCTTGATTTTCCTTAGTTGTGTCAGAACAACTTTTGTAGCCCCAATCTTGTAGCTTAGCTCTTTTGTGCCAGTGTATCTCATCTGGTTTTAGTCCCTGATTTGATGCTTCTTTAAATCACTCATAACTTGCTTTGTCTTCCATAGATGGATTACTATTCCTCTTTAAGTGATATGGTTTGTACTAGGCACCAATGTAATTGTGAAAATATTTTTCAAGACATTCAGCTACTCAGTGCATAGCAAAAAAAATCTGTGCCTTCCTATTGCCAGAATAGTTTAAGATCTAAATGTCAGTCTGTTTTTTCACTTGAAGGAAAAAAAAAAGGGTCTAACTGATTATATTAAGAAAACCATGTTTCTAGTAGATGCCTTATCTTCTGCACATTTATCTGCAACTTCCAGATTTGTATTTGCAGATGAAATGTTTTTTGTGATCATCAACCTAAAAGAAAAACCCAAAACAAAAAATAACATACTTTGGTTTTCTAATGGTCCCCACGAAACAGATTCTGGCTGCTACACTTGTAAAATGTAAATTCCTACATTTGGGACAATGCTCTTTACTGAATGACCAAAGGACAGCTTTGGAGAGAAGGACCAAAGGGTCCTGGTGAACAGTAAGCTGAAGCCAGACAACAGCTAACAATAAACAGGCTGTGCTGGCAGAAGCATGGCCAGCAGGACAAGAAAACCAATCACTTGCCTCTACAGAGCACCTAGGAGATCACATCTGGAGTAGTGTGTCCAGTTTTGGGCCTCAGGACAAGACACAGCAGAGCAGGTCAAGCAGAAGGCCACTAGGATGGCTGGAGGGTGAGAGGGTGTACAAGGAACAGCTGGGAGAGCTGGGTTTATTTGGCTTGGAGAAGAGGGAAATACAATTGCTGTTTTCAGCTGCCAAGTGGGGGTTAGGAGACAGAGCCAGGCTCTTCTTGGTCGTGTGCAGTCAAAGGACAAGAGGCACATTTTGCAGCAGGGGAAAGTCCTACAAGGCACAAGGGGAAAAGGGAAACAAATGTGTTTCCAGTGAGAGAAGTCAAGCCCTGGGAAAGGCTGTCCAGTGCTGTAGAATTTCCATTCTGGGAGGTGCTCAAGGCATAGCACAACCCATCTCCCAAGTCAGCCCTGCTCTGATCAGAGGACTACACTAAGAGACCTCCAGAGATCCCTTCCAATCTAGAACTTTGCAATTTAATGTAGTACCCAAAAAATGAGAGCAGAACTTTTCACATGGAAGTCCTTTAAGTGCCCCAAACAAATACTAGTACCTTTCATCAGGCTAACAGGACACTATCCTCAGTGTACAGCAAGAATAACTAACACCAGGATTAATTAAAATCCACACGCTGTAGGGCATTATGCCATAATCCACCTTTCCTCAGCTGTTACACTGCAGACCTATTCACTGCCTGCCTTGCCAAATCCTGAATAACCTTTCAACTGCCTCATGCTCTTGACTTCTGCTTTTCTCTAGTCCAGCCCCATTGGCCCTTGAGCCCTCCCAATGCCACCTCTCACTCCTTTGAGTGGCAGGCATCACACATTTCATCTGACTCCAGTCAAGTAACAGCACTTCAGTACAGCTGCTTAAACTCATCTTTCCTTCCTCTTGCAACCAATGAAATACCTTGTCAGGGTTTCAGAAACTCAGGCATTTGCAAGTTACCAGTCAGTTCTCAAGTTTATTTCCCAGTCTTAGAGACTGAAATCTAACAAACCAAGCAAATTTGGTCTTTTTAAGTTCCATGCTTTTAACCTGGGAAAAAATTTGCCAAAAACTGGATGCCTTAGCTAAGGCAGCACATTGAGAGAGGAGAAAAAAACCTCCCATTTCAAAAACCAGCAAAACAAGATGCTTTTGTGTTTAGTTCTGAGGTTTTTTTCTTGAAAAATGTGTATGAGGACACCTCATTCACAGAAACAAAATCAAACCTTTTGATATATGGAAAATATCATACAATTTGCCTGAAGCAATGATATTTTTTAAAAATATTTTCTATATTTTACAGCTTAAAAATCTCTATCACAAATATTTGCAAAAGGTATTTTAAGCAAATATAAATTTACTTCAGGTAATACTTCAATATAAAAAATACTCTCTGTAAGGTTTACTACTTCCCAGAATTCAAACTTGTACTGATGTAAAATTAAAAGGAAGACTGTGAAATAGGAGACTTGATTTTCAGAAGTACCAATCAAAATAAAGACAGGGTGCTGTGTCTAAGTGTATGATCTGCTTACACTGATTTTCACAGCAGAAAGCTATCATACTGAGTTTATCATAAATGAATCTGAAAATTTTCTCCTGATTAACCTCATGAAATAACAGATCCAAATGCTGACTGGGATCTCCACATTTGTCACACACTTCTTTTGGGATGTCTGCCATAAGTGCCTGTGCAATTCTAGGAACAGGTAAGAGCAAATTGCAAATATGAACATTCTCCCACTGCTCCATTCCCTGAAACAGACCTTGAGCTTTTACTTTTTGATTCTTTTCCAATCTGTCACATGACTGAGAATATTTTCAGAATTACTTTTTCACACAAGCGTTGTCTTCTGCCAGGGTAAATGAAGATATCCAGGCAATGACAGTGGTGCTATGTACAGACCTCAGGACCTGAAGAGCACCTTCTTACCACTCCAACAACCTCAGGGTATGCTACAAGGTCTTTTATGCTGATATGCCTTTCATATTGCATCAACCCAAAAGTATAAAAATACTGAATGTTATAAAATGTAGCATTAACATTAAAGCAAAACTGCTCTGCTCAGTAAAGTTTGGAAGTTCAAAACAGTTATATTTTTTTAAAACATTACTCAATAAGGAAAACCTTAAAAGTTCCTCGGTGTTTCAAGTTGGGGTTTTCCCTAGTGTCTCCTGATATGCAATGAATCTTCTCAAATTCATCTTCACATTGTCAAGAACACACAGCTGATCAGTACTATATTGTCCTTTGCCTTCTTTTCGTATCTGTAAAATCAAAAGAACACATGGTTTACTGATGGAGGAGTTTCTCCCATCAGATCACCTCAAGTTTACTGTAATTCTGTGCACAGGTGTTCTGTGAGAACTCCAAGGTGTTCCTGTGTACACATGTGGAGCTCAGCAATTATTTCTGCAAGTCAATCTACTATAATGCACTGCTGCCTAAAGCTAGACTAATGGCACATTGTTTCATCCAAAAATCTGAGACATACACTTCTTTTCTGTGGCTTTTTATATGGAAAAGCTTGCACATTTAACCCAACACCTGAAGCACCATCAGGTATGTACTTTGTGTGTACAGTGCTTAGCTTTTGGACTATGGAAGTCACTCCTCAGGTTGCATCTGACCAAAGAAACAATGTGTGGAAGGTCAGTCTCTGTTTAAGTCTAAGATGTATCTAAAATCAGTTTAGAATGCCAGCCTTGTTATTCTTGAAAATACAGGATAAATTAACTGTTTTAATTAACCAAGAATGGAACAAAAACATCCAACTGCTATTGCAAGTTAAAAACCAAAGATCTCAATGTAACTTCAGAATGGACTTTTCTTCCACCTCCAGAGACATCTGCAGGATTTTTGTACAACTGTTTCAGAATAATACAGTGATTTGGACATCAGTAATACTGATGGGGTAATTCAGATGTTGCAATGCAGGTGCTGCACTGTTACCTTGACACATCCATGAATTTTAAGGTATTTGCTTTTTTCTAAAGTCGAGTATCAGAAAATTAAACTCTTTTTTTCTGTCATCTTATAGGAGCCCAAAATTCAACCTTCTACCCACATTGTGTGCTGAGACCCTGAGCAGGCTGCCCTTGATGCCTACCCTCATTCTGAACACTGGCTGAAATTCCTTCAGTGTTGAAAGCAACTTGATCTGTAACGCTGCCCTTTCTGCTTCTTCACCATCTGCAAATACATCAAAAAGTGCATCCAAGGCTTCCCCTGCTACCACAAGAGAAGATTCCTTCATAGCAACCTCAAGAAGAAATTTTCCAATCATCTGTAATAAGAAAGAAGAATTGATTTTTCCAGCAATGATAAAGAAAATTGAAAGAAACATCAAAATTCTTTTAAGCCTGCAATGCAAAGTTTGCTTTTTCACCTTCAGTGTTTCAGCTGTATCTTGTCCTTTTGCCAGGACACTGCCAGAAATTCCAAGGATGCTCACCACGTTCACTCTAACACTGGCATTGCTGCTTTGAATACCAGCCTCACACAAAGCCAACAGCTGCTCAGGAGTCATGCACTGGTCAGCAGGGGAAAGGAGGTAAAGAAGGAAGACACACACAGTTACATTTTCATGGAAATTTTGAAATATGACATTTAGACACTGTACTTTTACAGAACACAGGCAAATTCTTCACAGAGTCCTAGATTATGAAAACTTGAAGAACTCTGAAAATGCAATTACCAAGAAATTTCAATTCCCTTTCAACTTGGTTCCTCCAGAACATATCCAAGGCTGAGATGAAGTTGAAGGAAAGGTTTTTGAGATTCTCACAAATTTACCTAGCTCAATAGCTGCTTCAAACTCATTGCAACTTACAGCATAAAAGCTCAGTTTTCAGTTTAAGGCCAGGAAGGACTAGCAGACTATCTAGTACTGTGTCTTGTATAATAAATCATTATGCTTCATTCCTGTATTCAACTCACTAATTCATATCCAACCGAGATTCAAGGACCACCAGCTAGGTGACATCGGGAAATAAAGAAGCCACATTTCTAGGTGCTAAATTTCTGAATATTTGTCATTATAACTATCTTCTAAAGATATCTGTGGCTTATTGCTAGTCTGATTTTGAAATATCTTTCATCTGTTTACACGTTGAGGAGGAGATATATAAAAAAATATTCCCATAAGGTCCATGAAAAACACAGTTAATGTTACTAATCTGCTCTTCCAGTGTTCACAACTGCTGAAATTTTGAACTAAAATTATATTGCTTTGTTTCAAAAACTTTCCAGTATAATCTCACAGGAATTTGAACCTACCAGAGCATTTGAGTTTGAAAGCTTTTACCTGGGAGATGTTCTTTGATGCCATTGTTTGTAGGAGAGCCCTCAAAGCACTGGTTACAGCTTCCAGGAATTCTGTGTCTGTAGGGAGTTCTGTCAAAGAATAGAACCCAGAGCAGAAGTTAAACAGTAATATGAGGGACACAGGAGGCAAAGAAATACAAATTCCTTAATCCCTAATTGTTCCTCCAGGTACTACCACAACAGGAAAAGCTAGATTTTCAGAGACTGGTCTCTGTAGGTTGTAACCATAGTGATTTGTTTGAATTCAGCATTGAGGCTGGAAGACAGCTGGGCCTCCTTTCCAGGCACATCCCTGGTTGAGACACTGTGTCACCTAAGGGACAGTGCCAGCCACTTCACCAGAACAGCAGCTGAAAACTGCTATCACATGGAGGAACATACAGGAACTGAGGAAACTGCAGGAGCTGACTGCAGACTTCACCTCCTTTCTTCTGCCTTCTTAAGCAAGCTTTTCAGACACCCAGAGAGAGTGCTGGACTCTTTCCAATTCATATAAAGAGCATGTTTTCCGGTGGTTTAATAACATTCCAGGAATGTATGACTCAAACACTGCATTATTCTTGTTTAACTACAAACTCATCAGTAGCAGCCATCACCTCCAATCTGTGTTCTGCATTTCTTGAGGCTTTTCATTTTCCTCTAATGGGTTTATTTTCTGGACCACTCCAGATGCAGAACTTCCTGATTTATGTACACTCCTCCCTGCTCATGTAACCAAGCAGATCTTTATGCCTCTCTTTCACTCTGTAAACCACAGAATTCCTTCTAACCACATGTTGGTATGTTATCAGCTCTATCTGGCAGTTTTCATTACACAGCATTTAAACATGAAAAACTGGGCCTATGCCAATTAATTAATTTTAGCATCCTTAGCTGTCTTCAGATAGCAACTTCTCCAGCTTAATCTGAGAGCTTTCTATAACAAAGCATAACATATAGACCCAAAATTTGGAAGTCCTCTCTTCAAGCATGAGACATATTTTATGTGAACTTCCTTGGATATGTTTTCATAGATATTTTCATTTCTGCATTTAGTGTTCCACACAATGCACTCAGTAATAATATTCCCATAGACTCATCACATGTCTTTAAAAACATTGAGAAAAAAATGTGTTTTACAGGCAGATGCATTTTCAAGCACTAATGCAGTGTCATTTTATACACCACAGCAGAACACTACATAAGCTACGTCTATGGCTACAAATAGACACTTGAAGGAAGGGAAGGAAACTAAATTTCTTGAGCTTCTAAGAGATGAGAAATGATAAAGCCACACATATGCCAGACTTCAACAGAACTGTCTTAGGGAAAATGTTTTCTGACAGTCTGGAGAATTGGCAGCTTTTCCAGGCTCTAAGAATCTCTCTTATTTTTTGGAAACCCATCACCACTGACCTTAAAACAAAGATTATCAGAATAGTCTGAAGAACACAGCCTGTCAGGGACCCACATCCTCAGTTTGGAAACAGGTGGGCTTTTCTTAAACCTTTTTTTCCCCCTAATCTTGGTTCAGCTTCTCTCATGTCAGTAACAGAGAGATCATAGCATAAATCATCTAACAGGATTATGGAAATAATTATGGAAATGATGCTGCTGTCATGTTCATGATCCCAGAAAGCAGCTGGAAATGCTGCCTGCTGTAGACACGATGCAGTAACACTGTACCACCAGCAGGTGTATGGGGAGACCTCCACAGCATGTCTATGAAATAATGCACTCTGGAGGAATCACAGTGAAGACATTCTAGTATGCATCAGGAAGTATCACAGAATCTGTGAGGCTGGGAAAGCCCTGAGATCAGTCCAGCCTGTGACTGACCAGAACCTGGTAGTGAGTGCCACGTCCAGTCTGTCCTTAAACATCTCCAGGGATGGTGACTCCACAGCCTCCCTGAGAAGCCCACTCCACTGTCTAAATACAGATATTTTATATATATATATATATAGATAGATAGAAATAGTATTTTTAGAAGAATTACATTTATTACCTTCTCTGTTGAAATTGAATTCACAAGCAGAACAGGGAGATGAGCAGCTTTAACACTTAGTTGTAAAAACTTCGCACACTTTCTTACTACAAATATAATTCCAATAAAGCTAAGCCATCATAAGCATAAAGCGTGTCCTGGGGACAAGGTGGCTGCTCTCTTTTCTGCTGTAATAAGCATGGACATTCTTGAGATTTTTGCATCAATTGCTTTTGCCATAATTTGTTAAGATTACTAGGAAAAAATGATGTGAAAGACTGTGCTAGACATGTATTGTTTTCACATCTCCTCAGGCTAGTTAGGGCATTTAAAAAGAAAATGTCCCATCTTCTCCATGCTTTTCTGATGGCTGAAAAACTGTTATTACCACAAATATGATCCAGCAAACAGTTCTGGTCAACAAGGCAGTGTTAATCCACTCAGAGACTTTCTGTGCAGACCCAAACATGAAGCAGGTTCTTGCACTACAAGCAGACCTGCTCAGGGTGCAGTTTGGATAAACACATCCCAACAGGATACGCTGTCCTGTCAGGACATTGCCAACATTCAGTATCCTTATCTTGCAGGACTAGAGGGATAAAGTTAGTAATAAATATAGCATGGGAACATGGCTACCTTATATCTAGACGATCAGCAAGGGGGATCAGCAATTCCCCTTTACCAAACATCTTACCTGTTTTAGAAAAGATGAGCTGTGAGAGATGCTGTGCAAGGGACTGAAGTGCTGAAGCTCCCCCAAGACAATCCACATCTGACACCAACAAAATGCTCTGAAGACACGTTAAAGCTCTACACTGCACTGCATTCAGTCTGAAACAAACAAAAAACACACTGAGCAGGTATTTTTGAACACACCTATATAAAGAGGAATCTTGAATTTAATAAGGCTGCGATGCAGTATGCAGTTCACAAAAACATTTGTATCTCTTTATTGAAAATCATCTATCAGATCTACCAGTTTCCAGATCTCAAGAGCAGCCCAAAGATGGGCAATCCTTCTAAGCGTTCTAAAACAACTGAATTACATGAAAGATAGTAAGAGAGACAATGAAATGCCTACTTTTTAATTAATGGTTTCCAAGATGGATTGTGCATACAGATGTCTACAGCAACACTGTTCGGAAAAGCAGTTTTTTCAAGAATCTGAGGAGGGGAAAAAGAAAGGTTTAGCAATAAAGCCCTTTTTTCATTTTCTTTTTTTATAGTGTGTTCAGGGGGAAGACTGAAATTTTAGCTTAATGTCAAATAGATACTTCTAACTACATATTTCAAAGTTTTCCAGATAGCAAATACCTTGCTTCTAAAAATGCCAGAATTTTCCTCTATCACTTAAATGGTGCAATTATACACTGAGTTTTGCATAGAGTATTTAAAGTGTTGAACTGTACTAACAACAGGTGATTTTCTAGGTCTCTGTTTTTCTTTCTTCTTTAGCTCTTTCTTCTTATAGATTCTGCTATAGGATTTTCAGATAGCTGCAATTCTGGAAGGCCTTGCCATGAAATTCTGGCTATTAAGTACAAAAACCCTTCAAAGTTTTCATCTCACACCTTGATGTCTTAGCTCAGAATTCTACAATGCTGCTGAGCTAACACAGTGACTGATTCAAATAACAAACTTCACCTTTACAACCTCAAATAAAAATGAGCAAAACAACTCTGAAACAAAAACATCTGATTTCCAGTCAGTGCCAAGTACTGTATTTCAGACACTTTGTATAAAACAGGGGGAGAGGAACTTGCACTTTTTCAGTGCTGACTGTTGCCATTCATTAATGTTACTTCCACCTCATTTAGCTAATACAGAAATCTGGCTGTCATGCTTCAGCCAAGTTTCTTTTCTTTCTGTGGGTAATCTTTTTCATGTCCAAATCAAGGAATAACAATCTTTGTATTTTGGGGGGAAAAATTTTAAAAAGACCTACCAGATTTCTGAAACACATGACCCTTCTATTCTGACTTACATGAGTAAATTATTTAGGTCATGCAACGATGCACCATCTCTAGGCCAAAAAAGTGAGGCCAAACTCACTTAAAAAAATACTCCCTTCTCCAGGTGGATTGGAGTAATTTTTTTGCCTAACCTGGGATACAAAGCAGAAACAAGGGCAAGACTGTAACATGTGCTGGGAATAATACAGAAGACAATACCTTCTTTGGAATGAGGTTGTTCAGAAATGCTGAGTTAACTTCATCAGAGAGGCACAGGGGTGACAGCAGCAGCCCACTCCCCTCATTGTATGAGTTTTCCATGAACAAGTCACTCTCATCACTGCTGGAGAGTTCTTCCCACTCATCATCAGAGGGATCTGAGAACACAAAACAGATTTGTAAATGTAACAGCCCTCATGCAACAGGTATCTCATTTCCCAACTGAAACTGGCTCCTCCAAACTTCTTGGTTTAGGAGTCTTTAAGTTCTTGGGCTCTAACAAACTCCTCACAAACCAAGCACCATTAAGCGACAGTTCTAAATATCTTATTAAAAATATTTTACACTCATTGAGAAAAATATTCTTATGAGAGAAGTTCTTCACATGTGGGCATGTTAATCACTGATATTAACAATGTGTTGTTTAAAAATATCAAAAAAAGGTACAGAAGAAACATTTCATTAAGATTTTAACTTGGATTGCACCACTTCATTTTCTGAGGTTAATTCAAGCATGCAAATACACCAGTTTAACTTAACTTGTTTACTAATTGCAGTCAGTTGAACGCAATTGTTTCCTCTGGCAATACTGAAGCCACAGACAGATGTCCTCTGCCTGGGCAGTAACTGGGCTAGATGAAGATGTTACTGTCTCCACAGCAAGGTCAGTTGAAACAAAATGATGGCAGCAAAGAAAGCCAAATAATCTCTGATAGTCATTTCAAGCAACACATTTCACATAAATTAAACTAGGTTTATAATCTTAAACCTGAACTGGGCTACTTACATGACTTATTCTACCAGCAGATCTTTAAGGGCAGGTATGGTGAGAGGAGTAGAAGTTCTATTACCAACAGGCTGCTGTGTGAATAATCTGTCCACAGCTGAAGGGGGACTTTGGCTGACAAGCACAAACTAAAATCACCCTCATTTATATTTGAACTCGTCTGTCTACCTCCACAGAGTTCACATTTAGTTGAAGTTTCTTTAAATTTGGTTACATTTTAACTAGTGTGTACCCAAGTCCTAAGTCTACAGGTTGGACTGATCCTCCTTTCCAACAGATGAAAGCTCTGTGTATATAGGTCAGGATATTTAACTATTGTGACAAAAAAAACTACACCATCATATTGACTCCTGAGTAATTCTGTTTGACAACACAGATTCTTATGAGATGTAGGTCCTGTAGCAACTACAGAAACAGACATGCACTTCTGTGGCAAAAGGTAAATTCACTAAAAATACAGCAAGAAAGATCCAAATGAATGCATTTCACTTGTAGTGTGCAAATTAAAGAATTTATTTGAAGGTGATGGTTATTGTTTATGAGATGTAAAGATGTCAAGGTGTAGCAACTTGACCACACAGGCATCTTATGGTAATATCCAATTAATTCTACAGCCATAACTTGCTGGTGTTAATAGCCTAAAGCATGAAAACAAAGCAAGATATCCTGCTTTCAGTCTCTTACCTCTTCTAAAAAATTACTTTTGCACCTTTAAAAAACAAAGAAAGCAAAACACATCTCTTGAAGACTAACTGATAACAATACAACCTGACAATGCAATTCAGCAATAACAAAGACAGAAGTTGTCATAAGTCGACAGCAAGTGACCAGGGCAGAGCAGGAACTGGGATCTAGAACTCTGGCCAGGTTTCTTCTAATGTTCTGAGAAACACAGAGGCATTTCCAGCAGCAATCCCATCTTACTGGTGACCCAAGAATTACAGACTGCACAGCAGTGCAGGAGCCTCTTGGCTTCTTGCCCAGGTGCCCATCAAAGGGGAGCTCCCTGCTCCCTCCAAGCACTGCCCAGTGCTCAGTACAGCACATCCCTCACCAGCCTGGTTACTTCTCTCAGTCCTGTTGCAAGCTGAGTGTTTTAATGAACTCAGCATAATGGCTACAGCTATTTTAGTCCTCAAATAATTTGAAAATTAAATGAACAGCTGCCTCTGGATTCATCCTAATTTCTAGAGACTGTCTGCCCACGAATGGGTAAAGTACTGTAGCAAAATACAACACAATCAATCTTACATTACACTGAGTGAATGGCAGAATATGCAGCTTATCCACAAGAGATTTTCCAATTAAATGGGAAAGCTTATGAATTACAGCTCATTAGATGAGAAATGCAGTTATGAAAGGAGCTTCATATACTAGGTGCAGAATTTCCTTGTGTTGTAAGAGGAAAAAAAAAGTTACCACTGGGAATAACTGAGTATTACTGTGGATTTTATAAGAACCTGAACATTTTACTCAGTTACTTTCTACACAATTACTCCTGCATCAGGCTAAAACTACAATAACAGGCAAAGTTTTCAGGTTTTGGAGGGTTTAGGGGATTAGTTTCGTTTGTTTGTTGGCTTCATGAAATAGAATTTAATAATCTCTCATTTGTTTTCCTGAAGATTAGAAGAAAAGCTATCAAAACAGAATTTCAGAGTTCATAAAAGATACAGAATATCAATAGCCTACTCCCCTCCAAATCACAGCCTCTTTCTCCTCCTCCTCAGGCTCATAAAGGCAGGACTCTGGAAGCCAAGATCTACATTGTTGCCAGAGTTGCATAAAAAAGCTGTCCCTACTCCTAATTTTGCAACACCTGTAGTATCAAAACTAAATCAAAGCTGTATGACTTATCTGCTTTAAAAAATTTGATGCCCCCATCCTGCAATCAGATTCACACACATCTTGCATCAGAAGTCAGACCTCACTCTAACTGACCAAAGATTTTGCTGCAACACTTTAGGAAATATCTCTCTGGCATGAGTGTTTTTTTGTTTGTTCTTAAATGTTTGCACATGCAGGATCACACAAAAAAATTAAGCAACATAAATCACTTAAATGAAGAAAAAACAATAAATTAGTAATAGAAATTAAAACTTACTTTGCCACCAGATGAGGGTATCAGGGACAATATGCCCATGGGCATTTGCCCTTGAAAACCCAGATGAGCAAACAGCAACCTAAACGTGACCTACTCAGAAACAAAACACACCACAACAGTTGCAATGAACGAGACTCCTACAAACCTTCACTGCAGCACATATTAACAATGATCTCCAGAGCAGTCTGCTGAGCCGTCAGTAAAGCTGTCACCTCCTTCAGTTCCCACTTATCAGACTAAAAAATTAAAAACATGAACCAAATTTGATTTTGGAAAACAACATTTAAGTGCCATTTAAAATATCCAAGCTGTCAGTTAAAAATACAGTCCCAGCCATCTCCTCTTCTCAGTCTACACCCAAACTTGAAAAAACCCCCAAAACACAAATCCAAGCAGTGTTATCTACCATCTTTCTATTGGATGTTCCAGAGCAAATTTAATTCTCAAGGAATGCCACTTGCACTAAAGCTGTCCAAAAGCCAGCCAGCCACACTTACTGGAAGTAAATCAGAAACATCATTTTCTGTTCTGAATTTTCCTTTTGGTATTTCTTCCATGTTATCATCTTCACTCAAAACACAGTTTTCTGTAGTATCACTCATGTTTTCCTCAGTTTCTGGTTCCACAGCAAGTTTTAACCTGTTTTTCTCAGCTTCATTCATACGAATAATTGTTTCACCAGCATCTATTGCCAATGATTCTGAAAATATCTTCAGGATTGCATTAACTGTGCTTCCCAGGCTGCCTGGTGGAATGGTATCCTTTATATTCCAGATAGTGCCTAAATATGAGGTAACCAAATCATATCAATTATTAAAGTGCTCAATTCCCAGCTCTGTAATAGCCATTTTGTAAGGACACAGCCTCCACTACTTAAAACACTCAGTGCTTATATTTACTATAAATATTAAAGTCTTTTCTCTACAGATTTCTTTTTTTTTTTTTGTACAATTAATATACTTATCTGTAATAACTGTTATGCCCACATCTTAAGCTCAAGTAAATTTCAGCATGTAAATATTTACAGAATATTTATGTGGAGTGACCTCGGTGTCACTCTGTACCCGAGATAACAAATCCACATGCAAGAATCATGTTCTACGAAGTCTCAAAATTAATTTTTAACACTCCAGTATCAAAAATCACCCTGGTTACCATTTGAGGTAACAAGAATAATTCAAGGTAGAGAACTTGAGGTAAAAAGAAATTTACAGCTAGTAAGATCAAAACAACTCCTGTACCACTTATTATTGACTCATTTAACGGTTAAAAACTAAATGAGCAGTTAAAGTAGGCAATCACATTGAGCAGGGGCTGAATTCAGAATCAAGCACTCAAGCCAATTTTAAAACTAGTTGCAATTACCTACTTGCAGTTCCAAAAGGCAGCTATAACCTCACAAACCATCTTGATTGTGCACCTTGACAATGACACGTGCAGACCACAGCAGAGAAGACTAAGCCTTCTGTCCTTCCCAGCCTCCTTTACCTGCCAGGCTCCCCACCTCAAAGCAATGAAGCCCCCTGAGCACTGTACCTGCTATCAGTGTTCTCAGAAGGATGTGCTTCATGGTGCTCTCTGGACTCAACATCACTGCTTCCAGTATTTGCTGTGCAGAAGCATTAAATGAAGAAAGAAGATCTGGATTATCTTCTGTCACTGCCTGCAAGCAGTTTGCTGCAGCAAACAACAAGAGCAAACATAATTAACAAACCCAGTTGTATAGTTGTAGCTTTTGCTCTGCTAATGAGAAAGCACTATCCTCCTGAAAGCTGGAGTAATGAAATGCTGACACAGGAAAAAAATTTCATGCAGCATCATGTTGTAATGGCCTGACACTGTGCTTCACAAGCTGTATTTTGGATTAAAAGACATTCTGTGGCAAACCCATACATAAAACAGGTGAGGATGATACCACATCAGCCATAGAATTGGTTATATCAATTTCAGCTACTCAAAATTAAATTTATCCATTATATACTGACAATGGACAACATAAAAAAATGTTGGAAGCACACATACCTGCATGACCATTATGAAACTGTAATAACAATAAGACTGATAAAACCAGACTGAAAGTGATTGGAATTGTTTGGGGTTTTTTTAGAAGGACTATCTCCTCTGCTCAACAAATTAAACCCTCCATTACCAAAACACGAACACAGAATGAAAAAACACAGCCTGCCTTTAAAGTCCTCTTCCCACAAAATTTTTCTTCCCATGTAACCACCAATAAGCCATTCTCTTTTGGACTGAAAATAAGCATACCAGACGTCAACTTCTTTTTACGTGCTGTTCAAAAATTAATGTACAGTCTTACACTCACTGCAAACTTCAGCAATGCTAAAGCAGGTCCATTATGCATTGAATGTAATATCAGTGTTACATTCATATAATTTTAAAAAAAGGTATCTTTAAAGCCTTATCTTCTCTTTTTACCACTTACCTACTGAAATAGCCAGATCCACATTCGTGGCAAATTTCTTCATGTAATGTAAGACAGCCTCCAGACATCCTTCTTTATTGAATATGTATAGAGCAGTATTGTTGCATTCACTAATGTATGGAAAAGATCAGTCAAACATTTTTCTAGGAAAAAAAAGTACTGTAGCAACATCTTAAGCACCCCATACTTGTTATTACTCACGTTTTTAAAAGCTACCTAAGAATTATGCATTAGTCAAAGAGCTATCCTTCATTACTGAGGTTATGATTAATTCGGCACGAGATGCTGAAAGAGAAGCTGCAAAATCCTGGGCACTTTTGAGGAAAGCTGGCTTGTGCCAGCTGCTTCCTCACAGTGTTTGGAGTTTATCTGGGAGCCTCACTACAGCTCCTGCTGGAGTGAGCAAGGCAGTTCAGAGATGCGGGCTGCCAGCCAGCCCAGGGCTTCCTGCAGCCACAGGAGACTTCACCCAAAAACCCACTGCCAGCAGAGCAGGCTGCTGCCTCTCAATCAGTACCCCCTCACTCCAAAAATGACTGCTCTTACCATTCAGAAATGCAGTTACTTTCATTATCCAACAGCAGCATTTGTGTTTCTTCAAGTACTCACAGCTACTCTCTGTTTTAAACTTATATGTTGATATAAGAGTAATTCAAACTAAAAAAAGCACAGGAGCTAACTAGCTACAAGGGTCTTCAAAACTTTCATTTTGAAAATATTATGTCTCAGCATCTATGCCAGCCCTAATTTTATCAGAATCAAACTTAGCAACGAAACAAGCAGTTCACATTCATTACCACAAAGTTCAAACTACAGAAGTGATTTACATCACACTTAATAATCATACTTCCTGTTCTCAAGCACTGACTAAAAAGCAAAAATGAATATGAACACACAACATTGCTGAGACAGTTACAAAGGGTCATGTATTCTGTGCAAGATGCTGAACAAGGAGTTTATCTACTGTTCTAGATTCCAATCCCTAAAAAATAAATATCCCAGTTTAGAAATAAGGCCTCAAGCCAGCAGCCACATCACACAAACAGGCACAGAGGCAGTTCCACTGTGGCACTGTACAGTGCTAAACAAAATCCTCTATGCAAAGTGTACAATGTGAGAAAAAAATAAAGAGAAACAACACTAAGTTCAAGGAGAACTTTGTTTTGGAACAGATTTGTATCACTTCAATGTTTACAGTAATTTCTGTATTAATAGCATTGCCATTTCTCTTCCTTCACCGAGTGTTTCCAATGTAAACTACTAATTGAACCACTTACATTTTCTCACATAAGAAGTACATTTTTATCAGTGTCTCAGTAACTAAGGGATAGTTGCCCCAAACAGTTAATATTAATTTTTGGGGATGATCTGCAGAGGAAGGAAGTAGTATAAAAACTCCTCATATTCCTAGAGCACTGATCCACTGATTAGAATTTCATTTTCTCTGTTTCTTGTATCGTGATACAGATCTACGGGAAATACCTGCAAGAAGCCACAATCCACACAGCAGACCATGACAGAACATGTTTAGAAAACTGGATCAGAACTCAGGATGAAGAACCAGTAGAAAAAGAATTTGTTACTCATCTAAAACTATTTACCAGTTTCTGGAATCCTTCACTTAAAACAAGTAATCTATACTGGAAGATAAACTTCTGTTTCACATGGGATGAGGGCTCATCATTATTAAAGCAAGGTAGGAGAAACACAATCAGAATCAGCAAATGAATGCATCTTCCCATGCCAGGACAACCATTTCTTTTCTGCCTCAATTACCACACTCATTTTCAGGAACAATTTAATTGTTTACACAGTACTTACCATATATTCCACAGTAAATTAATAGCCTCATTGGCTATGTCTTCAATATAATTTTTGTTCACTCCTCTGCATTTCTTTGGACAGAGCTGGTTAGCATCCAGTCCAGTGCTGCACTACAACCAAACAAAAGAAGCAGGGTTGGGAAATAATCAGCCACAAAGAGAGGCAAAACTTTAAAGTGTTATCAGCACTGAGTGGAGAGATCCTCTCATGCAGTGTTTATTACCTGACTAGCTTACATGTATTACAACACCTGACTAGCTTCCTTTCTTTATGAAAACTTGAACCATTGATAACTTTTCTCTTGTAGAAAGACTCTTACAGTAGCTGCTTTGCAGTTAGTGCTTAGAAGCACTTTCTATAAAAAATTAAAAAAAAATATTGGCAATTTTACAACCTGAAGTACTGTTTCTTGCTATTAGTCTGTATGGAGCTATCAACAGTTATTTCTCCACAAAGATTAACTCAGCTAATACCTTACTATGCTCTATAGTAATGCTATTACTCATATTTTAAAAAGGGGAAGAAACATACAGAAAATTATGACATTGCTCAAGGCTGCTCATACAAAGACAGCAGGTAAGAGAAATCAATGCAATATCCAAACTGCAGTGCAACACCTGGACCAAACAAAGAATACAAATTCAGTACATGTTATTCTCCACTACTACCCAGCTCTACATCCATTGAGACAAAATTGCTCAGCAAAATAACATCACTGGAATAATGCTGCAACATAAATGAAGGACCTTGATTCTCACTGACAGAATAAACTTGTCTTAACTGACATTACAGACCCAAATCTCCAGACCTTTCACTCAAAAATCACCCTAGGCAGCAAACCTCACTATGGACACAGGTTAGCTGGCCAGGAGCCAGAAGGCAGGGGTTAGAAATCTCTGGAATAACTTTTGTATCACTAAAACTATCAAAACATTCTTTCAAAAGATCTTGCAAGTACCTTATTGTATTAACAGCTACGGAAATAGAATTGTGTTTGCATACGGGACAATTCAGCGGCTAGACCAGGTTTAAAATAAAATAAAAATAAGCACACCTCTTTCAGAAGTGCAACCAGGGGTGTCATGATGTCATCTGTCACCATGTCATCACAGACATCAAATCCTCCACAAGCACTCAGATTTCTAGGGAAAACAAAAAAAAGTAATGCTTTGGATGAGATACAATACTTTCCAAGAATGCTTCAAAAACCCCATACCTTTGATATTCTTCTCTAAAAGTTATGGTATGCTGTCACCTTATCACAGGGGTTCCATACTGTTGTCTCCTTATCATATAACTTTCATACCTTCTTGGTGTTTCTCGTGGGCAGCTCCTCAGAGCACTGACTCTTTCTTCTTCACAAAGCAGCCACTGACTCCAGCTCCCTCTCACCCAGCCACCCCACTCTTTTATAGCACTCTTCTTCTCACTGGTTATAGCTGTGGCCTGTTAAAGTCAGGCCTGTTCCTAATCTTTGCTAATTGACCCAGCTGCAACTCCTTAGGGGTAAGATTACTTTCTGCACTACCTTTATTTTCTTATATTCTATCCCCCTACATGGTACCTTTTGTTTTAAACTCAATTTGCTTAAACAGTAGCTTTAGTCTTCTACCTCACAAGAGAATAGCTTTGGAGTTAAAAACAAAGCATTATGTCCATTTATTCATTGTCACAGACATATTTTCTGAAAAATCCTTTCCTTAGGATTTCTTCTCCTGAGAAGCTGTGAGGCCTCAGGAACAAAATGCAAACAATGGTTATCTGCTGCTGAGGAATGCAACAGGTGCATCTGTGATTGGTGTCATGTGGTTGTTTCTAATTAATGGCCAATCACAGTCAGATGGCTCAGACACAAGCCTTTGTTATTCATTCCTTCTTTTTCTATTCTTAGCTGGCCTTCTGATGAAATTCTTTCTTCTATTCTTTTAGTATAGTTTTAATATAATATATATCATAAAATAATAAATCAGCCCTCTGAAACATGGAGTCAGATCCTCCTCTCATCCCTCATCCTAAGACCCCTGTGAACACCATCACAATTCATGAATTAGAAACCTTATCTGTACTAAAACATCATGATAAAAAATGCCATCCAAACTGCACTCGAGTCTCTATTTCCTCATACAGCCATACATTTCATAAAGCCTGCTCCTGACATAAAAGTCTCACAAAGCAAGAAAAGCCCCTCTCTCACAGACCTCAGCTGATGTAGGCATAGTTCCTCAGACCCGAATTAAAGCAAGAGAGGCTGGCACTGCAGCCCACAGCTGTCACCAGCAGAACTCAGCTTTCCCCCATGCCAGGATCCCTGATTGAGCTGAGCAGCAGTGAGTGCTCACCTGAGAGCGCCCGCAGCCGTTTCGCGCACAGCCAGGCTGGGGTCCATGAGCAGCGGCCCCAGGCAGCGCACCACGTCCCGCTGCACGAAGGCGGGGATCACCTGCTCCTGCTGCAGCAGCTGCGAAATGCTGGCACAGGCATACTCCCTCACCTCAGCACTGGGATGCTGCAGCTGAGGAGACACAGAGCACACACACTGAGGGAAAAGGGAGCCAGAGGGTTTTACTGAGTGAGGGGATTGATCGGGGCACTGTGGCTCCCATTTACTGCTCCTGAGTGAAAGCAGGAACTTTTACCTTCCATGAAAGCTTATAAATCCTTGCCTGGGTTATGTGTGTTAACTTTATGACTAGATAAATGCTACTCTGGGTATCTGACGAGATAGCCAGTCCAGACACAGATTTGACACTAGCTGGCACTGGTGAGACCTCAATTACCATGCATTAAAAACTGAAGTGGGGGGAAAATATCATCAATTAAGGATAACAGACATAACACATGCCACCATAAAGAAAAGCTGAAGAAACATAAAACAAAAAAAAAGTTATAGCCTTTAAATTAAAAGTATCTGCATAACAACAAGAAACAAGTCTTCCCTACATTCCCCAAGATAATGTTGACGCGTCCTATAACAAAGTTTTAGGTGAGATACAGGAATTACAAATTGCGAAATAATAACACAGTAGAAGTGCATATCCTGGAAGGCCACGGAGTTTGTTGAAAACCTAGCAGATAAACATCTGCTGAAGAGCAGAACAGAAGAGTGGTAACATCAGATCCTGCCTCTATTGAAAAAGATGTCTCAGCTCATCCTCACCTGTGCCATTATTTATTCTCTCTTTTCTAAACAGAAAAATATCAATCAGTGATCTGTTCAATGAATTAGGTTGGGTGAAGTGAGCAAAGGGGATTTAATTACTTAAAGGAAAACGGATTTTTTCTTCTGATTCTAAAGTCACACCTGCAGAAGGAGATTTACATCCGTTTTTACCTGCAATACTTAAGCCAGGACTACGGTTGTGATCATAGTCAAGTGACCAAACCCAGTCTTCCTCATCATTTTCCATCCTTTATACCTTACATGTGGCGCTTGGACACTTGGCTCTGGCCAAGTAGGAGTCTCCGGCCGGGGAGCCGGAACGCAAGCCCCGCCAGAAGGGCCTGGCACCGGCGCAGGGCCGAGGGGCACGGCGCTGTCCCCCGGCCCGCCGCCGCATCGCGCACGATGGCAGCGCGGGCGGAGCCGGGGCCGCGCGGCCGTGACGCCGTGGGAGCGACGGGAGGGGAGCGGAGCGGAGTGAGGCGCGGCCACGTGCGGCCGCTCGGCTCCTTCCCGCCGGGGGCGGGACCGCGCCCGGGCCCTCGCCCCGCACCTCCGCGGGGGAAGCCGAGGCCTCGCCCCCCGCACCCGGCCCCGCAGCCCCCGCCGCTCACCGAGTCCGGAGCGGGGCTCTCGCCACGCCCTCCCCGCGCCCGCCGCCCGCACCTTCTCCAGCAGCTCCGCCGCCGCCTCCTCCTCGGGGCCGCGCTCGCCGTCGCGCTGCAGCGCGGGGCCGGCGGGGGCTGCGGGCGCCCTGCGGAACCGCCGCGCCCGGCTCTTGCCCATGGCTGCGCTCGGCGCCGGCGCGCCCACGTGTGCGGCCCCGCGCAGGCGCCGCGCCCGCCCCGCTCCGCACACCCCGCCCTGCCGCGGCCGCCGGACATCCGCGCTCGGCCCAACACCGGCACCGCCGCAGCCCGCACCGAGGGAGCACGCCGCGCCTACTGCGCTCACACAAGAACATTATCAATAGAAACGATTTCCTCTAAGGGCACTTACAGAGGCGGGATTGCCTGGAGGATGGAAACCTGGAAGGGGTTTCCTCTCTGGTGTCAGTATCTTAGATTATAAAACCCACATCAAATACAGGAAATGGTGGTCCGGTATGAAAGTTAGGGAGTGCAGCTATAAATTTTCTGAAGTTCTTCTGTGTTCAGTGGAGATCTGTATTTGTACAGTACAAAAAAAGATAACACCTGTTTATACAAAGATTTTATTTTATACACATTTACCTACAAAATATACAGCAGTTAAAAATAATGGATGGGCAGAAGACTTACTGGAAAAAAAATCCAGAAGACGATTCTTAAAGTTTCAACTGACAAAGTTACATCAATAGGCTGCCTTTAAAAGCCAGTCTACCCTGTAGTAGGGGTTACTGAAGTTGCAAGAGCTTTGCAGTTAGAGTCAATTTAAAGAGTTCAAAACATTTAAAAAGGCACCTTGAACAACTTAAACTCTTAAAACTTGACAGTTTTAGCTATTCAAAAGTTACACTTTATGCATATATCATCCACACCTGCTTGTTAACACTCTAAATAACAAATTTTGTTATTTTATTGTGGCACTCCTTAGATTTTCTTCACCAAATCTGATGTTACACATTTGCAATACCAGTTTCATATTCTGACTATCAGAGCATAAAAATCCACTCAGAATGGTCTGGTGGATTTAGATACAGTACTACCTTACAATTGGGAAGATACAAGCATATATTTAAGACAATTTTTAAAAAAATTAAAATCTTAAAATAAGTGTTTTGAACCAGATCAAAGAAGGAACTACGTATGACCACAAGGAAAGTGGCTGGTGCACTATATACACAACTTGACAAATGTAATCCTTGATATATTTGCGAAGTTCTTTAACAGTAAGACCAGTTTTCTCCGGCACAAACAGTCAGTCTTCCTGTGAGCCTTTAAACCAGTTCCAAAAGTGTGACCAGGAGACAAGGACGGCTGTAATGAGGAAGTGTGCTAATAAAACATCAGGAGAATGGCAAACGTTCCTTTCAATACTCCTCATGAGAACAAGAAAATCCATACACCAGATATTTCTTTTTTTCCTCAACATTGGCATCGATCTGCTATTTACAATAGCTTAGAAAGACACGTAACACAAATGAGGTTTCGTTTTCAAGTTCAACTTCATTGCCGATTAACATACTTCACCTGTATGTTCTGTTCTAGCTGAAGTAAAAAAGTGACACTAATACTGAAAAAGAGGTAATCAGAAGTAGCAAAAGCACTGATAATGTGATAACAAAGAATTTGGATAAATATTCAAGAAAGTAATATTGCACACTTTCACTGTCAACTGTGTTAAGACTTTTACTCCCAGGCAGTGACAACCAGTCCCATTTGATTTTTTTTGCTGTCATACTACCTTAAAAAAGGTCATTTTTGGTTTCCATGGCAGTGGAAAAAAAAATGAAGGAAGACAGCCCTTATTGAACATGAGGCCTAGGTTTCAAAATTAATTTTCCAGTCTGCAAGACAGAAAACAAAATAAATAAAGTTTAAACCCTGAAAGTTGAACCCAACAATTAAGCTTCAATGTTACAGGGAGAGTTTAAAACAACACACAAAATGATACTAAGTATTCCACATTCCAGTTTTACAGACACACAGAATTTGCAGAGGTTTATACAAATGCTGTTCAGAAAAACAGACTATGTGTCTCTTTGGATTATTTCCTTTTTTTCTTTTAACAAAGAAGGTTTAAGCAATGAAGCAGCAACACTTACATCATCACAGGACATATTATATTCTGCCAAAACAGTTCGGCATCGGGCTGCTATACTGCATGGATTGTGTCAAGGAAAGCAACCCACACTTGTACACACAGTCAGCAAAAACTAAAAAAGCAGAATTAGCACGGGCTCCAACAACTGCAGGAACTACACTTTTAATGTGACAAACATTATCAAAGGATACATTGATGGTGCCACCACTCTTTTATGTATTCCAGCAAAGAACAAGCCTATTAGGGTAATACAGCTAATTGTGAAAAATGGGTGATTCCAAAGTGACGTGAAAAATGATACCTAGGAAAGAAATCAGGTTAGTTCAAATGCATACTTTCTAAAACACACAAAGTCACTGCCTAGATCCCTTAACTAAAAATAAAATACTGCTCCCAGCCATTTCCAAGTACTTGTGAACAATTCTTTAGATAAGCATACAGTGTTTTGGCAGGCATTGTCCCAGGACACATTCCACAACAACTCCAGACAGCTTGATAGCTTTACTAAAGATCACCTCCCAGTTTCATGTGAGAATGTGTTCAGCCTTTCAGTTTTCAATACACCACCTGACTGCAGCACCAAGCTATGGAACACAGCACATTTGGCATTAGCCTGACCTTACCTTTTGTGTCTCTGGGTCTATTAACCAGTTCCAAGCCCCCGTTGCTGTGCAGACTGACACCACTATCAAAATCACTGATGAGGAAAAGAATGAGAGTCAAACAGTACACCTCACTCAAATTTAAATGCATTTATTTGTCAGCAGCAACTCTTAAACACTTATTTCTTTTCTCATTTCTGAGAGAGGAAAAGCTCTTAACTGGAAAGCAGAAATGAAAAGATGCAAAGAAACTTCTAATTTGTGAAACCCTAAGGAATCTGTACAAAGTCCCCGGACAGAACAAGTACATCTGAAAATCCTGGTCCTTTGAAAGAACCAAAGTTATCTTTTCAAAAGGAAGTTGAAATAATTCAATCAAAAGCATAGAGCTTCTACATCACATAAATACTTTCTTTTCAGGATAACAGGAAGAAAAGTTAACATTGGTCACACACCCCATTATAATTAAAATAGAAAGTCCTTCTTTTATGTGAATTATGAAACAAGCAATTTGGGAAAAAACACAAGCCACTGAATACAATACTAGTTATGCAAACCTCATTTAAATATGCTTAAAAGTTTCCAGTATTTTTTTAAATTATAACTGACAGAAAACAGCAATTTTGGAAGCCAAATGCATTCCTAAAGTAGGTGTGCACAAACTCAGCAGAATTACATGTAAATATCTGACTGCTCTGAAACAAGAGGGTTTGAGGTGGTGCTAGTGATGTTTGGTTTTGCTCTCTAAGCAGTCATTCTTTCAGTTCCTTCATTCAAAATTGACCTCTCAGGAGAAGAGATGCTATTTTATGTGTTCTAAAAAAAGTCTGTATTCTTTGAGTAGAAAAACTTCAGCAGACTCTCAAAAACAAAACAAAACAAAAAAACCCCACCAAAAACCCTAAAGTTGTGTGTTTCTACCACAGACCAGATCCCAAAGCTGGCAGCATATCTGTGGAATTTTTTGCCTTCCCCCCCTCCTTCAAACCTTCCTGTCATAACAAAGCTGCCATTACTTTTTCACCTTCAATTTTATAGGGACTATCTCACCTAAACATATTTAGTTTAAGTAAGTATGGCAACAGTCTGGGAAGTCTGAGTCTTGAAGAATAAAACTTCAGTAACATAATAAAAACTGAATAAAACAAACACAACTTATTGTTTCAGATATTTCCAGAATAATTCAGCTTTGAGCTAATTCAATCTTAACCTCAATTTCCTAACTCTGGCTAAAATATTAGTTTATTATCCTGTATGAACTTGCTGAGTGTTTGAATGTATGCCACAAATTTTAAACCAAGTATAAATAAAAATTTTTCTTTGGGCAAACTTAAATAAAGGATAAACACTGGTAAATCTAACAAGCTTGAAAGACAGACTCCTATTTATTCCTTGAAACACCAAACTTACTTCTCCAACGTCCTGTAGCTGGTTGCAAACATGCAATGTATTCAGTAAGTCTTCTTTCAAAAGCTTTGAGATCTGGGAAAGATGTATATCAAGCATAATTAGATCTTCATCTATTTAGTCATTTTTTAAAGTAGAAGATAAAAAGAACCCCCCCATGCACGCCCAGCTCTTAAACAGGCAGAGAAAACCAATGCAATGATTCTTTATATGCAGTAGAAGTCCAGTATAGCAGCCTTTACTCAGCTTCAGGTAAGAAGTGCAGTGGTGGAATTAATCTAAAAGCAAAAAACATTCCCACTTAGAAAAATCAATACAGTTGAGAAATCACACTATTTCAGACATCTTTAGAATAGTGACTTAGACTTAGAGTAACTTAAACTGCCTCTTAAAACAAATCAAAGTAACACATTTTGAAGTACTAAGTATATCAGGAAACCTTTACGTTCTACTATCAATATAATGGCAATTTAAAAAGTTGGCCATTTGCCACTGTTCAAGGGGTAATTGTAGCAGTGTGGCTTTGATGACTTTGTTTTGTAGAAACTTTGAATGTCATTTCATATATATATATATACACATATATATATATATACACGCATATGCAAAAAATCCCCCAGCAAACACTGCTCCAATGATCTTATTCCAATCAATATTCCTTAAAAATAGATCTTCCTTCTTACTGCCATCGTTCTCCCATGGTCTTTCCACTGAAATTGCTGTTAAATCCATTTCAAGTTGATATTCCTAATTGTCTCCAAGGAGCTGTTTCACCTTAATTCCAGGTTAGATTTACACTTCCTTTCAACAAGGTCAATATTTGGTAATATTCCAGTTAAAGCTAGAATTCTACCTGAAGTAAAGTTTTAATTAGGATCAACATAACTTTCAGCTAAAGTCTCTGTCAGGATCAATGTGGAACTTCAACTTCCAACTACTGCTATATTAGTTATCTCAATAAAGCAATTAAAGAATAAGCTTGGAAGAAATAAATCTATTATTATCACAATGAAAGCATTTTCTACACTGTGAATTTATTCCTAAATGGCTTGCAGGTGAATTTATGGGGGAAGATTACAGTACCTTGACTTCAGCCACAGAACAGCTAACTAGTCTTAATTACTGCCAAGAAGACGGAAGTTAATGGCCTGTCCTCCACATCCCTTCTGGGGAAGTTAAACCACCGCCGGCAATTACAGCTAATTAACTGTTCCCTGACTAGCACAAACCCCCCAACTAGTCACTGAAGCGAGAGGGGGAACACAAGGCACCACACGAAAACCTGCTATTTGAGAAACAGCACCCTGAAGGCATAAAAACAGGCTACTGACAACAAAGCTCTCAAGAAAACACTCACATAATGCAGCCATCACTGAAACAAAATATGGAAAAAACTTTTTCAGAAAAAAGAAAACGGAAGTTTAAACTTATTTCCAACTATCCACATTCTAAGAACCTTCTCTGAGTTGATCCCTTTAGCAGCTGTGGCTAGCAGGGCACACTTTGGGAACCCTCAGATTGCACAAGCATAGCAACAAAGCCCTGACAACGCCGGACTACCGGTTTCTGTGGACATTGCCTACTTCTGGTGCCAGCTACAAAACACCTGCTAATTCCGAAACACTGGGCCATTTTAAAAATCTCTACCAGTCTTTGGACACTGAAAAGTCCTTTCAGGGTTTTGACATTTTCTGTAAGCTGTAACTTCAAAGAACTTGTAACCCAAACTATCAAGTGTCCCCGGACAAGAAGGGGCTACTTGAGGTCGCGTTCGTCAAAGGAGAAAGGAGCCCCGGCTCAGTGTAATGCCTAGTGGGGCTCAAGAGCCGTAAGAAACGCGTCTCCTGCAAAAAGCCGGGAGCGGGCAAGGAGCTTCCACAGCACAAGGGGATTTTCCTCAGCTGCAGCCGAGCAGCGGCACCGAAAGGGAACCGCGGGCACTCCCTCCTCCCGGGGCAGGCAGCAGCCCTCAGCACAGGCCCTCCCGCGGGCGCTGCTCTCCGGGGAGCAGCACAGCCCGCCCCGAGCGCGGGACGCCGAGCAGGCCCCGGAACCCCGCCCTAGCTCGCCTGTCTGGGCCGAGGAGGAGCGCCGGGAGCGCAGTGCAGAGGGAGCCGAGGCCTCCCGCGGCCGCTTCGTCCCGCTCCGCAGGGACGGGGCAGCGCGCTCGGGCAGCCCAGGCGCAGAGCCGGCAGCTCCCGGCGCGCCGAAGAAGCAGCTCCGGGCTCGCTCCGAGCGGCCGCACTCACCCTCAGCCTGGTCCAGGGAGTTCATGGCGGGCGGGCGGGCGGAGCGGCGCGCACCGGGCGGAGCACCGAGCACGGGCCGTTCCCCGCGGCCCCGCGCACCGCCCCGCCGGCCCGGCCCCGCAACAACGCCCCGCGCTACTCGCCCGCCGCGCCGCCCGCAGCAAGCGCGCCTCGCATTGGCTACCGGCAGCGAAGGGGCGCGGCTCGGCCGGCTGTGGGGATGTTGTCGAGCAGCTGTGTTGAACTTTATTTATTAAACAGCAGCGTCGCGGTTTTTTCCTTTTCTGCGCCTACTGACATCCTCACAACACTTGAGACGGCTTTTCAATATACGTGTCTCGGCAGAAAATAAAAGCTAGAAAAGAAGATACAGTATTCTTCCTTCAAGACAGCACAGGTCAACCTCTACACTTGTTCATTTTCTACATCTGCCCACTCGCAGTCACCGGCCAGCGCTCCGGCACGGCCAGGCTGCTCGCCCAGGCGCTTGTGAGAGCCCTGCAGTGCACAGGTTTAAAGGCTGCTTTTGGAAACAGGCCCAGCAAGACTGGCCTGGGATTTCCTCAGTAGGGCCAGGCAAAGCTGTTGCAAGCTGCAGGCCCGAGCAGTAGGCTGAAAATCCTACACAGGCAATTCAATGGATCAGGGTTTCTGTGCAGGAGGACGGCACTGGGGCACGAAGACCGTGTGTCTGTGGGTATAGGCCTGTATCTCTGTCAGAAGGGCTGTGAGGTGCTCCCACACATCCCCCCTCACCCCCATCCCCTGGGTTTATTGCTGCAGGGGCGCTGTGGCCCCACAGGGACAGCAGCAGTGGTGGCGGCCCTGCTGAGCCGCCAGCCCAGGCCCGGCTGTGCTCCTGCGGCAGCAATCGCGGACTGGATGGCAACAGCCGAATAATGGTCAGCCAAAAGCAGCGCTGAAGGGTTGGTTTTCTTTGCCTGTTGTTGGTGTCCCATGGGACATCAGGGATCAGCCATCATGATCCCACAGCCCTGCCTGCTGCTAGCCCAGCTGGGCCACGGAGGTAACTGAACTGGTCTGTTTGCTAAATGAAAGCTTTCTGAGTTAGTGAGTGACTCGATTAGTGAGCTCTCCCGGGAGCCGGGCTCTCTGCACTGCCATCTGTTTTCAGCTAACTGGTACTGGAACCTGGATTGTATTTGTAGTCCAGTAAGAATTTTGTGTTGCTTAAAGCAGAGGCACGGCAGTGCTCTCGAGGTAGGGATGTGGTCTAATTTCTCTCCTTCTGTTTCTTAAAAGGAACCTAGAAAATCATGAAAATATGATTTATAGTAGTTTTGCTCTCACTGGTTTAAGCATAATTACAAAAAAATGTGTATTCTAGAAATTCATACATTACTTTTGCTTTGGTGATGTCTCACTGAATGTAAATGATGGCCTGTTATTTTCTTAAGAGTGTTTGAGTCCAGCCTGTTATAGGTTCGCCTACTTAGTTTATACCAATTTTGCCAGTGTAAAAACCAGAAGAACATGGTACTGGTGGTAGTTGAAATTATGTCTTCCATATGGAAGGGCAGAGCACCTCAGTGGTGTTTTTTCCTGGCTGTTGACAAGGACTATAGCAGATACTAGCATGGGAGTTTCACTGAATCAAAGACTGGAGTATGGGAAGGAGATGTTTTCTTCCTTTCTACAACTGTACTCTTGCAGTTTGTAGAACCTTAAATCAATCAGACCCCAGGAAACTGGATGCTGCTCTGAAAAAGTGAGTTCTCTGCATAGCCCTTGGAGATTTCCAGCATCCTGAAAGGATCAGAAGGTTGTCATTTGCATTAAGCTATTTATATTTGTGTCAGCTTGCTGATGTGCAGATCTCCTCTGGTCTTTTACATTGCTCCAGCTATTAGGTTTATATCTGAACAGATACAGATATTAAAGCTGTTTTTTATTCGAACCTCAATGATTTGTGACACTCAGAGGCTGAATATACATCAGGGAAAAATTCCAAGATCTATAACCCTTGATATACCAAGTAAATTATAATTCCTTGATTGTTTCTAATGTGAAACTTCTTGGATTGTTAAGAATGTTTTGGGTTTGTTTTTTCCCCCAAATAGCTTTTACTGTCTACTATACAACTGTTGACTAGCCAGGATAAATGAGGCAAGGCAATGTAACTGTCATCTCACTACAGCTATGACTTAAATAAACTGTTTCTTAGGGTTAGTGCATCTGCTAGTAACCCTTGATATCTTTCTCTGCCAACACGTGTGAAGCCTGGCAATGAGCAGCCTAAGCAAAAGGGCTGGGTGTACACTGGATTGCTTCACAAGGCAGAGGTGGTTGCAGAACCATGCTTTGTCACTTTCGAGTGCCGTCTCAAGTATCTCTTCTCGAGGTGCAAGGAATGCATCTTTCTGAGTTTAGCGTCTTTGGTGCCTGTTTCTGATTCTCACAGCTGTACTTGGAGCATAATGTGAGAGCATCTGTTGGCAGCATCTGCTATCAGAGATAATTAGGATGGGTCACTTGTTTCTTAGTTTGCTTTTCCAGCCGTCTGCATTTTTTAGTCTACATATCCTTTCTCATAATCATTTTCCTCTGAACAATCCCTCCCTCTTGAGGCCACATGTTACTTCAGAGATTCTGTGGTAATGTTTAAGACTGTTACATATTCAGTCTTTTTGCATTTACTAAACCTGTATTTTTAGAAATCTGTTTACTGTAATAAGTTTGAAGAGTATAATCCTAATTTGTATTTAGTGATACAGTGATAGTGTTTACATGCTTCATATGCCTTTCTTGAGTAGATTTTGGAAGCTTAAAGCTTAAATCTTTTCAAGAGACTGTCCTTTTTTTTCTTCATTCTATCTCATTTTCCCTATGGAGACTTTTACTTATCTATAGTGCTGCTGGGGTTTTTCTGTAAGAGGATCCATACTCAGGACTTCTTGGTTTAGACAACAAAAATAAAATCTGATCAGAAAATTCCATAACTTTTTTTTTTTTTTTTTTTTTTTTTTTTTTTGTAGCTGGCCTATAGAAAACATTTTAAAGTTTATCCTGGAAGATGAGCTTCATCAAATAGATGCATATTCTGTAGAAGAGAGAATGCCTTTTGTTAGACATCTGAACGAAGTCCAGAGGATCATCTCTCCACAATGTAAGTATAGGGTAGAAATATGGATTTTGTGTGTGTGGCTTGATGTAATAGAAGATTCATTTTCACTTCTTGGAAGTGTAGTATGCAACTTGTTCTGCCACATTGAACATGATAAGTTATGTCTTGAGATGCTATAAATGGTTTGAATTTTGGTAGACTGTAAAGCTAATTTGTGTTCCTCTGCTCTTTTTCTGCAACTGGAATGACATTTATTATTTGAGGTACTTACAGCAGATGTGGTAAAACTTCACTGTCATATTCCATCTAACACTTCATAAGAGGCTTCTTTTATTCAGGATAACTTAATCTCTTATTTAGTTTATTGTTCTTCTGTACACAGCTGTAACACTAGAGGCACATCAGTTTCTGAGCAAGAAATCAAATCCAGCAATCCAATAAGAATCTGCATTTCTGCTGCTTCAATAATTTGCTATTTGTGAATGAGGCTGTGATAGTTCTTATGGAATGTGGCTGAGCCTGTAGTGCTGAACTGGCTCTGCACTTACTGTGCTGAATTGGCTTTTACTCAGAAATTAGGCCCAGCCACCCCCAGCCCTCTGATAACTGAGGATCTGCTGGAATGCAAGGGAATTTATTTTCTGCCAAATTTGCTTACTCTTAGCACAAGAAACTCCCTCATCAACTTCTTGTTCACTTTTTTTGACACTTTTTAAAAATAGGATATGGATTCTTGCTCAGTCTTGAACCATATGTATTCAGCTTCCCCATTTTCTAGTCCTTCCCATTTAATTCCCCAGTAGAGTCTTCTCAGCCTCTAAATCCCCATGTTCTCCTACACATTGTATTTGGTTTTCTAAAAGCTGTCAGGGAACAAATTTATTCACCTGATTTTGCCTTGTTTTCAAGGCTGCTTTAGTACTTCAAATGTCACTCCTGGTATGATAATAGAGTGACAACATTGTCTTCTTTTACTGACTCTCAGGTTGAAAGTTAAGTGTTTAGAACAAGGACATTTTTTTTGAAATCTTAGATTTATGCCAAAAACATCAGTCCACAACAAGGCTTATAGGAAAACCAAACTGTTTGCTGCTAACAATGCAGAGAAGCCAAGACTGGAAGCTGGCTTTGTTTCATTTCTTTTGGAGGTAGTGGTGTGGGATCTGTGCTGTGGGCAGGCAAACCTTGAGAGGCGATGGGGCTGCTGTTCCTGTGTGCCTGGTCATTCCTGTGGGTATGTCCCCATCTCCCTCCCTGGCTGGCAGCTGCCACCTCTCAGTGGGGCAGCCCTGAGGTGTTCTCAGCAGCTGTGATGGGTGCAGGGCACAGTGGGACAGGTTGTGCTGCTGAAACAGCTGCATTCCTGTGGCAGCTTCTGAGAGCTGGCATCCAGTCCCTTGTTTGAGCTGCTCTGTCACAGCCTGCTTTGTGCCAGACACAGGAGTAGGAGGTTTGTTGGCTTTTGAAATGATGAGCCATGTACACTGCTGGCTTGCTAGGAGATGCTGTATTTCTTGCTGTATTTCTTGTTGTTTCCAGCCATCACTTTGGGCATTTGTTTGTTCAGCTTGAGATCCTATTCACAGCAGCTGCTGTGAGGGTTGTTTGCATTCAGTTGTCTGCTTGTCCTGCAGGGTTAAAGTTGGTACTACTTTTGCATAACAAGGATTCCTTCCAGCCTAATAAGTACTTCTTATGAAAAACAAACAAAATAACCACAAGAACACAAATCTGATTATAGCTTTTTGCTCACATAGCTCCACCCTACACCTGTTTCCAGAAGGGCATATCCTGAAATAACATGGCAATCTCTCTGTTAAGTAAACTTCTCTTGCTTTTCTCTCTGTAGTATTGCAGCTACACCAGAGAAGTGGGAGATAATTTCTCTTGAGGTTTTTGGTTAATCATCTTCTGAGGAAAAACACTGTTTTTATATAAACACAGAATTTAAATGGATTCTTTATATTTAATTATTTGTACTCAGGTTATCAGTACCTTTATAAAACAAAATTCATTGTTAATGCCCTTATATCTGGCAATTCTGAACCCACTTTCCTGTTGCTTCAATGAACTGTGCTATTTATGAACCTGTAATCATGGAAGTTCTTATTGAATTCAACCAGACCTGTACTGCTGAATTGATTCTAATCAGAAATCAAGCCTGGTCACACCCAGCCCCTCTGAGGACCAGCTGGAATGCAAAGAGGGTGTTTATTCTGCTGAATTTCTATTCCCTTAATGCAGAACTCACTTGTAGCTGCTGATGCTTAATGAAGGCACTTGCTGCTGTACTACTTTTTCAGTAGCTCTTTACTTAAGGGGAAAGTGGATGTAGCAAAAGCTTTACAAGCATCTTGTGTAAGCAGAAAGTTTGGATTAAAATGTCCCACTGTGGCTGCAAATTTTTGCCATGACTGTTGTGATGTCCATGTACTTTAGGTTTTATTTAAGCACTGTCAGGAGGAGCTGACTGAGCTGCTCTGTGTTATCAGGCATTCAGTAATTTAGGCAAGCCCAAAGAAGGAAATCTGACCTTTTCACATCTCTCTAGAGTTTGTTAATGAAGAGTGGTGAAGGAAAAATAGTATATCACTTCTACTGGATATGGCACTCTTTACAAAACAAATGTATGAAAATCTATTAAATATGCTTATTTTATCTGTTTAACACCTTGGATTAGTCTAGCTTTTAAAAGTCTTTTCTGGTAACCTATACCTAAACTTATATTCTTATCTTTTCTAGTAGAAATCTTTACAAAATGGATTGTACCTTTAAATCGAGGTGAGAGAAATTTAAACAAATAATCATATTTAATAGTATCTAATAATAATAGTAGCTTAGCCAGGTAGTGATGTAGATTCATTATGCAAATATTGCCTGAATAGAACTGTATAAATATGCTTGTGCTTTTGGCCTTTGGTATGCTGTGTGTAGATTTTGCAGATCTTCAAAATATTGGAAGGTGGCTTCTGTTGGAGATAGGCAAGCAAGCTCATTTCTCATGACTCCTACACTGGTGAACATCTGTTGTGGGTATTTTTGCAACGTTGCTTTAAAAGTATTTAGGAAAGATGTTTTGTATCACAGGTAAAAAATGTTCCTGGTTAGTTTCTAGTGTCTGGCTGTAGTCTGGTGGCTTTTCCTAGTCCCACTGCCTTCCCTTTGAGTGAGATTTGAGTCCCAACATCAAAATGGAAGACAGTTCAGGTGAGAATCCTACAAAAATAATATTCTGTGGATTGGAATGGATTAATGGGCTGCTCTCAGTAGAATAATTCTGAGAAGTTTGCAGCCCAGTTTAACCAGCCATGTTCTTAGCATTTTTTACATGTCTAAGAAAAACACTCAGGGGAAATGAAAAGTGGGAGGGGGAACCCCTTGCTTTAAGGAACTGTTTTTATCATTTTTAGCAGCATTGTTAAGCAGTAAAGTAGTGAAACTTGGTGACATTCTAATACAGTTTTGCAGTCTGTGCTGCTCCTTAATTGATTTTCCAGTTGGTTGCAGATGACTACACCAGGGGTGATAGTAGAGAGAAGCAGTTTTACCAACAGATGCAGAAAGAATCAGACACTTCTGACTGTCATAGCTGCCACCAGCAAGGAGGAAAAGTAGGTTTCTGTTAAAGGGTTTGGCTAACTCTGTTACAGAGATGGTAATTACATAGGTAGGTGTAACCCAGTTCAGAAATGTGACCCTGCAAATATGTAGATAATGTTTGAAGATCATGCCTATTTAATGTTTCTGGATCACCTTAAAACTTCTAGTTAGTTTTAAAATTTCTTATGCATCTAGGCAATATCTTTTGCAATATTTAATTCCCTTCCTCCTCACTGACTTCCAAATTTGATGTATGTCCTTCTGATAGTGATATGACTGGAACTACACCAGAGATTCTCTCATTTGGTTCATGGAATGTTGCACATGTGTAGCAGTACATAATCTCTTCAAATGAGAGTTAGAAATTCTCTGCTACTATCACAGTTTAGTGATCTATTGAAATGTTTAGGCACAGGAATCCAGATAGAACTACAGCTGCTGCAGCTGGGTTGGTTAATGTGTCTGAAATTCAAAGATCATGTGGGATCATTGGAGCAGGTTGTAAATGGACTTAAAATTTAGAAAAAACCCAATTAAATAGCAAAGCTGAGAAATTAATTTTTTTTCAGTTGTTTTAAACCAAATATGTGGCTTTATTATGTATATGAGACACTTTGAGAACCGCTTAAAAAAGTAGGTGCATTCTAATATAAAAAAATTAGTTCTTTCTTGACTATCTACTGTTCCACTCGTAATTTCAGGATCAGTATGAACAAACATTTTTGTTGATGAAGCAAATGGAACTTGTGACTTTCCTCTCTTTACATTGCTAAGAAATGTAATCTTCCAAGTTAAATGACTAAAATCAAGTTATCAGTAAAATTCTTAAAGGTTAACATTCAGCATCAATCCTCAGAACATATGTATTACTAATTTTAATTTTTTGAGCTATCTTCAGTATTTTTGCAAAAAACCAGGCAACTAACAAAATTAAACTAATCAGTGTAATAGTTCATAATAGACAATATTCTTTTCAGCTGCATATTTCTCAGTATGCTAGGATCATGAAATAAAATCAGATTATAAATATAAATTTTAATAATTTTTCACTCTAGCACTAAAATGTGATCAAGCAGGAATCATTAACTAAAAATCTTCCTCTGATGTATATTACAGCTTCCTACTGTAACAAATAAGTTATTTTCTGCATAGCTTAAAATAGAGTTCACAGATACCTCCCATTTTTTTAGATGGTGTTTCTGATCAAAGAGCACATTGTTCTGTGATTTCTCAGAGCTCAGCATTGGACTTGGTACTTGTGGCTTCTGGTACATACAAGGTGGCAACAGCACAGCAATGGGAAACAGACTTTTAGTTTGATATAACCAACTTCTCTTTTCTTCAGGGGATTATTCTAGAATTATAGGCAATCACTTACAGGAACCTGAACATGAGGTGAAAATAACATACCTCACATAAGTCAGATCTCACACCTGCACTCCACTGTTAATTGACTGTTTTGTATTCTTGAACAGCTCAACATAGCATTTTCCTCTTGCCCTGTAATCAGACTTCATTATTCTGTCTAGAGAAAGTTTAAGTTGTTTGAGAGATGTTGCTTAAAATATTCTCCATTCAGAACTGCAGTTTAAATTTCTTTCAACACCTTTAAATTTTAAATACAGATTCATTGCACTTCTGGGTAACAGAATTTGACCTAGTTAAAATGAGACAGCTTTGAAATAGTTCACTGAATTAATTTCTAATAATGCATAATACATGTAGTGATTCAATGTCTGTCCTGGATTGCTGCTTACATGGCATAAATGCACTTAACAGACTCACATACAATAATTAAATGATAGGAAATTATATCGTAATTGCCTAATTATAATTTCAGTTTCTTGTGTTGATTCTATGTAACTAAATAAAAATGCATTTTAAGATTTATCTCTATTTGTTTCAGAACTTTTTATTGTAAATTTAGAAATTTCACATATTTCCATGTATCAGGAACACAGTAACAAAAATGCAATTTCTCCTGGAGCAAAAGCAACTGCCCTGTTCTTCAGTTAAAAATATTCTGAAATTAAGAACAAATCTGTACCAATCCTATTGTTTTGGGTGTTTGTGAAAGACTTTGTGTAGAATTGGGAATCTTTATCTTGTTCATGATCTAAAGTTAAAACTGACCAATAATGATTTGAAAGGGGAAAGGACAACTTACAGCTTTTCCTTTATATTTTAAATTGAGTTCATATACTGGTTCTAAATCAAAACTAACCTCTGCAGCTACAGGAGGGCTGGGTCAATACTGAGCTTTAAACATCTCACCCTGTTATATTGCACAGACTCAACAGCTGTATTTTTCTATCTGTCTGGAGAAGTGCAAAGTCGATGAGAGCACCAGTTTGATAAAGCCATCTCTGTTCTCTGGAGCACATCATGGTGTGCCTGTGCAGGATGCACTGGCTGTCATAGCCAAAGCTCTTGGGAACAGATCTGCTGAGTGCACCAGGGTTTCACACAAGCCAGCTGATCTGGTAGGTGACTGCCCAGCATGGGAGCTGGGAGATGTGCAGTGTGCCTCTGGACATGAGACTTATTTCTGTTACAAGCAGGAAATTACTGGGATTGGTTGGAGTTGAACCCAGTAAGTGACCCTGCACCTACCAGATAATTGAAGGAATTAATTTTTTTTCCTCTGAAATACAACTTTGAGCAACTTTTAAATCTGATTTAAGCTTGCTTGTACATAAGAAATAATCTGTAAATAAATGACAGGCACTAGAGATAAAATGTTTGTGTATAAAATGCTGGCATGTCTATTAATGGGCATGTGCACCCTGCAGTATGTGCAGATATTCTTCACAAAATTAGACAAGTTCTAAGGAAATATACACATGTCCCTAAGGGGAATTGCTCTCTCACAGGTTATGTTTGCAAAGTGTTTGATCATCTGCTAATTCTGTTGAGGATTTAAGTTGTAATGGCACTGTACACAGAAATGCATTTAAGTTAGTGATATCCATCAAAATAAAATACAATTCTTGGTTTAACAAGAGTTAGACTTGGAATGTTGGTGTCATTTTGTCTGTAGAACTACTCTACAGAAAATTATTCAATGCCCTTGTGATAAGAAGGTGTGAGATTCTCACAGGCTTCTACTTGTGCTCCTAGTTTCTTTTGAAGAGTTGCTCACTACTTCTGTTTATTTAGACTCAGACTTATTGAGCAAACTCATCCTTTACCTGAAGATGAAGACAATCTCATGAGGATGTGAGGCCATGGACAGGCACTGCCATCCACACCTTGAACACACCTTCACCTCCTCTGCTGCCAAGAAGTACTGCTGTCTTAGGCTAGTCATCCTTTCCTGAGCTTAAACCTTGACTTGAGTGAAAGGCTGTCAGGGGCTCTTCTTCCAGCACTCTTTCAGCTTCATATTTCAAAGTAATTCATTCTCTTTCTGTGACTGACTTGATCCCTTGCCACAGTACATTTATTCATAGAAGTAGAACAAAACATAGTAGATACTACATGAACTGCAATCAAGTAGACGGGTGAGATGTGGAAAAATCTGAACTTGCAAATATTTGGCAGTGATCAAATAATAGTTGAAAGAGTGGAACTCAGCCATGCTATTTTCAGAGCAAATTTTATGTGAAAGAATTGGAGAGTAGGGGAGTATACTATTCTTTATCTAAAAATGAATTCGTTCTAACGTTATAAAAGCATAAGAACATAAAACTCATCTTTCATGTCCTTAGTCTGAAATCAGATTCAGCTACTGTCCTTGCATCTGTTTGAAGTTGGTATGGGTTGAGGTGAACACCTGGCTATTTTAGAATGCTTTTTTTCCTCCCCTGTTGTGAACTTTTCCCATTCCACAAAGCTTTCTTTTTTAGTTACCAAGTTGGTTGCAATTCTTTTGAGTTACTGAAGCTCATGGGGAAACCAGAAGGGCAGCAGAAACAGTGAGGGCGGTTCAGGTTTTAAACATGAATATTCTTGGATGCATAGAATTATAGTGTTTTGTTGTAAATTAAATACTGCTTTAATGATTGAAAGTTATGGGGAAGTCAGCAGAAAAATATTGTGACATCTGCTTAATTGGATTATTTTCTTTTATTAATCGCTGGTGTAAAAAGAAACTACATGTACACTCTTGACAGCTATTGATGTGCTGGGTCTGATTCCTTGCATGAATACCAGGCACAAACTCTATCAAAACTAGTGAGCTACATTATGGTCATGGATTAAATCCTTGCTTAGAACCAGCCTCAGATGACATCTGTTTGTCATGAACTAAAATCTGGCTTTAACTTTTCATACCAATTGCACTTCATTTGTCAGTTTGTTTTAACTTGTGTGCAGGTTAACATTAATATCAGAGAGTTTGGCTTTGTAGTGTGCTCATGCTATGATTAGTAACCCTGAAGGTCAGTGTGCTCAGCTGTTAATACATATGGGACTGGTAGCTCAGTGCCTGTACATCTTTGAAAGTAGGGCACTGAATGAGAGAGGCCAAGGCGTTTGTAGCTCTTGGGCTGTGGTGCCACTGCTTTGGCTGCACATTGCTGTATCTGCTTTCAGTTACCTGTTTACAGGCATTGCTCAAGCCTGGTGGTTTTAGACCTTCACAGTTAAAGGAGTGTCCTGTACAAACCAAGATGGATTTTACTGTTTGTTTTAAAGCAGTTGACAACAAAACACAAAAACTATTTCCAAACAGGACTCTCAGATGCAAAGGAAAATCCTCGACCTCTTCTTTTAGCACCTGTTAAAAGGTTTGGACTTCTGGGATGTTCTTCATATCAACCTGCAGAATGGCCACAGCTTGGAGGGACACCTGCCCTTTCCTTTTGCCACCAGGTGAGTGACAAAGACCTGTAGCTGTTTGGTTGAATAACTAAATCATTTCTGCTTAGAACCTGATGCTGACAACTACACAGCTACTCTAGCTTGAGAACTTAAATCATTTAAATAACAATTTAAAGGAATTTTCATTTAAATAGTGAAAACAGCAGCCATGTCAGCCTGAAAAGTACTGTTTCTATATCGAAAATAATTCCTTCCTTCCCTTCCTTCCCTTCCACCCTACCTTCCTCCCATCCCTGCCCCTTACTCAAAAAATCACCACCATGTGTTTATGCTAGAAGGGACTAAATAACCATGTTTTCAGGCCAAAATAAAACTTTGTGAGTTTTTGTGGTCCCTCTGACTTCTGTCATTCCTATCCAGCCATGGGCATCTATGCAGCTGCCTGGTTCTTTCCCTTTCAGGGATGCCACAAGGACATGAATACACAAAAGTGTATATCAAATCATTAGGTTTCATAATACAATAAAATGAAATATTAAGGTGGCAATTAACCTTTCACTGATGAAAGGGGGGATTGATTTTTAGATGTAAGCATATATGGGAAGGATAACCAAATCCTAAAACTGCCTTACAGTATTTGTTGTATTTTGTCACAGCAATTCGTGTTAAACCACTGCAGCACCAATGGGGAGCTAAGAAGACACTGACAGTACTGAGAATGTGGAAGTCCTGTAACCACCATCACACCCTCTGTCACCTGTGAGAGATGAAAAATTGAAGAAGGCTTTTCCTTTAAAACAAATGCTCATGAATGTCACTGCTGCACCTTTGTGATTTTAAATTCAAGTTGTAAAGAGTCACAGAATAAAGTTGTGTGTTTTACACAGTTGCCACCAGTTTCAGCCTGTGTTTGAGCTTCTTCAGACTGTTCAGATTAGAATGGGCGAGTCTCATCAGACCTGGCTTTCTCTGCATTTTGGGTAGGATGGAATTTCTCTTAATTCATGGAAAGTCCCTCAGTCATTTCTGCATTTTACATTAGAGAGATGAAGGTGAAGACTCTGACCAAGAATTGCTGATGTGAATTTCTGGTCTGTTAACTGACAGTTTGAAACCGTTTTATAGCAGTCTCTTGAATGTGGAATTTGCTTGTGATTGGATATTTTTAATTTTCAACTGCTTTAACTTCTATTATAAGTTGAAATTGTAAGTGGGAAAATTGAAGAAAAAATTTGAAATAATTATAATTAGAAAAGCAGTGAAGTAAAATAATGTGAAGAATTGCCTTAATTTGTAGTTACATACATTCCAATCAAATATCAGATTTAAACATTTTTAACATCCATTCCACAAAAATGCCAAGTATGCTCAGACTTAATACATGTAAAATAAATGGCAGATGCTCTGCCAAAATATTTAACATTAGGTTTAAAGTATGGCTTATAGATTGAACATAAACAAACATGCCAGCAATGCTGTTCTTGAAATTTTATGAGCATTTTTCCAACTTCTGAGAGAGACAATTGTTCTGACATAGAAAATAGTTTAGAACTATGTGAAGTATATGTCTAGTTACTGAAATTAACTTTTGTAATGCATTAAATACATCATTATCTGCAACTATAATAGGCATAGTAACTTTGCAGAAATTAGTGACATTTTAAAATGATTGCCATATCTTTAAAAATGTGAAGTACCTTTTGCTTTATATTTCTGGTGTGTGACAGCTGTTTTTCATTATAGTAGGAGAAAATTTCCACTGGTAGTGAATAGCAAAGAACATGACTAGTATGTGTTCTTATCAGTATTTCAGAGTAGTTAAATTATTTTGTTCTTTTTGCAAGACATTGTCTGATGTCATCACAGTGCATTGTGTAGTGCAGTGCTTCACTGTCTAGAAGGTGACTACACAGTCACTTCAGTATTATGTTTTTCTGATAGTGCTTACTGGATTTTCTCTATCACAACCCATTGTCAGATTAGTTTTCATTATTAAATTTATTCATTCTATGAATTAGATAATTTTTTTTTTTTTGCCAAGAAACAATACCAGCTATAAATCTTAATGGAACAAAATTGCTCTGCAGTGCAAACCATAGAAAATAGTCCTATGCTTGAGAACTAAGTGATGTCTTTCTGTAAGACCTGCCAATTTATTTTTATCTTGCAGGTTTTTTCATTCATTCATCATTTTCATTAATACATTAACTAAACCCTTAGGTACTACCTGTCAGCCCAGGAGTAAGTAATAATGTAGCTCACTATTTTTCAAGAATGTAATACCAATTTTTAAGAATGATTTGTGATAAGTGATAGTGTAATGGTAGTGCTGTCATTGAATAGGTAACTAGCCCTCAAAATTATTGAACCTCACCTACGTACTAACTATGAATTTATTTAGCTGTTGGTACTACAATGTCTGAGGGCTGCACACACTTACAAATTGCCCTGCTGGTGTCCATGTGAGATAGGAGATTGCATAGGCTTTCCCAGGGGAACCTGGAAGCTTGTTTCAGAGTCTGGAATTGAACTAATTCTCTTGAGCCCCACAGTAGGTCCTTAATCACAAAATCATTCCCCACTTCCCCCAAAGGGATTAAATGTAATAACTTGTATCATTTAAGGGCTTTTCTTTTTTAACACTTGAGGTTGAGGGTTTGAGGTGAACTTTGCTAAAGAGTTAGCTGTCATGGTGTAGAATTTCTCTTTCCAAAGAGGGGGAGAGGGCAGTTGAGATGCTGCTCTGGCACACGGGGATTGATCAGGCCCTGCTGGCCCTGCAGTGGCCTCCAGCTCTGAGTGGCACCCTGACAAACACTAATCCCTCTGTGAACTGAGGAAGGTGCTCAAACCAAGTATCCCAAGGAAACGGACTGAAAGATGTGCAGGCCTGCACTGTGAAAAAAAGAAACATGTAAAAGGGAAAAGAAATAATATGTTGCCAATTTAGGAGTCAGCTTGGGCCTCTGCTGTCACATATGAATATAGGAAATTTAAGGTAGCTAAAAAACACAAAACCAGTTTATACCTGCATTTGGACACAAGTGGAGCCCTTCTATGGATGCTTACTTTTCAAGTAAATTAGATTAAAGTTAGTGGTTTTAACATGAAATTAGCATAAAGCTAAATTCAGCACACCTGTGCACAAAGGAAATCATGTTTGAATCTTCAGAGATTTAAATACAGGAAAAAAACCCACACAAACCAACCAAGCCAAACAAACAAACCCAAGCCTTGCAGAATGTTATCATCTAAGTGAATTGTAATTTATTTTTCTGAGCAGCATATGTACCTCTTTCATTGTCCTGCTATTTTCGTATTCCCACAAATGGTCTTCATCAGTACTGGGCAAATAAAAATGCTTGGTTTTCCTTCAGTTAGGTGTTTGGGTGAGGTATATTCTTTTAAAATCATTGTAAAAGGCCAGTGGTCCTTAAACATTCACTGTGCTGACAAGTGTGGAAGAAGAAAATATGAAGCACTGTAGAGATGAATAAAGTGAAAGAAAAGGTAAACAGAACCGTGGACAGTTCCTAAGTCCTACTGCACTTTGGAAGAGCTGGCAGTGCTTCCCTCAGGGAAGAAGTGCTGCAGTGGTTGAGTCGGGGTGTGAGGGAGGTGGGCACACAGCAGTGCCCAGCCCGGTGTGAGGGAGGTGGGCACACAGCAGTGCCCAGCCCGGTGTGAGGGAGATGGGCACACAGCACTGCCCAGCACGGTGTGAGGGAGATGGGCACACCGCACTGCCCAGCATGGTGTGAGGGAGGTGGGCACACAGCAGTGCCCAGCCCGGTGTGAGGGAGATGGGCACACAGCACTGCCCAGCACGGTGTGAGGGAGATGGGCACACCGCACTGCCCAGCACGGTGTGAGGGAGCTGGGCACACAGCACTGCCCAGCCCGGTGTGAGGGAGCTGGGCACACAGCATTGCCCAGCACGGTGTGAGGGAGATGGGCACACGGCACTGCCTAGAACGGTGTGAGGGAGATGGGCACACGGCACTGCCTAGAACGGTGTGAGGGAGATGGGCACACAGCACTGCCCAGCACAGTGTGAGGGAGGTGGGCACACAGCACTGCCCAGCACGGTATGAGGGAGATGGGCACACAGCAGTGCCCAGCCCAGTGTGAGGGAGATGGGCACACCGCACTGCCCAGCACGGTGTGAGGGAGGTGGGCACACAGCAGTGCCCAGCACAGTGTGAAGGAGCTGGGCACATGGCACTGCCCAGCACGGTGTGAGGGAGGTGGGCAGACACCACTGCCCAGCACGGGAGCACCTCCTTGCCCAGGAGCATGAGGGCTCCAACACAGCCCACCCTGGGCCCCTGCTTGTGGAAAGATCCAATTCCCACTTGGCTGCTTTTGCTGCTCGTTCTTGAGTCACCCGGGAGCTTCCTGAGGTGCCGCTGCTCCCCTCAGAGCCGGCGGCCGTGTGGAGTGTGGGGCTGTGTGACGCAGCCGCCTGGCTGAGGCCAGGGTAGAGAGCACGAACTGTCTCCATTTTCTGTCCTCAAACCTCTGTTACGCCTGAGGATGGGAACAAACTCCATGTTTGACCAGCATCAGGGTCCACGAGAGGGCTGCTGAGGGCAGAAAATTGCTCTCAACACATCGTTTGATCAATCTGCTGTTTGTTTTCTGAACTGCTTAGCTGGACAGGAGTCGCTTGAGGCCTACATTGCGTTTTACCAAAAAGAAAACATATCAGGTGAGATTTTAACCAGAACCCTGCTCCAGTGATCAAGTAGAAAGAGGAATGATAACTTTCATCTATAGTTAAGGCTAAAATATTGCCCAGAGTGCTTGAATTATTGACTTTCTTCATATCACCAGTACTGATGTTGATTTCCACTTCCTCAGGTCTCATGTGGTGATATACTTTAAAGGCACTGTATTTCTCATTCTGCCCTCTTACATCTCTAGCTGGATTTACTTTTCTGACAGAAAACTTGTATTTAAAATATTTTTCAAACACCAGTGCTATTCTGACCTGCTTTTGAACTCAGATATTATACATGGACTAAATGAAAATGTTGTTGAACTGTAGGCCGGCTGCAGAGGCCTGGTGAAGTTTGAGTAACCAAGGCAGGAGAAAGTGACTTCCTTGTTCAAAATGTGTTCTTTCAGAGCACAGAACTTTTCTGCAGTGTACCAACATCCTGGCTGCATCTCAGCCTGATGCTTGCCCTGGTGCCATGCACCTGCCATGGCAGAGGCAGGACAAGGAGTGAAGGGAGTGGGAAGCTGCCCATTTCCCCAGCTAGCAGCTGTGCTGCACCTTTGTGGTCAGAGCTGCCCAGGAGGAAAACAGCTCTCACTGCTAGCCCTGCACCGAGAACCTGGGAGTTGAGCACAAGTTGTGGAGGGCAAGGAGGCATCTGAAGCTGGTGTCCTGCTGGAGCAGATCAAAGTGACACAGGGAGCATTGCAGCTGCTGCAACCCAACCAAGAGGAACCAGTGCCCTCACTTTGCCTTTCATTTCCATGGACAAAATGCAGATGGCATGCTCTCTACCCACGGCAGACTGAGGAGGAAAGTGCACCGCTCCCTTTGCCTGACTTTTCTTTTATCCTGTTGCTTCACCAGCTGGCAGCTAGTGACAGGCAGGTGAGCATTGTGCCAGGGGTGGGCAGCTCTCCCACACCACCTTGAAGGCTGCCTGCTGCTGCAGTGCCAAGAGAAGGACCCTGCTGCAGGTAAGAACGTCTTCATGATATGCTTGTCTAAAGTAATCTGCAAGCTGTGAAAGTTACTGAGTTTTGCTTATGCTTGTTGCAAAGCTGCGTGTAAAACCTCAGCAAATTGGTTTAGCTGTTTCTGTGCCTTGTGGTGCCCAGGCACAGAATGAATCCTGGGTGGGCTGCGGGAAAACCTGTCAGCTCAGTCCCCTCAAACACTCACATGGGCTGTGGGATTGAGAATGAAGAGTTACTGGTTTTTGAAGGTGATTTCTCATGTTTTCCAGCTGCAGAGCATGACTGAGAGACTGTGGTAATGCAGCAGTAAACTGTCTTTACTGTCTAAACAGTCTTTGCAACAGATGTGTTGAAAAATACAAATACTGGTTGCCTGAGTGATGAGGGCTGCTGCTTTAGTCTGAGTGCACTGATGATTAAAATAATTAATCATCAAGTTTCCATCATCTTGCACTGTCTGAGTGCATGATGATGGAAGCTTGGTGATTAATTATTTTAATGCCTTTAGATACTGTTCTTTTAAACATTTTGTAATTCTGCATTTTTTCTCTTTTTTTCATAGTTCTGTGCTACGTAGGGCTGAGCATAAGTTCTTTATTGCGTTTTTAGTTTGCTTTTTTGTTTTAATGAGTTTTACTAACGATGAGAGTGTTCTGTGGGTACCAGGCAGGATGCTGTTTCCTCTTGTGTTAAGAAATTGTCACGTGTGCTTGGTTTTTCTTGGTTTGTGGGCTGAATAAATGGTGTGAGCCTAAGGCTCTTATCCTTTCTTTTGGGCTCATTTGTGTGTTGTAAACTTCCTACTATGTTTGTAAAAGTACATATTTTATTGGGTATTTCCCTCTTTGGTACTTTTTCCTTATAATTCTTTTATAGTGTTTAATGGGGTGTAACACTGTTGGAGAGGTAAGTGGAACGTGTAGAGGGAAGAAAAATTCCTTTCTCAAGTCTGTTATGAATGAAATTATGTACAGTGTTGGCTTGACAGTACTTAAACTACTTTGATGTCTTAGCAGCTTCTTAATATCTCTTCAGTGAGAACTAATTGTTCAGAAATGTTCCCTGGCAAATTCTGGCATCAGTAATTATAATTCCTGATTTCCTGGGTAGATCTTAGACTCAAGTCTAAGACAGAAACTGAAGACTGTGGAGTTCTGGTTCATTTAGTTATGTTTAGTGCTGCTTTATGTATCAGGGCTGCATTAACAACACTAAAGCTGCAATATCAAGTGTCTGTGAGATGATGAACTGAGTCTGCAGTCCAGTCTCATCCTGTGTGAATGATGATGTTGGTGTATTCCCTAGTTATGGTTGTCCTCTGTTGTGTGTGACCATTGCTCACTTATTTTGCAGCATGTTTGTGTCAATATATCTGGGATATTTTAAACTCAAAGCTGCCTTATGTAATAGAGGCAGAGAGTGTTGCCAAAATTGGAAGGCTCCTCAGTCAGCAACACACTGTAAATTTCTAAGACTGTGGTCATCCTGAGAGCTGAGATGTCACAAAAAGCATTATGTTCTTCCTGGAGTTTCTTGCCTGTCACAACATTTCCCGGTAACTTTGGGCAAACCAAGTAAAGTGTCTGTAACTGGATCCCGTTTGTGTAAGGATTTCTTTATTTTGAGTACCCAGGTTGGTATGCTGTCAGTGGATATCCAAAACCCTCTGACTCTTTTGTCCTCAGCCTCAGTGACAAGAGATGAAGAAAAGTGGCTTCCACTGTGTGCTAAATGCTGGGTGATAATAGAAGGCACTCCAGTGGTTATAATCCCTATAGTAAAAATCCCCAAACTTGATGATAAATAAAACTATGCTGTGTTCCTTATCAAATAGTCACCCAATTAAAGAAGTGGTGCATCTTTATTTAAATTTATAATGTTGTAATCAGAGAATGTGCCATACTTTACATGGGCATTGGAAACACCTTCAACTTGGACACAATTTAACACCTGAGCACTTTGTTCTGCATCTGTAAAGCTTCATGAGGTTTCCTAGAGTATGAAAAGCAAACAGAAGCATCACTGTATTGCTTTATTTAGAGTCAGTATTGCTTTACTGCATAGCTTTGCTTTACTTAGTAGCAATTTCCTTCATATTTCAGTGCAAACCAGATGTGGAACATTTTAGTGATGTCTGCTTTCGTCCTTCTTCTCTCTGTCTTTTGGAGGGAAGAGTGCTGGATTGTGTAATTTGTGTAAACTAATGAGCTGTAGTGAAGTAAGACATATCACAGATGGCATGAATGGAAGTAGAAACTTCTTGGCAATGTATCTGCTGCCTCTTGTGAGCTACTCTGAAATTGCAACAGGATGTGTACTCGTTTCTCATGAAAGCTGTGAGGCTTCAAGCTTCTTCATCTTTCACTGTAAGTTTAGGCTCTTGGCTAAATCTTTCTGAAACTCCAGCCAGTGAGCCCTGTGTGGAAAGGCAGGAGGCAGAGGCAGGCTGTGGGCAGGCCGAGTTGGTTTGGCAGGCTGAGCACAGCCTCTGTACCATAGACTGGGCTCTTCTAAGTGATGGGAACCCTTTTGTGGAGAAACTTTCTGACAGCAAAGCAGCAATGTAGTAAATATCCAAGATTTTTCTTCTGAGTGACCTGGTTGGCTAAGTGGACTCAGTCAGTGAGCACAGGCACAGGCCAGAGCTGGCTCTTGCACATCCAGGCACAAAGAAAGCAAGTTGTGTTTCAGCTGGGACATGGTGCTTTGCAGCTGCACTGACCAAGTGCTGTACTGGCTGCAATGAAACACATAAACCCAATCCTTGCATGGCTTTTTTTCTCTTTTGGTTCCATTAGCAGGAGGAAGAGCACTTTTACGAGTGCTGCTTTCAGAGGAAAATACTGGAATTGCCTGGTTTGAGTCTGTATTTTAGGGAGGATTTGGAGATACACCAGTATTCTATTAGAGACCACAGAAATGAGCTATGGCTGAGAAAACAAGCCTCATGCTGTTAAAGTGTTAAGAGACTTATTTTTCTCATTAAAAAAAAAAAAAAAAAGGCAAGAAAAAAACACCCAACAATGTTGTTTGGATGTGATGAGGATAAGAGTATCCAGGTACCTCAGCAGAGCAAATAACTAGGAAGTTCTTTACCCTTCCTGACAATGAAGCAATGTGCTTCAAGTTCCAGGGCTGGCCCATTAAATCAGGGACTTCTCTTTTTACTTTTTTTTTTTTTTCTTCTCGTCCTTGTTAGGTCTTGCTGAAACCACTGTTGCTGCGGTGTTTCTCTGATGCTTCTTCCACAGTTTTTAACTTTCAGGGGTGGTTCTGCCTGACTGAACGGGCAGAGTAATCAGATAATCTAACGGTGCCGGGCCCTGGCAGTAGCCGGAGGGGTTTCAGTGCCTCCCGGGGCTGTCGCACGTTTCCTGAGCTCGCTGAACTGTTCCTTCAGTGCTTTTGTTTTCTCCAGCGCCGAGTCTTTCTTTCACAGGAATGCCATATGCCTGAGTCCTCAAGCAGTGACGAAAGGGGGGAGGGAAGGAGAAAACAGCTCTTTACATAAACAGCTCCGCGACTTTTTAAGTCGTTCGCACACGAATGTACCTGCGCACTTTGCTTCCTCTGCCCCCTGCTCGCAGGGCCCCGGTACCAGCTCTCCAGCTTTGTGGGAAAGGGCCGTGAGGGTTAGAAAAGCTGGGGTTTAAGGCGAGTGGGTCGTTAGGACAAGCGGGAAGTTGGAGGGCTGTTTGGACAGTTTTTGATAGGCGTTGCCAGGCGGGAGCAGCGCTCGGTGGGCCCCGCTTTATTTCAGGGCTTTGGCAGAGCCCGCAGATGTGGAGTTGCAGGTTAAGACAAAACCTACAGGAAATCCAGAGGCTGCCCGTGCCCGCGGGGCGGGCTGGCTCTGCAGAGCCCACGGGTGCCGCCCCGGGGAGGGGAAGTGCCCCTGCAGCAGGACGGAGAGGAGAACCCCGCTCCCCGAGCCTCCTTCCCGGGGCGGTGCCGGTGTCCGCCCGGCCCCTGCCCTGCTCCGCCTGCGCTGCCGCCCGTGCCCGCCAGGGGGCAGCCGCGCACCGGGCAGCGGGCGGGGCGGGGGTTCCCGGTCCGCGCTGGAATCGCCGCGGCTCGGGCCTTTGCCGGCTGGAATATTCGCAGGGAGCCCGGGCCTTTCCCGGCTGGAATGTGCCCAGGGGGCCCCGGCCTTTCCCGGCTGTAGTGCTCGTAGGAAGCTCGGGCCTTTCCCAGCTGGAACCTTCACAGGGAGCTCTGGCGTTTCCCGCTGCAGTGCTCGTAGGGAACCCGGACCATGGGGGATGGCCGGGCCGCAGGGAGCGCGGGCCAGGCAGACTCAGCAAGACCCGTGCCGGGGGCGGGGGAGGCGGTCAGCGGGATCCTGGCGCTGCAGGACACATTTGGCTTCTGGAGCCATCGGAAAAGAAAGGAGCGGGGAAAAGCAAGAAGGGGAATTCTAATAATGCGTCTGAGCATTGTTCGGCTCGGTTGGGATGGTTCTCGTATAGCTCGGGATGCTTATGTCAGTATAACATGATGGAAGGGCTGCATTGTTTCCCTGCTATCCATCTGTATCAGTACCGTATCCTAGGGTATTTTTAACCATTCAGTATGGAGTCTGCTCCGGCTGATGATTACAGAAAGAACAGAAAGGAAAAATAGAGCTGCATGACAGAGGACTTCCTTCCCCAGGCTGAGGGGTGTCCCGCACAGCTCCTTTCCCGTATCCTGAACACATCAATCAGAGCAGCTGGGGCTGTGTGTGGCGGGTCGGGGCCGCCATGGGCGAGAGCTGCAGCCCCGGGGCCGGGCACAGGGAGCAGCTTTGTGCGGCTGCACTCCCAGGCCGGCCCGCGCCTCGGCACAAGAGGCGCAGGAAAGTTCAGCAGTGCCGCGAGGCTGAGGAAATCACCAGCCCTCACTTGATTAAACTGGCATTTTGATTTAAAGTTGTTTCATTTGGGGAAAATCAAAGGTGGTCTTCTGTTTCTGCATCTGCCCTCCTCAGTTCTGCCACTGAGAGCTTGTGGAGATGAACTTGGAAGCAGAGGGGCAGAAAGTTGTTTATGGGTTGCAGTTTCTTTGTTTGGCTTCCTACCTGGAGCATTTATATGAGAACATGTAACAAAATGAAAAACTTGGTTCAAAAGATGGAAATTTCTATTTAAACATTGAATTAGATTTGGGTGAGAAATTGATACTCTTTGTTAGCTACCTCTGAGTTTTAAAAACAAGGAAACAAAATTAGAAACAAACCCCCCTGGCTCACCCAACCACCCGAGCCTGTCCCAGAGGGGTGACTTCAGTGTTTAGGGACAGTGGGAGTGACAGGCAGTAACCAGGAGCACTCCACCTCCTGTGCAGGGAGCACTGTGCCCACCTGAACCATACAGATCATGTAGAAAATTGTGTGTTGCTGTCATTTGCTATAACATGTAGCGAATGCAGACTGGATCATGTATTAATAGTCTCCTCAATATGCTATTGAAAGATTTGATAAATGCCACAGCAATTAAACAGTTGCTTTTCTCCAAAATTTCCCAAGTTAGAAACCCTCCCTTTGCACTTTGGGTTCTTTCCCGTCTTCCCACAGTAGCAAAGCAGGCTTGAAAACTCTTTGCTCACAAGCCTCAAATGAGATTCTGAAGGAAAGAGTTTCATTTCATTTTTTGATGTGGGAAGTTGACAAAATTAGCATAATTGTGCTCTGCAGGGTGAGAGCTGTGCAGGCCAGCCAGCCACACACTGCTGAGCTCTGTGCAGCAGAGCTCAGTACCCTGGCTGCTGCTATTTTGTACACCTCTCCAGTTATTCTTGCTGATTTTTAGAATCAAAGTGATCCCCTTTCACATCCTATTGGAGAACTGCGAAGTATGCAGAGAAACACACTTGCTCCTTTCTCCACAGGGTGGAGCACGGCTGTGTCGAGGAGGTCACCTGGCTCCGGGGTGCACCAGGGCTGCTGGGGACATGAGCACATCCAGCAGCCCCTCAGCAAAGTGCCTGCACCACAGCCCCATGAAGGCAGGACCCTCCTGTGCTGCTGATTTACCATGTGTGGCCTGGGCAGGGCAGGGTGGCTCCTGCCAATGTCCTGGGCCTGTCTGCCCTGGAAAACTGCATCCCCTCAGAACTGGAGTTGTTTTGCACTGTAGAAAACATTCCTTCATCCCACTGGTGTGAGAAGTCACCTCCCATGCTTAGGCACAAACTGAATTACCTGACTAATGTTAGTCTTCATCTGCACTTTCAGCCTGGGCTAATTTTAGAGCTTGGAATAAGGTTCATATTGGATTTGGTTGGTCAGAAATAGCTATTGTGCTTTGAACACAGCTGGATTGAGATGAATTTCCCCACAGAGGCAAGTTGTTGAAGCTAAGCAGGTTTTGCCCATGTAGTGTGTCACCTCCAGCAGGGCAGGGCCCCTCTCAGAGGTGGGCACTGGGCTCAGCCCCATGAGGGCCCCAGGCCAGCCAGAAAGAGACAGGGGGCTCCAGCAGTCATCCCAGCCTGCCTGCCAGTCCCAGCCTTTCCCCGTGGGGTGGGGTACCTCAGCCCCCCGGTGGCAGAACTACGAGCTCCCTGGAGGCACAGCCTGGTTTTGGTGCTGTTTATTTATGGCACCTTGCAGGTGACACTTCGCTGTCTGTTTGCTGATTTCTATTTGAAAATAAATTGCTGTGTCAAAAAGTTGATGCAGATACCTGGAATGTTTTGGAGAGTGATGAGGTTTGGGAGGCACGTTTGTCTGTGAATAAAAGTGGATAGAAGCTCCTTTTCAATCTCTCCCCAGTGCATTTGCCTTTGTGAGCCCCTTTCTGTCCCCACTGCAGTGCTGTGGTTGTGGTTATGCTGCCATCACACAGGCCTGTGACAGCACACTGTCACTGGGAAGGCACCACAGCCACCTGAGCCAGCACACAGGGCTGGATGGAGACACTGGAATTTCAGGGAAGCCTTGAAAATAATTAAAATTCCATCTGGTCTCTTCTTTAAGAAAAATGCTGTCAAAGAGAAATAGATTGCCAAAATGAGGAAATATCCCTTCTCAAGTTTGATAACCCTGTCTGTGGGGCCCTCCTTTCACACTGCACAGCACCTGCCCAGTGGGGATGTGGCCATGCTGGGTGTCCCCAGCACACAGTGTGCCCCTTCCCCATGCCAACCCTGACTCCAGACTGATGGAAACGTTGGAGGTGAGATTTCAATATTGAGGTTCAGTGTGAATGAAGCATGGCAGGGATGTTGTTTCATGAAGAAATTGTTTGAGAGCAAATTGCCATGGATCAATGTAATCTAATTCCTTTGCTTCTCTGATCTAAATACATGCTTTAATAATTTATTAAGGGGGAGCATCTAACGGGCAGGAGGGAAATTATAAAGGGTGGTTTAACAGAAAGTGGTATAGGGCAATAAAATATTGAAGTCAGTCATTAAAAGGTGGATAATGTTGAAGTAGTTAAAGGTGGGAGGAGAGAGACAAAGTGAAACAGGCTTGGAGTGTTGGGCAAGAAGCCCTGCAGGACCATTAGAAAGTCCTTGGGTTTGAGGCTTGTTCTGTGCCTTTCCATAGAGATCCTAAAGGCTAGACTAAAGGTTCTTTCATCTCTGAATTAGATTTAAACTTAAAACTGAAGAGATACAATAGGAGGTTTCTGATTCTCAGAATTCATTGTACTTTTCTCCTTTGCTATTAGCTTGGTTCACAGAAAGGTTTTGTTGCGGCTTGAGCTGCTGGACTTGGGGCAGAGCACCCCTAAAGCAGCCTTGTTGGGGGACAGCTGTTGTGCACAGAGCCATCCAGGTGCCACTGTGTCAGCCATCGTCCCCTTCCTCTTGTTGTATGGCCCATTTTTGGAAGAAAGTAAAAGCAGACAAAAGCTGTTGTGAGGTGCTTTTAAAGGGAAACATCCTCACTGCTGACACTGTCTGTCCACAGAGAGTGAGAGGACTGAAGCTGCACAGCAGTGACAGTATTTGGGGCAAAAATAGCACCAGGAGGTACTGGGAGGATTTAATTGCACTGAAAGTTCAGCAGATCTTGTTCAGATGTTTGAATGTAAGTATTCAGCTGAGTCCCACCAGGATCACAGACATTCTGTACATTCTTCCTGGACATTATTTTCTGTACTTGTGGGGGTCCTCACACAAACTGACACACAGGGAATGTGGGTCCTGTTCACACTGTGTCTTTGCATTTGCATGTGCAAAAACTTCTAGCCTGGACATCACATGGACATCATCTGGTAAACAAGCAGGAATGGAAGCTTAGGGGGGTTGGATTTTTTTTCTGCCTTATTATGTCTTTAAATACCTTACAATGTGCTATTTATGTTCCTGGACATAATTCTGCATTAAATAGAATGCAATAGGAGACTTGCTCTGCCTTTTAGACAAGGACTTGTCCAAGACACCAGTTTGATTTTCTGCCACATTGGAAATTCTTCCTTACAGCTCTGAAGGTGTTTCTGAACTGCAGGGTCCTGGTGGTGGGACAGTTCTCAGGCTTGTGAGGGGTCAGACAGGCTGAGGGCTGAAGAAATGCTACAAAGAATTAATTATTTGCTCCAAATGTCCTTGATTTTGCATCCAGTAACAGGAAATTGTAATTTGCATTGATTTTCTATATATTTAATGTTTTTTAAAGTTTACTCTGCAGAAAAGCATCATTGATCTGTTATACAATTCTGGATCCTGGCTGTACTCTGTGATCTCTTAATGTATTTCTTTTGCTATTAATAGTACTTACTGACTTGTATGTAGTAAGTGATTTAGTCAAAACTATTTGGAGGCCAAATTTTCTAGGGACTTCTTGTGGTTTCACAATATCATTACTAATGGGATGAATTTCAAATACATTCAAATTTGTTTAATATTTAGCAATCTGAAGTCTCTGTAAGCATTGTTTGTGGTGTGCCTGCTGTAGATGGCCAGTGTGCATTAGGAAAGGTTTGTATCCATGACATTGCTTCAACAGAAAAGCACTGAAATAAATAAATGCAACGGTAACACTTTGCTAAACTGTGTTCCAGACAAAATCCTTCCCCGCCACTTTCATTCACCTCTAATTATGACTGGCCCCTCCCCTCTCCCTCCTCTTGCCAGGCTTTCATTCCTGCATTTATGTGCTGCTCGGGAGCTGTTGGTTGGAGGAGCTCCACAATGGGGACAGGAGCTGGGACAGAGCGGCTGACAGGAGTAATGCCTTTGCTTTGTACGTCTGTCATCTAATGCTTAACTAATGCAGAATTACTGTCAGCCTCCCGTGGAGCTCACTTTCCTCTCCACCTGAATGCCTAATGACTCCGTGGCAAGGAATTTGAAATAAACACTTAATGGCTGGACATGTAGAAAATTAGGAAAGTAGGTGAATTTTGTCAGGTTATTGTCCCTGCCAGCTCTCTCTCTGTGTCTCTCTGTGACAGATGTGGGACAGGAGGTGCCCACACCTCCCGTGCCCAGCCCCTCGCGGCACAGGTGATCCCTGGGCAGCCTCTGCCCACCGGGCACCGACCTCACTGGCATGCAGCGCTGCCTGGGGACACCAGCAGGGCTCCTTTGCTTTCTGGTCGAGTTGGGGCCGCCTTGCCCGGAAGGGGTGCTCTGCCTGCAGGAGCGTGTCCCCGGTGCCCAGCCCCTGGCTGGCAGCCCCGTCCCGCTGCAGTGCTGGTGCGTGGGACTTCTCCCGGGCTGCGGTGCACCCTGGAGCCGCCGCGATGCTGCGCCCCAGAGAGCAGAGCAGTCCCTGCTGAGCTCTTGTCGCTCAGTTTGCAAACCCCTCTGGAACCATGTGGGAGGAAATATGTTTTCTAAATGGCAGTCATTACCAGCTAATGGGAATGTTAGCAAAAGGGGAGAGCTTGGAGACGCGGGGGTGGTCGAGTGGAGGCCAGCAGGAGAGCTGTGCCACCACAGGGGCTTGGCAGGATGTGGGGGCTTGCTATGGGCAGGCCCAAGACAGCCAGTGCCTCCAAAAATGACTGCTGGACCTGGAGAACTACAGCTCGGTAGGATGGAGGCAAAGCCAGGTGACATCTCCCTGTAGTCAGGATTGTGTTCCCACTCCTCAATGTCTGTTCCCTCCCACAGAGGGACCCAATGGTATATGGGAACAGAGGAGTGTTTCCATGCTGCTTTCAGACAAAGTGGTCTGGGTTAGTTTTCATCAATTTTGGCTCAACTCTGCATGGGCTGTACTGGCCTGCAGCCTGCCCCAGTGACACAGTGACAGCTGAAGCCAGCTGTGCTTCCTAGAGGTGCTGCTGGGATCAAAGGTGGTTCTTTGTCCAAGGTCCACTCCTCTTGAGGTCTCCCTGGAATCTGCACCAAAATCATTCTAGGCTGTGCATTTCTACCTGCCTTGTCTGTCATCAGAGACATTTGGAAAACAGCCTTGACTTCCCTGCTTTAGGCAGGCATGTGCACAGAAAAGTTTTGGAGGTGGAAACATTTCCACTGGTGCTGTAAAAAAAGTTACACGTCTGAACTGAGCATCCTGCTTTCACATGTGGTGCAATAGCTGTGTTAGATCACAACTGAGGAAAATGGGCAGGGCTGAGATACCTGCTGTGAGTGGGCAGCTGTGAGCTCCTCCACACAAGGATGGGACCACCCTGCCATGTGGGAGGATGTTTTCTGGCTCCAGTGGTCAAATTTGAGTTTGTTCTTGTTAGTTTTCCCCCATATACTACTTTTCAGCTGGCAGAAAACATTCAGGAGAATAATTGGGTTAAAAAAATTTAAATCCACCATAATCTCTTAGTACAACCACCAGGGAAAATACATGGCATATACAAATATCGAGTTAGGTTTTAAAAACAAGCAGTGTCAGAGGTGATTGGTGTTTAGTCTTTGAAATACTGCATGAATCTTGCATTTGGAAACCCAAACATGAGCCAAAAGCGCAGAGCAAAGGCTGGAGCTGCTGTGCTGTTGTGCTGAGGTGGGTGGTGGCAGGATGGGCTGGTGCCCGGCTGCTTGGCCAGCCTCAGCATGGGCACAGGGTACCTGCACACAGCTGTGGAAGAGGCTGGCAGTGTCCTCCTTGGGAGCACCCCAGTGCCCTGCCTGTGACTGTGCCCTGCCTGTGACTGTGCCCTGCCCTGTGATCCAGGTGTGCTGTGTTATAGCCATGCTGCCTGCTGAAGGGTATGGCTCTGAGGTGATGGGCCTGGGGAGGAGATGCCTGAGCTGGCTCCTGTGCCCAGCAGTGCCCTGGGGGTCAGGAGGAGCTTCCCACTGCCTTAATAACCAGACACGGAGCAAGTCCTTGATGCTGGGATTTAATATGGGCTGTAGTTATTAATGCATCTGAAAAATGGAAACCACAAGTGAGATGCCATCTCCAAGTTGCCCTAATGGAAGGATTGTTCCATTTTACTTAGCACAAGCCATTAAAACAGCTTTCAACAAATAGCCTGTGCATAAAGAAATCTAGGAAGTAACTGGTCACTGAACCTTGGTGTTTGTGCGCTCATTTGTTTGCTAAGATAATAAAAATATGCTTAATTAATTAGAATCATTAGTTTAATAAGGACTTCCCGCTTTTGAAAACAGATATGAAAGCTATTTCTGAGCACTGTGTCTTTCAAGAACGTGTTGCACATGTTATCTGCCCAGAGTGCCTTGAGGCTGGTACCAGGCAGCCTGGTCTGCATACCTGAACTCACACCATTGCTGTAGTGACAAATTGCAAAGCCATTAATTTGTCATGCACTTCTGGTTTGCTTCTCTCCACTGTGTCTAATCCAGGCTCTCTGATGTGAGCTGATGTCTCAGGGCTCCTTTGCAGATCATGGCACCTCCAGCAACTGCGTGCTGTGCCCAGACCTGTTAATGTAAACAAAGCAGGGAGAGCACTTTGGGTTGGATTGAGTGCAGTTTGTATATCTTTATTCCTCATGTCACTCCACTGTTCTTATGGCTGGTGCTTAAACTGAATTAAAAAAAAAAAAAGAAAAGAAAAAAAAAAAGCCAGCAGATAAGGAAGAGGTTAGCCAAGAGCTCTGTGCATCCATAACTACCCCGCAAAATTAGTCAGCTGCTGGAAATGAGCATATTTGCCTCTCTCTTCCCCAGGCTCTACAAAATGCTTGGTGGCCTGGTAGACCTTTGCCATGTGGGATATTTTTGTCTGCATGTATTTCCAGAGAAGGTAACTCAAACTGCTTTGGGAAAGCATCCTAGGTCCCAATGCAGACAAACTTGCACAAAGTTCCCAGGGCCCAACTCCTTTGAATTCATGGGTCCAAACCACCAAATTTCTCAGCTTTAGGGCCCTGTCTCCTGTAACCTGGCAGTGCAGCAGAAACAGGAATTCTCACCCAGCACATTGCTCCTGCCATGTGAGATGTTTGCTTTTTGCCCTGGAAATCCTCAAAGTACCATAGAAACAGTATTTTGGGAATCCAGGTTATTGTATCCTGTTGATTCCAAATCCAGTTTACTCCCTTTCCTGGTAAAGGATGTTTTTTCCTAACTGCAGCTGTTGTGAGCCAGCCTGACAGTCAGGCTAGAGCAGCTCCTTTTCAGGGATTACCATTGGTAGCTGAGATTCTGGCAGTCAAACAGGGCCTTCAGAGGCAGCTACAGCAATGCAGCTGAGACATGTGCATGTCTGCAGCCAAGGTCAGCATGGCCACAGAGACTCTGGTCCCCAACAATTCTGCATGACCAACTCACTTGTGTCACTGGGTAGAGTTACACAGGGTCTGTTGGTGGGTAGGACAAGTACACACTTGTCATGTATTGGCCAGTCATGCCCTGTACCAGATTCCACCATTTCTGAATAAAGGGAAATTTACCTTATGTTTAGACAATGTCCTTGGAAAAACTTAATTCCAGCTCATAGCAACCACAGTGACCCCCTAGGCTTCCACTCTTGGGTGGTCTAAAGCTGTACAAAATGAAGGGGTGTTTGCTCAGCTCTTCCAGGGCTCCTTCATTTCTGCCAGAAGTGACAAACATGGTATGCTCATCTAGACCTATGAGGACCAAATATTAGCTACAGCCATGTCCAGCTGTCAGATGACTTAATTGGAGTGGACACCCCCATCCTATACAGGGTTTAGCTCTCTCCTCCAAACAGCCACTTCCACATTCTATCCATGTGTTCCCCACAGCAGCATCACCTGTCTCCTAACAGGCACAGTCTAATTGTTTTGTTAAATTTGATGCACGGTTTGTAGAATCCATTATCTCTTTTAGAGGATCCCTTTTGAAGGGGAGGCTCCACACAGGCTCACTCGTGTAGTTCCAGCAGACCTAAAAGGCCAATCTTCAGCTCTTCTTGGTACAGCTCCATCTGCAGAAATCAGAGCATGAACGCAGAGTGAGAAAGGGCAGCAACAACAAGAGCAGAAGAAAGCAGCGTGCCTGGGAGAGGGATATGAGGAGTAAAAGAGAGAATTGTCTTTGATGTATTCGTTTCCTCTTATTAGTATCCATCTAGTGGTGCTCAGGCTGAGATAGCTGACCTGTCCAAAAGTTAGTGATCCACACACAATCCACTCCCGATAGTGCAAAAGTACAGACATCACAGAATGAAAATAGCAGAAGTCAAGATGAAGGAGGAAACCACGGGCTGCCAGATATGAGTGGGAATAACCTAAGTTCACCCAAGTGGCAGAGGTACTATCTTAGTTTGTGGAAAGTGAGGGGAAAAATGTCTTAACAATCTCATTCTCCCACCTATAAGCACATCTCTTCTGTTTTCTATGCTGCTACTGATAAAGACTGCCCATGCTTGAAAGGACCTGGCAGGGTACAAGGTCAACCTTACACAATTTCCTCTAATTGTGTGGGTCTGGCTGACCTCCTTATTCCAGTGCAAGGAGGGATAACGGCAGGCAGAGATGACAAAGAAAAAGACAGCCAAAACTTTTCCTGTGCCTGTGTCAGGAGACTTTGTACCATCACAGAGTGCAATTTCCATAAAACAGGCTGTGTGTGTGCGGGTGGCTGGCTCCTCCCATGGCCTGCCAGGGACCTCAGCCTGCCCACACTGCCCATGCAAAGCACACAGGGGCATTGCCCACCCAAATTTGCCCAGCCTGCCTGGGGCATGTGGCAAGCTCAGATTTGCCCCACTCTCAGCTTTCTGCTCCTTTGCCAAGGCATTGAGCTGTTCTGCATAACAGAAGAGGGGGGGAGTACACCTGTGTGTGTCTTTACCTGTGTGCTGGGAGCCAGCCCTGCACTCTGCTGTGTAATTGCCTCCTTCAGCTGCAGGACGTGCTACGTGCTCTTTTTGTTATTCAGAGGATGAAGTGTTGCAGCAAGTGTTTTGCTATTTGCATCATCTGCATGGGTGAAAGTGATACCTCATGCCCTGGGGGACCCACCACCCAGACATTGTGTGATGGCCCCCAGAGCATTGGCCACACCAAATCAGAGGGAAGTGCACCTCACAGCTCTCCACAGCAGCACTTGTACAGCTCTTACAGTGGGTTTCTGTAAGTCTTGCCAGTCCTGGAAGGAGGTGTGTTGGGCATTGGTACTACCTGAAAGGTTTGTTTGAATTGCTCCCTGGGGACATGGCCAGCTTTGTGTTCAGCTCTGTCGGAAAGAATTGAGAAGAAATTTCACAGAGGCAGTAAGTCAATAGGTTTCGCTTATAAGCTCATAGGTATCACTTCATAATAATCTCTTTTGACAAATGGATGTCAGTTCTCCAGAAACTTAGCTCAAGAAAGCAGAAAATGAAAACTTGCTTCAAGTTTTTATTGCCAATGCTTCATGTCCGGCCACAGGGAGCCTGCATCGTCTCCTTTCTCAGTGCTTGTGTTCCTGAGGAAATTAAAGTCTAATAGATGGACAGCAGTAAAATATATCACTGGCTCTTAAAACTATGGGAAATAGCATCACAGGGAATAATTATTCAGAACCACTTAAGAGGTCTGTAAAGAGGAAATGTGTTTTTGGAACAGATCTGTCACTGCTAGAAGAAGCTGCAAGGTGTGCCCAGTAGCTCTGTGGCTATGCTGGCCCAGAACTGGGTTGCTAACAACAGCAACCTGATGTGCCATGAGAAATACTGGTGCAAGAGGGAGCATGGCCTCCCCTCCTGCAGCAGGACTGCTGGCAGTGACAGCTGTGGCAGGTCCTCTGGTGGCACTTGGTGGCTGGGAGTCCTCTCTGTCTGCTACCTGTCCATCAGGTTGCAAATGCACTTTGGAGAGTGTAAGGACTATCATCTTGGTTTTCCTGTTAATATTTGTCATTATGAGAGAAAAGGTAAAACACTGTTGGTTGTCAGAGAATCCATGTGCCTGCAGCTGCCTTTGACTCTTGTGGGACCTTCAGATGCTCAGCTCGTTTGCAGTGGCCCTCCACAAAACACAGGCTCATTTAAACTGTAAGTGCTCATGGTTTTCACTGTGGTTTTCACTCTTCTGGACTTTCTGCAGCTCATGGTGGGTGGCCACTTGTGCTGGTGCCTGGAGTTGCTGCTGCTGATGGCTGAACCACACTGCTGACTTCTCCACTGGCATTGCTTAGCAGAGATGGGGTTGTATCTGGGGTTTTTCTCACCTCCTTCAAGCTCCTTTCCAAAGGTGTCACCTCAGTCCTGCTGAAGGAAACACCAGCAGCTGAACCAAGAGTGTGGCTGGCCCTGGACCCACACCCAGCTGCTCCCTGGGCACTTGCTGCTGCCACCTTGCACTGCTTGGGGCTGAGGAATCCCAATCTTGTCTGTGGCTGTGTTAATGCCATCAGAGCCATCCTCCCAGAGCTGCTGGAGGTGAAATGAGTCCAGTTTCCCCCACAGGGAGTGAGTGTGGCTAAAACGCTGCATCTACCTCTGGCTCCTGTGCTTGTCATGTCCCAGTGCCATTCTCCTGCACAGAAACCCTGATCCATTGAATTGTCTGTGTAGGATTTTCAGCCTACTGCTACTGTAGCTTGTAGCAGCTTTGCCTGGCCCTACTGAGGAAATCCCAGGCCAGTCTTGCTGGGCCTGTTTCCAAAAGCAGCCTTTAAACCTGTGCACTGCAGGGCTCTCACAAGCGCCTGGGCGAGCAGCCTGGCCGTGCCGGAGCGCTGGCCGGTGACTGCAAGTGGGCAGATGTAGAAAATGAACAAGTGTAGAGGTTGACCTGTGCTGTCTTGAAGGAAGAATATTGTATCTTCTTTTCTAGCTTTTATTTTCTGCCGAGACAAGTATATTGAACAGCCATGTCAAGTGAGGATGTTAGGATGTGCAAAAGAGAAAAAAATAGGAATATGTCATTTAATAAATAAAGTTGGGTTGATGTCCCAGCATGGTGATGATGCAGGAACTCTGTGTGCCCAGGACACCACCTGACCATAGATCCCTTGGGGCTGATGTGCTAGACCTGCACCCTGCAACACTGCTCCCCTCCAGCGCTTGCAAGCCACCCCAAATAAGCACAATCCCCTGGTTTTTACTCCAAAGGCTCAGTGCTCATCTGCTGTAAGCTGCAGCTAATGACTCATGGTCCATGGAGAACTTTCCAGTTGCACTGTTAAACCCTTAGATATGCACTTAAATCTTATGTTAATAATAAAATGTGAAAATGTGCATATCCAGGTAAAGTCTTCATGGAGAATGGAAGCATAAGGCTCAAAAATATCTTGACTATATAAATATTTTGTTTATTAAAAGGATAATGTTATATATATAATTTACCAAGGAATTTCTAGCTGCCTGTTTTCCTGAGTGCCATGGTAATATCTTGGAATAATTACTAGGAAGACAAACAGACAGATTTAGGCTTTAATGTAATATAGCTTTTTGAAGCTGGATGTAGTTTGTTACTCCCCATGCTGTGCAATCATACTCAGCTGCCCATCATGCAGGGCTTCCTGGGGCACTGGGATCAGATGATGGTATGGCACTTTGAAGGTCTATCCATGGTATGGATACCCTTAAATAGTCTTACCTTAGGGTTTGCAGGAATCAGGAGTGGGAAATTGTAGAGAATGGTGGGTATAACTGTATGAGGAAAAAGAAGAACTAATGCTGTGGGATAAATGCATACCCAAATATTTTTAATTTTTGTTGCTTAAAAACAAGCTCACGCCCAGAAATGTTCAAAATGAGAGCCACCGTCCTTTCACATTTTTGGCCAACAAGGATGCAGGCTGCAGGATCCAGCAGCCCATGGAAAATAGAATCTAATTCAAAGACTGCATAAAACCGCAGCTGGCTATAAATCACAGAATTTAACCTCATATCCCAACTGTCCTAAATTTTCCAGGAGTGCATTATTTTTCAGTCTTACCGTTCTGAAGGTTACCAGAAATTAACGTGAAGCCCATTTATCCAATGTGGTCATTTCAGTTTCTGTGTGTGTGCTGCCTGAAACAACACATCGGTGACTGCTCTTACCTCTATAACCACAATTTACCAGCTGACATGAAAGTCATGGTGACCTGGAAAGTGATTTTATTTAATACTGAGTGTACCTGAGGACTAAGACTCATTCCCTGTTTTGGGGAGGACAAGCCAAGAGTGAAGCAGTGCCTCATGTGGGATGGGGCCCCAGGTGGAGGGATGGATGCTGAAGCAGTCGCCTTTGTCCTACTCTTCAGGCAGGCTGTTGTGACACAGAGACACTGCGTTCACTTGATGTAGAAATTACAGATCTGGTTTACACTTCTGCCACAGGAAGCATCTGATGCTTTTATTTGGGGTAGCCACTATGGCAAGTACTATTTTCTCCAGCTAATTTTAGTCATCAAGAAAACCTAATTCCTTGGGGTGGCTCCTGGTGCCGCAGCCTGAGAAAGCACAGCACCGTGTCGGTGATCTGCTTTCCACTGGGGCTGCTGCTCCACACTGCTCCAAAAGAACTGGGGCTGCTGTAATTAACATAGCAAAACCTTGCTTCTGGTGCCAGTTAATTCCTTATGTTTATATGGTGAAGAGTCATGAAGAATGGAACTAAAATATTCAACGATTGAAAAAGGGGGAAAAAAGGCAAAACCAAAAAAATGTTGCGGGGATGAAAGCAACTCCTGTGCATGGAGAAATAGGCTGAACTGGCAGGCCTGAGGTATGGGGCAGTGGCTGGGAAGGGCTTGGAGAGAGCAAGGTGTGCACTCTGGCTGTGGAGACCTCCCATCACCCATTTTCCTTGAAACAAATACAACCATGGCAAAAATCTTGCAGTTACGTTTGCATGAGCAAATCTGCTCACTGCAGTAGCAGCCCCAACAGTCTGACCCCCCAGTTAGTTAACTGGTGTCTAAATGAGCCCTGTGGGTGTAAAGAGCAGGGAGCAGGAAGGACTGGTGCTTTTCAAAACAGGTTGGTCTTAAAATGCACATTTCGCTATCCAGACAAAAGTGAACAATTTGCATATTTTACCTAGAATGTTGTGAGTACAGTGCAGCTCCTGCTGCTAGGCTTTTGCTGACTGCTGATATAAGGTTTCAGGCTGAATATTTCTGTATTTTCATTCTTCTCCACATGGAGCTGCACCTTTTCAGAATCACCCAGTAACAGCACTAATATTTTTATACTTGTATTTAATTCATCAGGACCATCAGGTCTCAAAACTGGACCTGAAAAAATTTTAATTGAAGGTTAGCTAATTGCTGTCAGAAGCAACATCTACTATTTGTGTTTGAGGATTATGAAGACTGGGACTCTGTGAAGCTCAAGCAGTAGAGGCAGCATGGCCCCAGTGTCACAGGAAGGTTATCAAGAGAGGAGTAATTGCAGATTACTCTTTGTGGGGATAAACCAAGGAGTCAGTTACACTTAAATATGAGTATGCTTAAGTTAATTTGATTTTCAAACTAGATAAAGCATGGTGATCATTAACCAAAGCACTCGAGCTCAGAAGAAATCTCTTTGTGGCCTGAGGAAGGCATACACTGAGACCATTTAAGCTCTAGCTTCCCCTGTCCATGGACAGCATCCTCCTCCAGAGCCAGCTGTGCTTTTGGGGAGACTGTGCCCCCCTTCCCTGGGGTCTTGGTTCCACCCTCATGGATGTGTTCTCATTCTCTTCAGCCCAAATGGGTCACGTTAGGGCAGATCAGCATGAGCCCATCTGCCTGCGAGCTGGTGCAGGGACCCCAGAGGGGAGCCTGGCAGCCATGTGGAGGGGGAGGGTGCTGGACATTGATGATGCCCTAATTCAGTTTCCAAACAGCGTTTTGCATTTAGGTTATGCTGACAGGGAGTACCCTGCAGCTAAGCAGGAAAAAATTCCCCAGATTTGCATGCTTGGGGTTTGCATCAGTTTCTCTTCAGCCGTGTATAAGCAGTGCAAGTGAAAGTGGGCTGCAGGTTCTGCAGGCAGGCAAAGCTCACACGATCTGCCAGGCCAGACATGTCACTGTAGGTGAGCCCAGGCATCATCCCCTGCCTCGTGGGCAGCTGGTACCCACAGCCTGGCTCTGTGCAAACAGTGCTTGTGGTGTGCTCCCCACTGATGGGTGCTTGGCTGCCTCGCTGCCAGGGCCAGCTTGTTTTTCCAGGAATGCTGCAGACAGCAGAGCTGCTCTTCTCCTAAGTGTATAACGCTATCTCCCCATGGAAGCGCTGGGATTCTGCTTCAGGAGTCTGCAATGCTCCTGAAGGGGCAGCGACCCACGGGTGCCAGAGGTGTGGGCAGTGGCAGCAGGCAGCTCAAGGATGTGGCACCTGCAGGAAGCAGAGACCTGCCAGGAGTTTAAATTGGATATCCCTGCCTGGAGCCCTGTGACACCGGGCACCGGGAGGTCTCTGCTGGAGTTAATCTCAGTCACATCTCCCTCCAGGGATGTGTTTGTAATGGGGTTGGAGGGTGCCAGCAATGCATGAGAGTGACAGACAAGCTGTTACATTGTTATATTTTGCTACCTATCATTTTAATGTCACTTCTAATGTATGAATTATACCCCCATTGTGTGTAATTATATTTCTCCTCCCAACCCTACTCAAGGAACAATGAAAAGATGGAGCTGTTAATATTAAAAACAGCACATCTCTCAAAAAAAAAGTTAGAGGTCACACCTTAATTCCTAGTGCAAGAGGATAGTTAATCAAAAGATGATGGGACTAGAATGAGTATGGGGACAAAAATATCCTGCACAATTTCTTGTGGAATTTAATTAGAAAGGAAGTATTAATAGCATCTGTATGTGCAACTCTATTTTGCCTTGTAATGTGAGTAGCCTTACCTGAAGCCAGACTGATGAAAAGCCCATTGAACTTCTTTTTCTTTCCTCTTCTTTTTTTTCTTCCTTTTATAAAGGAAAATAATGAGCCAAAATCAATAATAATAAATATAGTAATAATACTTAATAGTAATAAACCCCAGCAGGAATCAACTTTCTATGAGCTCCCTTTAGAATTTCTCTTTTAGGTCAAGAGATGATGCTAATCGATGAGGCATTTTGCAAAAGTTCGTGCTCTACTTGTCCCAGTAATGAACCTTCAACCTCTAATTCTCTTAGTAGCACGTAGTTCCTCAATGGGAAAGTCACTGTGGGAGCCTTCATGTTGAAAAGCCAATTATTTATGCTAACTGGGGGCTTGGTACTGTTTGCCTTTGGTCCCTGGTTGCTTGGGCAGGCCTGTTCCGGGGCCACCCCGACACCGCGGGATGAGCGCTGGCTGCGGATCAGAGCTTCCAGGCCGCTTTCTTCCCAAATGAGGGACTGTGCTCCCAGGGCAGGGACCTCATTCTGCCTTCAGATTCACAGAGTATGCCTGCTGGATGTCATGACTGCAGAAGGTTTTAGCAGAAATATAGATAGCTCATTATAACAAAGAAGTGGATTTCTTTCCCTTCCCACTCAAAACAGACTTGGGTTTTTAATACTCTTTTTCATTCATTTGCTCACAAAAATGAGAAAAAATTGAATTCAGTCAATGTCTTGTAACTTGATTTCAATTATGAGATCATAATGCAGACTCTGTTTTTTAATGAATTAAGAAATTAGGCTTTGTTAATTGAATTTAGCATGGCTTGTAAAATGCTTTGTTCAGATGAAAACTGCAACTAAAATGCGAAGCATTTTCTTTTGGTTATCTTGTTTGCTTTCCTTTTGTGGTTGCCACACAGGTGGGCTGGAGCTGGCTGGGGGCAGCGGGCAGAGCATGGCCTAGCTGTGCCTGGTGCTGGGGTGCAGGTTTGCAGCTCTGCTGGGATGTAATGGGAGATGTGGACCACAGGGAAGTGAGAGTGTGAGGAGGAAGCCAACACTAAATAGGATGGGTCATCCCTTGTGGTCATACATCTGTTCCCAGGTATGCTTCTATGAATGCTATATATGAGTCCATTCTTCAAGTGCCTCTGTCTTTTTTTTATTTTTTTTTTTCTTTTTAGCAATCCTGATGCTAAAGGAGATCAGGCAAATAAGCAAAATTAAATTTCATCCTTAGTCCCCAAGCACACTCTGTTGCTGGTGCCAGAAACCTGAGTGAAGCCTGAATGAAGCCCACTTGTGCCATTTCCTTTAGCTGGGGCCAGGAACTTTTCCAGTGGTTTCAAAACAACAGGAAGTGTGCTCAGGTGTCCCCTAGGACACCTTTGCACAACACAAAAGCTTTAAATTGTCCTTCTGCTTCTCCTAGTCATTGTTGTATTTTCGGAAATACTCCTTTTCTTAGGACAATGAATGACCTGCACAGCCCATCAGTAGTGTAAGAGCCTTTTTGTGGCAGCACCTCTCCCTCAAAGAGCACACACCAGACAGCCATGTGAGCAGGGCCTATCACAGCCACAAGGAGACAAGGTGCTTCTGGTCTCCTGTGTCTCACACTGGACTAAACAAAGACCATTGCCAACTAGATCACTTGGCAAAGCCAGTTCCTTGCCTGGCATGGGGCTGTTTGCTCACAGAGGTTTTATGGCATCACAGGTAGAAAAGAAGCCAAAGTCTTTGCTGAGCTGCACCATAAAGTGATGGTGTTTCAACAAGAGCCTCCTTAGTGCTGGTGTCAGGAGTGGAGATTCCCAGAGCAGCAGTAGTGGGATAAGCCCCTCCCAGCAGGGATGGCCAGAGTGGGGGGCACAGCAGGCTGCTCTATCAGCAGATGCCTGTTAGGAAGGGGGAGCACTTGGCTGCCTCAAAGCTTGGATTTCTACCTCCCTAGGCAAAAGAGCATGTTATGCAAGGGAGGTTTGCAATGACCTTTAAAGACAACCTCTGCAAAGCATTCAGGCACTCTGTTTTCCTGAAGATTCTTCAGCATGGGCTTCTAAGGAAAACTGAGATCTTATTTTATATATGACAAATGCAGGATGATCTCTCATCATATCTGGCAAAGATTTAAAAAGTGTATGTGAGAGCAAGTGTCATCCAGGTATGAATGTTTAAACACAGACCTTCTGGGATAATATGAGTCCCTGGGCTGAGGGCCTACACTTAGATCACTGACTCAGCTGAGTGATTTTTATCATTACATGGAGCCAGGCAACATGCTAAGGGCTGAGCACCTATGTGAATAGTAAATAATCCCACCATTTGCATTCCTCCAGCATGCCTGCTTTTCCACCCAATGGCCCTGACTACCTTTTGGAGGTGGTGGAAGTCGCTCCTTGGTTTATATCTCATCAGGGGGTACAAAACCAGTGAGTGCATCGATCTGAGATGCTGTGCTACAGGGCAAGCTGTGCCTGCCATGGGACCACTGTGCTCATACAGCTGCAGTAGGCTTGTCCAGCCAGCCAGGCACTGGAGAAGGGAATCACAGCTCACTGCAGTGAGAGTCCACTGCCAGCACTGCAGCAGAGAGGCATTTTTGTGACAAGGAACATATGTTCCCAAGAGATTGTGATAGTATGAGCCAGGATCTTCTCATGTTTTCTTGTGCTGCTGTGAGTGTCACCACAGAGGAGGTGGAAACCTGGATAGGAAACCTGGGCATTCTTCCTTTGCAAACCCCTTTATTTCTGGAAGGGAACCAGTCTCTGTGCAGGGCACAGGCATGTTCAGGCACTGGGGCCGCTGGCGACTGTCGAGGACTTCCAGCAACTCCTAGATCTCAGGCTCGTGCAGGCACTTGGGCTCCAATTATAGTGATATCTTGCTCTCAGTCCAATTAAAATTTCATAATCTCTCCCCCAGCTGGGGTGGACAGAGTGTACATCAGGTCAAGAAATATCTTCTAGCTACAGTACTTCTCTGGGAAGTTTTTGGCTCCATGAGGAATAGTACCTATACAGATCTGATGGAGAAGGGCTGTAAAACCGCAGAACTTGCAGCTTCCTTGCAGCCCTTTTTGCAAGCTATTTTATTCTACGTTTGGGGGCAGGAAAATTAGGCTTTGAAATATGAGTTGTAGATAAGGCTGTGAGGAAGCTTAGGATCACAGCCTTGGGTGAAAATAAAACTGTAATACATAAAGCATTAAAAAGGTGAAGTATAATGGCAGCCTCCAAAGACTTGTGAACAGCTGCAAGGCAGTCTGCCTTATTGCTGCGACTTTAACATGAATTATATGACACTAGGAAAGACCTGCTCCTGATCAGAGAAATGGCTACATGGCTGTTTGCTGCAATACACCGAGGGCTCTATTTTAATCAGAGGTAGCTGCCATTTGGCCACCTTTTTGTTAATGGTATTATTGATTATTCAGAGCTGCTCACAAGCCTCAAAGCACTTTACAGAATTAGGGGAAGCCTCTGGAGCAGAGTTGTTGTTTGTTAGTTTGTTTTTCTTCTGTGGAGCAGTTTCACTGCAGACCAAATCCCGAGCTCTGTAGTTAGCTCCATCTTAACTAGACCTTGCTTAGCCAAAATTTCCACTGGCTTTGGTGCTCACCCAGCAGAGGCAGTGAGTGGCTCAGACCCTGCCCAGTGCAAGTGGCTAGTGCAACCAGTGCCACAAAATGCTTGGAATATTGTCTAGTAATACCTAAGAATTAAATTTGTAAATAATATATGAATTAATTAATTTGGGTCTTGCAGATGCCCATCTTTGAGCTGAGTGTTAGTCACAATTTGGGAACTGCATGTTGTAGGCAGAGCCAGGTAGGATGTACTGCTGCAGCCCCACACGGAACAGGAGGTTTGAGGCATTCAGCCCAGGCATTACTGGTGTACTCAAGCATGTTTTGACTCACCAGCTTTAGTGAACAGAGATTCAACCCCAACAACTGCCCATGTCCCTCCCTAGAGCTTTGAATTGAGAACATGATGTGCTGAGAGATAATGTGCTCTCTGAACTTGTGCTGCAGATGCAGCTAGTGAGGGGCAAGGAGATGGGCAAGCATGACTTTTCATCAAGTAGGAAAAGTTTCAGAGCAGAAGTCATCACCTGCTGCGAGCAGCTTCGGGCCTGGCATGACAGCAGCAGTGCTGCTACCATCTGTTGGTGAACAGCAGAAAAGGAGCAACAATAAACCCTCCATAAATCACATCCCAGACACGCAGGTACATGTGGCACCACGTTGGCTGCCGTTCCTCAGCGAGCACAGGAGGGTGTGCTGTGCTGCACAGACCCCTTGGAAAGGCTGGGTCAGAAGCAGCCTTGGGGACAGTGATGGCTGTGCTGGCTCTGGTGAGCAGCAGGTGACACTCAGCTTGGGACACAGAGGGAGGCGGGCAGGGGAACGCAGGCAGAGCACTGCAGCAGGCTGGCAAGCAGCGGTGGCCTCCCACCTTGTTTTCCTCCAAAATCCCATCCCTGGTGGCTCTCCTTCAGGGGAGTGGCAGGGATGGCAATGTCAGGGGGACAGCACAGCTCCTGGGCTGCAGCTTTGCCAAGGCCACCCTGTGTGCTGTGAAGCACAGGCTCTGCAGGCACAGCAGGTGTTGAGGCCAGCGAGCCCTGCAGGCTGTCTTCTCTAGGGCACAGCAGCTGTGTGGAGCAGCCCTGGCACAGTGGGAATCTCCTGGTGAGTTAGTTCTGTATTCCCAGGCCCCTTTAGCAGAATGTCCTGGTGTGGGGGAGCCTGGCAGAGCTGCAAAGAGAGTGGGCTGAGTCACTGCGAACAATGGCTTTAAGAAAGTGATGGTATGTCTTAACATCCAAGAAATGCTTGTAGAGATCTGAACCTGCCCTTGAAGGTGCTGCTAGCCCCTGGCAGAAGGGTTATGGCTCCAGAGGTTTATTTTTTGTTTTAGAGGACACTCTATTTATCATTTAAAAGTGCTCTCTAAGATGGCAACCAGCCTTGACCACAGCTCATCTTCCCAGCTCCCTGTGGAGCAGGGCTCCCGCAGCTCCCACTGAGGTTCTCTGTAAATGTTGTAAAGCTCTTTTTGTATTTTTAATAACAAGGTGGACAATAACTCTATTTACAGGGAAATCTTCCTTTTGCAGGAGTATCATGTATACCGCTTTCTTATTTGTTGCTCTCTGTTTCTACAACCCTCTTGCAAATGGGTAATCCTTGTTCTGATTTTTTTCTAGCAGAGATGTTTTGTTTTCCTGTTGGCTGATGCTGTCTGTTCAGTCTGTGGAGGATTAACCTATGTGCTGTTGCTAGGTGGCCTTAAGCAAAGAAATAACGCAGATCACAGACTCCTGCATTCCTACAGTATTGTAACTCCCTTGTTCAGCAAGATTTTTCTTTCTCTGTCCCTCTTATGTTTTGTGTTCATGGTTGCAGAGGTATTCATTAGAAGATGCGCATATAATTTGAACAAAAATAATGGACCAGAGCTCTCTAAGATGTCAGGTTTATTTGATCTTAAAATATTTAGTAACACTCTTTGCCAGCTCTTTCCATGGCTTGTCTTCTGACAGTGGCTACACCTCCTCCTAATAGTATTTAGATTTTTCTCTTTCTCATGTGAAGTCTTGGGCTCCTGAGGAATACCCAGCTCATCATTACAGCCCACAGGCGCTGGGAGAAAGGGGTTCCAGTGGGGCTGGGGATCACACCCCCCTGCGACCCCCAGGTGTGTCAGGGTCTCATCGGGGTCAGAGCATGATGGGTCTGGGCATCCCATTTTGTACAAATAATACCTAGAGCAAGGAAGAGTTCAAGGAAGAGCTGCAAAAGTGATTGCAGGGCTGATAGAATCATCTGGGGAGGCAAGATTAGAATTTTGTAGCTCAGGAGTGCCTTACTGCCAGGCCGCTGTCTACCAATGCCTGTCATATTTTGCAGCACTTTAATGCTTTTGCTCAAAGGACCTTTGAAGTCTCTTATGACCCAAATACAGCCTAAATCATGGAGCATTCCCCAGAGAGACATAGCAGTTATTGGCTCGGTTTGCTCCTGGTGAAACTGAGGCAGAGTGATTCAGGAGCATTGTTTTCCTCATGGCATATGCTCAAATGTGCAGTTCTCAGAGGTAACTGCACTTCTCACTTCTTGTGGACGCAGAGCCAGAGGGGCACTGCCCCAAGGCCATAAAATACTCACCAAAAACCCAGCCACACTTCTGTTGACTTCAGAGCCTAACTTCTATCTCTGCTCCAGCTCCTGTCTCTGCCAGTATTGCTCTGGTCCTCTGTGCCCTGCCTTCACAGACATATTTTCTCCTCACAAAAATAGTGAGAAGGATTTGTGGAGTGGTTTCATAGTGAAACAGGACTCTGCAGCCTTCTTTTGTGTGTGCATATCTAACTTCTGACACCATTAGAGAGGCAGTGAAATCAAAGGTACCGTGTTTCTTCAGGTGGATGGTGGAAGAGAAGGGCCTGTGAGGGCAGATGGGTGCTCTTTGCTGTGTGTCCCTGGAGAGAGCACCTGGAGTTCTGGCTCTGCCTGGAGAGTGGTGTCTTCACCTCCAGAGATAGCCATCAGAATGACCCCATTGTATTTATCTTTTTTCCTAACCTGTTATTTATCCTGTTGTTGCACAAGTAATTCCTTCTACTGGCTGCTAATATCCTGGGATTTAACATTCTTTTTTGCTTTAACCCATCCTGCTATTTGAACTGCTCATAAGCAGCATTTATCAGCCTTCTTCAGATGCTGATTAGAGCTGAGCAAATACATCACCGTGAATATTTAATGACTTGGGGTTTAAATTTTTCACATCTTTTCTTGAGAGTTCATTTTATAGACATTTTCTGATATGCAGTTATTCTTAAATCATTTGGAATCTCCTGAAATTGCACACTGGACTCCTAAATGAATATTTCACACCGGTGCCACACAGAGCAGTTAACAAGTGGCTGTGCAAAGCCCACAGTGCTGCAGACAGGTCCAGCCAGCCCCATCCATGGCCCCATGCAGCTGTGCTCTGAGTCTGCATGCTCAGGTGTGCAAATGTAGGCAGCACTTGGCACACATATTTTCCACATCCAAAACATGTTTGCTGTCACTGTTTTGTCCATGAATGCTCAGGTCGTTTGACAGTAAGAAAAGGCAAGTACAGTACAGCCCCAGCAGAGTGGGCAAAACCCACTCCAAATTACAGAGATCTTTGTTTTGCATCACTATCAGTTGCCTGCCTCTGTTTCTGATTCCCAGCTAGGAGTGATGTGAGTGATGGGCCTGCCGAGTGCTTACCATGGATACGTTCCTCCTTCTCAGCCTCTTGTTTTTCAGGCTGGCTCATGTTGAATCTGGCAGTTTGCATTAATAAAATAGGTTGGTCTGAAATGCCCACAGACTTTTTTTCTCCTAACACAGCAGGGTGGGGTTTTTTTGTACATACAAAGGACTCTGATGTAAAAATACATATTTCTACAAAGCTCTTCTGTTCTTCCTCCTGTGGCTCTTTAGTTTGGCGGTCCCAGCCTGGCCCCAGTGCTCAGTGCTGAGGTGGCCATCTGCACCCTGAGAGCTCAGCACTGCAGCCAGGATGGGCTGATGGGGGTACAGCTGCACTGGGGGCCTCACACACTGCTGGAGCTCACTGCAGAGGGGAAGGATGGGCTGGAAGCAGGGCAGTGGCTGGACTGTAGGAGCAGTCTAGGCCACAGTTAGCTCTGACACTTGGCAAGCCTTGGTTCATTACCAAGTGTCACTGTGTTTCAGTGACCTGTTCTCATCCAGCTAGGCTGCCTTTATCCTCTGGTCATGGGGCAGGAAGCTGCTAAAAATACCCTGAAGAGGCAAACTTCGTTGTTGACACTGATATTAGTAGCTCCCAGGAACTGGAGGAGCTGCAGAGAGTGCCTGGCAGCACCCCCTGTCCCAGTGCCACCCTGACTGTGACAGGAGCCCGGTGGTGGTGCTGGACAAGGTGCACCTGAACATACAGACCTGCCCAGGCATGAGGACCCACAGGCAGGACCCATCTCAGTGCTGGTGCCATTGACCCCTGAAGGTACAAGCCGTCTTTTTCCTCCTGCCATGGCAGTGCCTGAGCCAGCAGCTGATGTGGTTTCCTCCAAGGGACTGGCTCCAGCCCCTGCATGCATGTGGCCACCCAGGACAATGAGGCAAGTGGCCTGGAAGGAGCACCAGCCCCCCACACCATGTCTCACCCTGTGGAGGACAAACCTCCCTCTCCAAATTGCTGGACAAGAAACAAAGCACTGTGTGTTGGGAACTATTTTAACTCCTGAGGAAATCAGGCCAGTTGTTGCTACCTTCTGAAATGACTCAGCCCTGCGGTAGCCTCCAGCTGAGAGCTCTGCCAGGTGCAGATGGCTGCAAATTCCAGAAGAGAAATTGTGATGGTTTTCTAAACTTTATATACAAACTTCTGTAAACTTTGTACATATAAGCAATTTTCTGCAGGTTGTCTTTCCCCCCCACTTTCCTTACATAGGAGAGGGCCCTGCTCCCTGTTTGCAGCTAAAATTAGGAAAGTGGTAAAAACCTGCCACTGTGGATGTGTAACTTTCAAAATATGAACGCTAAGGTTTTGAAAAGGCCTGAATTTACTTGCTGGGAATTTATTTCCACTGGAAGTGAAGAGAAGCTTGGCATTTAGATTCCCTAAATTCATTGGGAAACCCCAGCCTACATGCCTGTTAGATATGCCGGACGCCTCCGGAGCATTTCACAAACTAAAAGCAGAATCATTGATGTAATCAAAACTTCCTGAAGTTTTAGCTGGCCTGCGGTATCAGGACTGCTCAGCTGTTGGTTATTAATGATCACACAGAAAAGAGAAGGCTCATACAAATGTTATGTCTTATTGCTATTGATTGCTTGTAAGGGTATTACTGGTATTACTTGACCAGAGTATGGTGAAATTGATTAACTTTATTAATTATTTATTGCGTAGTAACTAGATATTTAATGTATCTGTACAGCTATTGTGTCTCCTCTGCATTTTGATTAACGTTTTCCTCATGCAGAAGAACAAACCCGTGCGGTAAAACATCCTTTGTGACATGAAATCCGGTGGCTGCGCAATGCCAGCCCCCGGCGAGGCCGGTTCCCTTCGGGAGCGGGACCCTGTGCGGAGCAGCCACGGCTGCACCGAGCGCCGGAGCCACCCCGGGGCCACGGCCCTTCAAAATCCGCCCGCGGCCGGGGAGCGATGCCGTTCCGCAGCCTCGGCCGAGGCAGTGAGGGGCGCAGTGAGCGGCGGGCAGCAGTGCCGGAGGGGGCACTCGCTGTGTGCCCCGGCTGGCAGCGCGGGGAGGCAGCAGTGCCCCGCTGCGGGGCTGGCGGCATTGCCGTGCGCGTCGCGGCCGCTCTGGGGGCCGAGCCCGGGGCACGCTGGCACGAACGGGAGCGGCCGCAAACCGGCGGCTTTGGGGGCGTTCGGAGAGGAGCCGTGCCCGGCGGGAGGGCCCGAGCCGCCCCTGCCGCCTCCTCCTCCTCCTCCTCCGCGCCCCCGCTCCGGCCCCCGCCTGGCCCCGCGGCTCCGCTCGCTTTCTCACAGCTCCCGCTGCTTCCCGTTCCTCCCCCGGCTCCCGTTGCTATGCCCCGCCGGGCCGGCCGCCGGCAGGAATTCGTGGCCTGTCCAGCTGCTCCCAGCGTGGCCCCGCGCCCCGGCTGTGCCGCCGGGAGCCCCTCCGAGCCGCTCGCCCGAGGCTGGGCACGGCCCCAGAGCTGCGGGCTCCCGCATGCTGCAGCGGGCTCCTTTCCCACGGCGCGGCCACCCGGAGCCGTGCTTTTTCTCTCGAGAAGACGTGTCAGGACCTGACAGTCTGTTGTGCCCCGAGTGGCGATGGCCCCCGGGAATGGCCATCACTTTGGGATCACATTCCCCCGGGATCTGCGGGCAGGAACACTCAGCCCTGCAGCCGCCACTGTGGCCGCCAGAGCCGGTCCCGCAGTGCCCACTGCGCCCGGCGGCTGCGATGTTCGAACTGCCCCGGTGCTCCGTGCCGAGCCGAGCCGAGCCGAGCCGTGCCCTTCCAGCTGGGCCCTCATGGCAGTGCCAACCTAGGAAATCCCCTGGTCGCCCAGACAGCAGTGGTGGCTGCCCAGAGATGTATGTAAGCTTCTGGAGCAGGAGTTTTTCATCTGCTGCCCTCGTGGATGGTTGTGCCCGCCTCTGGGAAATTCCACACACCGGGACCCTGGGCATTCGGTGCCTGATTGGAGGACACAACAATAGTATTGAGATACGTAGCAAGATAACCAAATAAACAGCAGGGCAAAATTTTAAAGTTGTTATTGTTATAAGTATTTTAAGAATTTGCACTGATGCATATTAAAATGGGCATTGGGATTTTAAAATACAACCATAAAAATAAATGTAAACAAATCCAGTTCTCTTTATACCCTATGGCCTCTCCTATTTTGCCCAGCTGGCTGTAAATCTTATGGCTGATAAGACTTATTCCTTTCTATCTACAAAAGGAGTCCTAATAAGAGAAAAATAAACACTGCCAATTGCAGGATTTAAACAGAACATCAATTTGCCTGATAACAGGGAAATATTCTCTGACCCTTCCAAAACCCTCTGGAGAGATGAAACTGAGAGAGAAGCCTGAAGAAACCTATGCACATTCTATAGAAACTACTTGACAAATCTTACTGAATTTAATAGAAAATGAGATCTTTTCCCTGGGTTTTTGGTATCATAATTCAATAGCAATGAGATAATTTTCTATTCAATAATTTCCTATTCAATAGTGAAGACATTACTTTCTTGTGAAGTTTTTTACAGGAACAAAAACTGCATGTTGTCACACTGCCACCTGCTCCCCACCCCAAGCGCATCCACGTTATCACACCAAATCAGAAGGGGGACCATAAATATCTTGGTATTAAGGAACAAACTTTCTTTAAAATGCCTCTTTCAAAACTGCCTGTGGGTCTGCCAGTGCAGCTGTGGGGTTTGCTAATCAATAGCACCATGCAGTACGTTGTGTCTTTTTGCGTAATTACAGAATGAAAGCAGGCACAGAAAAGAACCAAGTGGAAACTATTAATTTTGTAGAATGGGACTTGATTTGTGTTTCAGTTTTCTTTTCTTCAGTTCAGTGGGAAGGAGCTGGAAGAGGATGTGACAGCAGCAGTTCGGCTGCCTGTCCTCAAGCTGCTTGGTTTAATGTGAAGCCACTGTTTGGACTTTGCTTTTCTGGACCTATGAGCAGCTCTGAGGGTGGAGAGGCAGCATCTCCTGGGGCGGGGATGTCAGGCAGGGACAGGCTGAGCTGGGACATGTTGTACTGCAGTTGTGAGCACTGGTTTCGTACCACTGCTTGCCAAAGCGCCCTGTGATGGTTTTCATGGCAGAGACAATCTGGAGGGTGAGAAGGTTTTGGTGCAAAGCATCTTTACTTGGTGCACAGTTTTTAAAGACACAGCAGTAGTAGATAGCTGGGTAACGCTGTTAGGATTGGAAATGTGCTCAAGGACCATTGTATACATACTTACGAGGAAACAGAGGTGGGGAGAGATCGCTTCTCCCTGTTATTTTATTGCGAAAATACCAGTGGAGTGGAAACCTTTGGAAACATATGAGTTTTTAGACAAGCTGTGCCCACCCCTGTAAAATGCTTCCAAGAGTCCAGACCATGGCGACAGGTTGCTCTCTGACACCCGATAGGAGCCGGTCCAGATTGCTGGTTGTGCTTGTCAGCCTTTGATACCACATTTTGAGAGTTTCCATGGTGTGGGTGCCGCCAGGTCCAGTTCCTGGGGTGAGTTTGCCCCAAGGCCTCACAACACTTCCTAACCCCTGCTGGGACCGGGCTTAATGGCTGAGAAAATCCGCCATCCACCAGAGATGATCCCGGACTAATGTGAATGGGACTTTTTGACTGTAGGGTGGAAGGAAAAGTGATGTGCCCACTATTAGCTATTAATATTGCTAAACTTTTCTCTGGGTAGAGAAATCTTCTGTCTCTGGAGTGTAATTCTGAACATCTCATAAACATTACACAGATACATGGTACAGAAATTTATAATCATAAAAAGAAACAAGGATGCCTGAATGTATGGGGGACATGAATCACTCCTAATGCTGGAGGTCGATCCATAATACTTTAAACAAGTATTCAGAGTCCAAGTGCTAATTATCTGCTAATGGGGTATTTGTTCTCCTTCAGTTATGTAAAAGTACACGGCATTCAACTTAAAGAGTGCACTTAAAAGGCTTTGTACTGGTGGAGAAGGAACAGCTTTGAAGGCTGCTGCCGTGCTTTGCCCTGGAGCTCCTGGAGCCCCTTGCTGAGCTCCTGGTGCTGCCCTTGCTGTGCCTCTCCTCTCCTCCAGCTTTGTCATTCCAACTACTTTCGTTCCCCGTATCTCAGCATTATCCCAGTTAGCAATGCTGGCAAAGATGTGAATAAAATTATAAACCCTATATCGTGGCTTTTGCCACCGCTGCTGGCCAGAGAGCAGTGAAGATGCCTGTTGAGTACAAGGGGAGCTTCCACCCGAGTAACAAAGCCCGGTAAAGTGAATGAGCTCTTTGATCGCAACCCTGGGAAGAAAGGGTCTCAGTGGGCACAGTGAACTGCTCTCACGGGGAAAGAGATGCAGTGACCCATCCTCATTGCAGAAATGCCTTGTCGGAGCTTGCAGAGCTGAGCTGACATCAAGGAGAGGGTGAGGGACAGGGGCCGTGCTGGAGCCAGCAGCTGGAGAACCTGTAACATACCTCCACTGGCCAGCTCACCTTCCTACACCAGGGCTTCACCCACTTTTAACTAATTCAAGAGAATAATGTATTTAATGTATTTTTAATTCTTTATGTCCTTTGAGCAGCAGCACAGACCCACGGCCAACAGGAATGAAAAGAACACAGAATATGTGGCTCACAGAGAGAGACTTTTCTCTGAGCTGTGATAAAAATATGGAAACTTTATACTTTCTTATACTAAACATCATAAGTTAGTAAGTAACATTATCACTAAGTTTTCATTACAGAAATATTCAAAAGGCAGATGCAGAGCCTGGAATATCCTTTGTGCTAAAGGTGTTTTTGCCAGGAAATTCAGATCCTCTGCCTGACTCCCTCACCTAATTGGAACAGAGGCCAAAATGAATAAAAACTTTGCTTGGTCAACTATGGAATACCTGCTTGTATTTGTAGGGCATTGCATGGATCTGTGTCTTTAGCACTATTAGCAGTAATGACTTTTACTGTAACTATGGAGAGGGGTGAATATATGATTCATCTACAGATGGGTATTTTGTGATATTTGAGCTAAATTCAGCTCCAGTGTACAATAGTATTTTTAAAAAATTTTCACTAACTGCACCACTTACTCTATCTTGATTTCAGACTATTGTAACTTGTTTAACTAAAAAAAAAAAATTAAAAATGGATAGAAGTCAGAGCCATACACAAGTGGAAAAGAGTTTGAAATTGCTGTGCTTATTAGAGATGTATGAATACTAATATTGGTACACATGGTATGTGCACATGAAACAAGTTCCTAATCCTGTTCCTACCAAAATGTGTTTCACAGTGAAATTTCCCCTTCCATTTTCAATGCCCTTGATAACATCTCAATCCCTTTTCACTATAACTTCCCAAAGTTATACTCAGGTGTCCTGCCTGCAGACACCTCTCCTTTCTGTGCACATCCTCCCTCTGCTGCTCTGTAGCCCAAATATAAGGCTATGTCAGTCCTTGCTTAAATCTAGAATGTGGGATGCCAGTTATTTATTTATGTAAAGTGTTTGGAGGCTTTAACTCAAGAGCACCATAGAAACTGGGCTGGCATTGTAGTCGGGGCTTTTATTCAGGTTGTCTGATGAGCTGTGGATGCTGCCTGCCTTTGTGTGCTCCAGCCCTGTGTTTATCCTGACGTTGCCTTTGTGTTCCCTATTTGACATATTTTACTGTAAATAAAGAGAGACACTGTCTTGCAGCTGTATCCACTGTGACATTTGACTCTCTGCTGAATGATTGCATTGTGCTGTGTGCTTTGAAAACATTATCTCTTTTAAGGAATAATCTAGTCCTTTAATAGTTTCCTGCATGTGCCTGTATTCCTTTGCACATCCAGAGAGCTCAGGTGTTCGCTCACCTCTGTCAAACCTCAGCCACGGCAGCTCCTGCTGTGCTGAGGGCTCGTGAGGGTACGAGTGCCTTGGATACCAGGTCTTGGCACTGTTCAGTTCCCATTTTGCCTGGTCTTCTTAGCTGCACCTTCTGATCTGATTGTGCAGTATGGCTTTTTCTGGGACATGAGCCTTTTGCCACATTTTTTAGATATTATGCAGCATCTCTTAATTAGGTCTATTCATATAATATATTCTTTATTATAGGTTGACTCTTACTGGCTGCTATACAATTATGGTGATCTTCCCTCTGCTGCATGCTAATGGGTGATCACCCTCTCAGTCTTTTTATGTGTTGAAGATACTCCTCTTTTTGACTTTGCAAAGTTCAAATCCTTACTGAGGCTGGCTTTCTCAAAGTAGGCCTGATTCACTGGGTGCTTAACTCCCATAGTTATTGTTGAACATCCCTTTAATGAAAATTGTATTTTTGTCTTTACAGAACTGTGTCATTTTTATACAACTTGTAACTGCAAACTGATGCTGAAATACTTTCAAAATAATTTTCTATATTTAGAAATTTATAGGGGTTTGCTCTAAGTACTGAATGCAAATAAATCTATAACTGTAGAGAGGCTGGTAGTCCTGCCTGCATTTTCCAGAGAAAGCCCAATCAGTTTCCTATAGGGCTGCCAGGGTAGGACTATCTCAGATGTCACTATTGTTATGGATAGCATCTTCCTGAAAGTCGTCAAACTTTAAAAATGGTGTTCACTGGGCATGCACGTGGCAGAAGAGAGCAAAGCAAAATGAAATTTACATCTTGAGTTAGCTGGCGTGAAAAGCAAGTGTATGGCTCCCCAGAAAAGGAGCACATTGAAACCAGCCCTGGTGTCTTTGAGGAGCAGCGTGGCAGTGAGTGCAGGGCAGGGACCACCACGTCCCCCCAGATCAGGGCTCGGTGCCTCCCTGGCAGCCTCATGGGCTCGGATGGCCGATCTGATGGAGGAGGTGGCGGATGCCTCCACCAGCAAATCCTGTTTTCAGACAAGCCATGCTGAGCTCGGGAGGCTCCTCTGCATCTCAGGACTAGTTCCCTCTCACCAGCAGCTGCCTCGTGTATAGTATAGGATCTGTGTCATGCATAATATAGAACAATGACATTCCCAAAAGGGGTTACAAGCAGAGAATCCGGCATCCAAATTGTCCCAGCGACCTGATGAGACGTGGACGTCATTCGGAGCTGCGGGAGGGCTCTTGGTTCTCTCCTGGAGAGAGCAGCTCTGCACTCTGGCAGTCTCAGCTTTGTGCTTTTATTAAAATTCCCCAGAATAAAAGGAAAAAGCATCTGTGAGGGAACAAGATTGATAAGAGATTCAAAATATATTTTTATTGCATTCTTAAATTACCATAATTAAATTAAATTATTAAATGTATTTTTATTAAATTAGCACACAGGCTGGTGTCACTTGCCTTAAATATTTTAATAAAGCCTGTGAAGTCTTCCCTTGTTATTAGTGCTCTTGGAATGTATCTATTTTAATGACAATATGAGTTTAAGTTCTGGTGTTGGGAAGAGACCCTGGATGGGTGAACTCTCCATTTCTCTGGGGGGCCCAGCAGGGTTATGGGGGTTTCTTTGCTCAAGAGGGGCTGTGGGACCACATAAACTCCATGTACATATATCTGGAGGAGATGCACAAATGATGTGTTGTGACAATAGAGCAGCAAAGCATTTAGGCACATGTTGGAAAACTCTGTGGAGCAGAGATGTACTTACAGAGCAGGGCCTGGAGGAAATCTGTGTATTGCTGGGTTTGAAGATAATAGAGAGGGATGAATTAATAATTATATATGTGTGTGCTACATTTAAAGACAGATAATTTTTTTCTGTCAAATCTACCTTCCTGCTTTCTTTATCACTGGCTATAAACTGGGTATTTCTCAACAGATGCCACCATGGAAGGCACTGGTTTTAAGGGTGTTTGAAGCTGCTGTTTTTAGCAACAACCATAGGACTGAACTTGAACTACTTTCATGGGAGGGGCTGGGGATGCTCAGACCAGGGCTCCTCACCTTGCTCTGAACTGGGTAGGGCCTTGCAAATAACCTTCTCACTGGCTCTCTGGCAACAGAAAAGGTAATAAAAAATTAAAATGAAAATTTATAGATTTCCTGATGAATTTAAAAAATGGAGAAAAGTTGTTTCATTTTAATTGTGTGATTTGAAGTTGTTTTAAAAAATGTAGAAAATGTGGGAATAGAGGGCTGGATGGCAAAGAGGCTTGGGGTGGCAATGGGGCTTGGGAATTACTTGCCAAGTGGAATGTGTAAAACTAAGATTGAAATCCCCTCTTTGCTTGATTGCATGGGGATTTGAATTTGGGTCTCTGAACTCCTCTGAGAGTGCCCAACCGCCAGCACATTCTGGGATGAGAATCTGTCCTGCTGAAGCTGTTCTGCTTTGTAAGAATAATTAAATATTCATTGGGCCAGTGAGAGAACAGAAACAAGTTGATAGCCTGGGGATTAAGCCTCTCCAATAAGACAAGGATACAGAAGTAATTCAGTTCCTGATCCAACTCTGATGCTGAATGGATATGAATCTAGGGTCACGCTGACCAAATTTACCAGGATTCTCTGTTTTTAACCATACACATATCCCAGCATTTTTTCCTCCTTGTCAACTTTCCTTATTTCTTTACAGAAACTGCTCCCACATTGCTTTTTGTAGTGGTGAGTCTGTGTCAACTAGAGTTATCCCGATTTTTATTGGAATCAGAATTGGGGCCATGGGCTCTTTAGCAATCCATCCTTGTTCCAGGATGCTTTTTTGAACCCCCAATTTGCTACTTAGTGCAGTGGGGTGGAGGAAGTATACCTTGATTATAGGGACATTACAGGAAACATTTTTTACTGTATGTCCAGTCTGTGGTGGTGGCAATCTGGAATCACACAGTAGGAGGGAACTGTAAACCTTTAATGTGACATTAATAAACCCAATAGTTTCTGTCAAACCTTAAGAAAACAGAAAATCAGCACTAAACATCTGGTCAAATGTGCTGCTGCACTAAGGAAAATTTTTACAGTTCTATACTGAACTCACCTGATTAAATGACAAACTCATTCCTGAGTTGCTTGGGTTTCTTTTGGTGTGGGCAAAAAGAAAAAAAGGAAGATATTTTCCAGATGGAGCTCACTAGCAAGAAAGCAGCGCCTATACCCAGCCCCCTGCAGCCCCGTTTGGTGCAAGCCCGCAGGCTGGGCAGAGCGCTGCGTCCTCTGCACTGCCCTGGGGCCTGGCTTCAGCACCTTCCTCTGACACGGCTACTTGCACAGGATCTTGGCAAAAACCCATTCCTGTCATTCAGGACACCTTCCCTTTTGATGTCCAGATACACGGCTGGACTCTCGTCATGGGCTGAGGATGCTTGGAAACAATTCCGAACTCGCTGCTTGGGGCACAGTGAATGAACTGCTGGATGCACCTCGTTCTTACACAGCAGTAAAGGCTCCGTGAAACGAACAAACCCTGTCTAAGCGGGAGAGGAAATTGATGGAGTGTTTATTTTGAGTAATTTCATTCATAACTTGGCACCAAGTGCTCCGTGAGATGACAAGTTCAGATTTTTCTAGAAGCTGCCTTCCCAGTGGGCAACTCCAGTCCTGCTAAATTTAACACCTCAGGAGAGGCAGAGTAAAGTAACTCTCCCTCCCAGCTCTGCACAAACAGGCAGCGGAGGGGTGTGTGTGTGTGTGTACGTGTGTGTGTTAGTTAAAAGCCGCCCGCGACTTTCCCCGCGGCCTCTGCGCCCTTGGCGCTCGGGGGGGATTTCAGTGCCCCCGCCCCGGTGCAGATCAAAGGCGGCGCGGCCGGGCCGGGCCCGTGTGCGGGGGCTGCGCTCTCCGGGCCGGGCCGCGGGCTCAGCGCCGGCCGAGCCGAGCCGGGCCGGGCCGGGCCGGACCCGACGGGGCGGAGGGAGAGGGGGGGCGGCGGCTCCGCGCGGCCGCGAGTCCGGTCCGCGGCGGCGGTCCGCGTTTTGCGGGCGGCCGCTGTATTTCCCGGGCCGTCCATGGCTCGGTGCTGTTGGCTCTCTCTCCGTCTGATCGGCGCAGGCTGCGCGGGGCTCCCTACGGGATCAGAGCGCTCCCCCGCCGGGACTCCACTCCTCACATCCTCCTGCTGGGACTCAGCTACATTTCCAGCCAAGCCTGGCTTTATTATGTGTGTCTGCACTGCAGCCCCAGCAGCAAGATCAGGAGGAGGAAAAGGAGCCAGGACAAAGAAAAGAGAGGGAGGCTGGCGAGAGCTAAAGAAAATAAAAACCCAGGGCAGCAGCGGCAGCAGCGGCAGCAATGAAGGCAGGAGCGGTGCCACCTTCCAGCGAATAACCCATGGAGGCAGCTAGCGGCCCCGGCATCGATGCAAAGAAGCACTTACCTTGTTCCGCGAAGTGCGTGCGTGCAGGGGAAGGCGGCGGCGAGCGCGGCCGGCCGCGGGGATCCCACCCGCCCGCCCGCCCAGCTCCAGCTCCGCGCCGCGCACGGCCGGCCGCGCCGCGCCGGGGACACGGGGCGGCCGCCCCTCGGCCCCCGCCGCCAGCATAAAAAAGGACTCGTCGCCCTCCCCGGTCAGCGGCGGGGGCGAGGAAGGGAGAAGCAGCCGGGGGCGAGCGGGCAGAGAGGGAGGGAGGGGGCCGAGCGCGGCCGAGGGAGGATTTAGGAAAATCGCAACAAGGTCGCACCCCCGGAGCGCCCCGGATTGCCGGGGCCGGAGCTCCTCGTGGGTTTAGACACTGAGTTCTCGCCGCGCGCCCTCCCCCACCCCATAGCCAGGGACCCCGCACAGGGCTCTGCTGCTTTTTTTTTTTGCCTTTTTTTTTTCTCCTTTAAAAAAATTTATTATTCCTAAAGTGCGAGCCGGACTGAGCCGCAGGGCGCCTGCAAACTTTAAAGAGAACAAAAAGGCGGGTGGGGGTGCGGGCCGGGCTCGCTTTGCGTCGGTAGAATTTGCACATCCAAGGGGGGGGGGGGGAGGGAAGGAAGGAACAAAAAAACTCCAAAAAACAAAAACCCCAAACAAACAAACAAAAAAACCCAAGAAGGAAAAAAATATTGCAACTGTTGCGCCCGCGATTTTTCTTCTTTTTTCTTTCTTTCTTTTTTTTTTTTTTCAATTTTTTTTTTTCCCCGGGGGAAGGTGCCCGAGGGGGTGGAAAGAGGAGTTGAACTTGCCGCATTGCAACAGGCGAAAGAAGTGAGAAAATCAAATAATCGATCCCGCTGCTGCCGCTTCGCCTCGCAAAGTTTGGAGGTGCGGGGGGCGGGGGGGCGAGAGAGAAGGCAGGGAGAGGAAGAGAAGGAAGGGACAGGAGGAAGACGAGGAGGAGGAGGACGAGCCACGGCGCCCGGACATGTCCAGGAGGAAGCAAGCCAAGCCCCGCTCGGTGAAAGGTAAGGCATCCTCCGCCGGCCCCCGCCGCCGCCGCCCGGCCCCGGGCAGCCGCCGCCGCCTCCGCCGCCGCGACGCGGCCAATCAGGGCCGGGGCCCGGCTTGGCGGGGATTGCGAATCCCCCCCCGGTACGGGCCGGTGGTGGCGGAGACCCCCCCCGGAACCGACGGCGAGTCCCTGCGCGGGGCATCCGCCCGCCCGCCGCCCGTTCCGGGGCTCTGTGGGTACCGCGGTGCCGGCCGAGGCTCGCCCGCGACACGTGTCGCGATAATTGATGAAAGAAGCCGGTGGCATCGTTGAGGCGGGGAGAGAGGAAAGTTTCGCGGTGATGCTCGGGTGCGGTGGCGCATCGGCGGACCGAGGAAGGGAGGAATGAGCTCACTCGTGTTTTAGCCAGTTAGCCCGAAATTAATGTTCCTTTATGATTGGGAATAGTAGCGCCGTCTGTTTGCTCCTTCTGTCCAATGCGCGTAAGGGTGGTGAAAGAAGGGGAGAATTAAACCCGATTTGAGAGATAGGGGTTAAGAATTTGCTTGGGCTTGAAGAAACAATGGCCAAATTTAGTAACGGCTTTATGAGTAAAGGTTAGACATTAAACTATGCGTATTCTTCTCCGTGCCCAGCGAAGCGGTGTTTAAAATCTCCTGTTTACCTCCGTAAGGAAAACAGCTGCTGGAGAAACGTAAAGGGAGGGCCGGGACCAGCCCCGCGCCGTACTGCACGCATTGCCAGCTTTTTGACTTTTAAGTGAATGGGTGCGAGAGAGAAAGCGGGATTCCCGAAGCCTTTCGCTCCCAGCCACGAGGAGGTTAGCTGATGTTGGGGAAGGTTTTATTGTCCTCTGCACAAAGCAGAAGTCGCAAACTCAGTGGACCCGAGGCTTTGTTGTAGAAGCACAAAAGGATCAGAACTTTGGATGCCCAGAAGATGAAACAAAAAGTCCAAAGCTTTTGTAATTAAATAACTCGTAAGTGAACAAAATTAGTGTGCAGTTAATCGACCCGCTAAAGAACAAACTGAAACCCCATGCAGAGCCATTTTATATTATTTGTGAAATATCTATTCTTTAATAGATGATTGCAGTGTAAGTTGTATGTGCTTCAAATGTTTATCAAGTTTTTGTAAAATCGGTCCTTCATCTTTGTACAACCCCCTTAACAATTTTCCCCCAAACTAAGAGCGCCTTTTAGCACCATTGCGCTGTGGGGCAGGTTTGCAGCGTGGCTTTGTGACCCTCCGCAATCCTGGACAATCTGCTAAAGGAGCTGCTTCAGTAATTTGTAGATGAATGTTTCAGTCTCTGGCCAGAAGAAAGGGCAAAGATAGAGCTATTTCTAGGGGATGCTCTGAAATACATTGTTTGAAACTAAAAGAATCGCAGTTTGAGAACAGTGGAGCAGGCCTTGGGTCATGACTTCTCTCAGATCAGGGGATCACATTTAGTGGCCAGGCCTCTGGAGTTTAAAATATTTTCCTGTGCTAAAGTGTCACATTTAACATTCAGGAAATAGTTCTATGCCAGTGCAAACAGTGTTTGCTCTAGAAGCTCACTTAGTAAGCCTTGACATCTTGTGACATACAATGTTAGATATTTACCATTTATTACTCTTTTGTTTTCTTCCTCATTACTTTTAGGCTGCAATAGCTCTTGCAAGTGGTTGATACTTTATAATGAAATTTTGACTCTAATTCTGATATAGAACTGATTACTATTTACATGATCACTTTTTATTAATTAAAATAGGTAGCTTACTGGCCAGTCAGCTGAGAAACATTATCCCTGTAATGCAGAAAAATCTAGAAGGTCTAGATTTTTCAGTGAGCTGGGTGAAGCCCAGTTTTTAAAGATTCAAAATATTTCTGAGGTCTATAGGCACAAAAAAAATGTTTCCAGCTTCAGCAAAAACTGGATGTAAATTACAGGTCTTAGTTTGAGCTGCCTAACGGGGAGTCTAAGAATGAGCTGAATCTAGGTGAAATTCTGGATAATAGGAGGCAGCTCATATGTGCATGTAGGATAAAGAAATTCTTCATTTCTTTCTATTCACCCATATCTCTGCTTGTAAAAAGTCCGTTGTATACATTTTGTGGTCTAGGGAGCTGGCAACCCAGTAGATTGCCACAGTACACGTTTCCATGGAAATAATTGAGATGTAATAAATAAAGGCACTCTGAGGTCATAGGTTTCCCAATTCAACTGAGAAGAAAACAAGCATAAATTACGTGGATATATGTGTGGCATTTAGGAGTTAAAATAATTTAACAGTTTTCTCTTTTCCATGTTTTATTTCACTTTGTATAGCAGCTTTGCTGTTTATTAACCACTACGAGATTTGTGTATCCTTTTTCATTCAGAAACATTATGCACTAAAATAGGATCAGTCTGTGCCTGTGATGAAAGGGATTATTCTGCATGCAAAAAGTAAGTTGCCTGCTCTCAAAGTGGGAGCAATGCTGACTTTAAAGAAGTGATTGACTTTGACAGAAGTATCGAATGTTGACAAGTCTTAGATGCGTGTTATTGCAAATGAAGTGATAGCAAACCCAAAGTGGATGCCAGCACAGCTGCAGGTCAGGTGGCCCCTGTGCTGTATTATGAGGTCTCAGGTTCAGCCTGGCAGAAACTTACAGTAATTCCTGCAGCTGTAACTCCAGCAGTAGCCCTGGGCTTCCCCCTGACATGGGATTTATGATTTGCAATACAATTCACTGTTTTGTTTTGACCATTAGTTTGTGCAAACTTGAAGATACCTTATAGCTGGTAGTTGGGGACAATGCTGGCCTAAAGGAAGGTGGTTTCACATCAGTGAGAATGGAATAAAAGTGTGAGTATTGAGTCTCTGATGGTTTACAAAATAAACACTTAGGGGACAGTGTGGTGGTAGCAATGATGAAGTAAAGTACTTTCTGAAGCTTTACTTCACATCACAGATGAAGCCCATGAAAGTAATTTTCCTCAGCATAGACTCTTGCCCTGTTGCCAGTAACCTCAACTGCTGAGAGCTTTTTCAGTTCTCTGTAAGGAAGAGTTATACCTTGCTCAGTGTTGTTAAAACCACGTGGACCTGAACCCCAGAACATAACACAGCTGTCAATGCCAAAGCACTCTGTCTTGTCCCCCATTACAGCTGATATTAGCACCGGTGTCCTTAAAGATTTGTTTGGTGCTGGCTCCTGCAGGGAGTGGGGGACACCCAGTCCATCAGGGGGCTGAGGAGGGCAGGTCTTCCTTCCTGCCCTTGGTCAAACTGCAGCTTCCCGTGCTTGGAGGTGGTTCTGGACGGTGCCGTGCTGGGATGTGGGATAACAGCAACCCGTGGATCTCCAGTCCCATGTAATGGTAATTGAGGCATTACTGGACTGCTCTTTGTGGGACTGGGCTCGCATTGGCACAAGGTTTTGAGCATCAGATGCACTTTGGCTGCTGAATTTGACAGTTCTGCAAATTGCTGTCAGTTTGCGGGGGTATTCTGTGCATAAACGTGCTAGTTGGTAATCAAACTGTTTTGCAAAAGAATGCACTAATTAACTCTAGATTTGTTATCCTACTTGAAGTTGCAGAATTGCTGTCATATTTTTTTGCTTTCTGTTGGCAAAAAATGCTGATAGAAACTTTTGATTCACACCCTACCTGCCTCATTTGTGTCAGTCAAGAAGAGAAAAGGGGGGTTGCTCATTACTTCGTTATCTGCAAAGTAAATAAAAATACTTCAACCATTTGCTGAGTTCCAATTAGTTGATTGCTATGAATGATCTTCTTTAAAGGAATGCTGTTTTACCTATCTGCTCATACAAAGGTTTGATTTTGAATGTCTTGTGAAAAGGATTCTCTTTGTCTTGATTGATGTCAAGAATAAAAGCATGATGGTAATATCCCTTTGAAAGCTATTGTATTGTCAGCTCTGGCTGACAGCAGGAGGCCCTCCTAGTGCTATAGATTAGCGCTGTGAAAACACTGACATTTTCTTTGTTATATTGCTGTTGTTCTGCTTGCAAAGTCAATTATACAATGTTGGAGCTCAGTTACAGAGTTGACTGTGGAAGTAACAATGTCTTTCATACTTGTCTTAAAGATATAATTTTCCTTTTTTCCCAGTTGATAAAGAAGAACCTGAAGGTACTGGAACAGTACATTCTACAAATTAAATTTTGACAAGTATAATCATAATTGCCAAATACAAGAGACTTGTGCGATTATCCTTTAATTTTACAGTTCATTCAAGTTTCGGTGGAATTTTATTGATACAGTGAAAGCAGCAGCTAAAATTGATAAAACTCATATCAAATAAGATTACGCTCTTGATTGTTCTTTATCAAGTGTAGCTTTTGGGGGATTAGGAATAATTGGAGATGTTGGTGTTTCATTGTGGGGCTGGTGCCCTGAGAGTGTTTGAATCCATGCAGTATTCCGAGCACTGCCTTCAGGGATTAGCCTGCAGTTTTTAATTTTTGCCTGTGTATTTTGCTACAAGCCTAGCAGCGTTCTCCTCTGAACTCCACAAGTCCCATTTTCCAGCCTCTCTCTCCCTCTGGTATGCTCTCCTGGATGGGATCTGGGTGGTATTTAACTGGTTTTACTGATTGAAACTCCTGCCTGTGTGCAAATACCTTTTAATTGCAGCCTGTTCCCATTAGTCTCAGTGAATATAACGAATAAACATGGCCAAAAATTAGAAAGAGTGGGAAAGGTAGCCCAAAACATTTAAATATAAATGGGAAGAAAATAGAAAATCTCATCTTTTTAGTGATGCTATGTCTAAAGCCATGGAAGAAGAACAATTACCACTGTACAGCTCTGGAGAATTCTTCCTATGTTTTTCTTAAAAAATATTTGTGTACAATCAGTGCAAGTTAAAGAACATCATTCACTGCTGAATTGCTTCAGATGACACATGCGAAAAAAAAATCAGAGATGTCTTGTAGGACGTTAATTGTAGGATTTCTAAATTACTATTATAAACTAATAGAGTAACAAAAGATTCTACAGTTACCAGTAATTTGTCAGGATTTATTTTGTTTTTCTTCAATAATTGAAAATTAATGTCTTGAAGTGAAAGCAGATGTTCATGCCATCCTCTGAATTGGATATAAAAATGATGTTTTGTAGATGCGTTAAGCTTGTGTAAATACAGATTTTCTTATCATAGATGTGGCTTTGGCTTGGATTTATCTATTGTTTGGTGCCAAATTAACTTTTAGGTTAAATGTGGGTAAGTGGTTTAAGCTTGGTTAAATTAACTAAATTGAGTACTTGAGGCAGTACCCAGTGATCAATTACTACAGTAAACATTTTAAAACCCTACCTCACCTGCTGGCTTTGTGAACGATGAGACTTTCTCACACTGTAGAATTAATATTTACTTCTATTTGATAGGTGTACTTGTAATTGTTTACTTGGCTATTTTTTTGAATTGGTTGATTTTTATCTTGCTTTCTATTTCCAATTTGTGAAATCAGTTTTAGATGATTACAATGTTTGAAAAATGCAAACCACATTTTTTTGGAAAAAGAAATAATCTCTTGGTCTCATGCATCATATGTATTATAATATTCTCTTACACAAAAGATTATTAATTACCCACAATAATTGAACTGTCTTATAAAATGCCTATATCAGGTCCTCATCACTCCATCGATGTCCTCCGTAAATGCCTCTAAAAAAGCATGGCTATTATATTCCCTTGTATCCTAGTAAATGTGCTGGAGAAATGAAATAGTACTCATATAAAACCTATTAGAGACTCCTGCTAAATCTTGACTGACAAATGGTGGTGGAGGGGAGGGCCTGGCTTTGGTGCATGCGTTGGTGGACATGGACTCGGCAAGTGCAGGTGGGAGCTGGAGCCAAGTGAGGACCAGCTCTGAGCTCTGTGTGCATTTATTCCACATGTTTTAGAGCCCAGAAGTAGATTCTCCTGCATTTTCTTTTCTGATGTCCATTAGTAAATGGAGTTTAGTTCCTGGTTCCTTTTTCTCTTAGACAAATAAGGAGATGGGAATTTTAAGTCCTACATCTTCTTGACAACACCTAGATGTACATGTATGTGCAGCAGTGAATTATGGTGGCTTCTTGGAGTCACATCATTCTGGGGAGTAGAAGGATGTGCAGGGACTAAATGGTCTCTTGTGACATTTCCAGCTACAGAAGGCTCGGGCTTCGACCTCTTCCAATGGCTTGTTTTCAAAAATGTAAACAAAGGGACCCGATGGTGTTGGAAACTGGGTGCTGCCATTTGGAACAGGCTCACAGATCTCCTTGTGGTGCCGTGGGTTGGTGGATGGTGTTAGCTTTCCACAGAATGACTTATTCAGGTAGCACTGCAATATCCATCTGAACCTAGCCATAAGTGCCTTCATTATATTGTTTGCACTTGCTTAGAAAGAAAACCTTTTCCTTTCTAGCCACAGATTAGGCAACAGAAAGACCAATTTGTAGAGCTTGTAAATGCCACTTGTTAATCATATGCAGTACAATTATTAATTTTTTCCCTCTTTCCCCTTGGATGTATTAAGTCAACTTTTTAGCTTTTTTATGTAATTGAAATTTGCCCTTTTGTTACCTGGGCATGAATTATTTTTGAAATGTTGTCATTACCCGCCCTGCTGTGAGGTTTATCTCTTCTGTTCATCCTAATTAAATAAAACATACTGTTGTTTGCTGGTCTCGTGTTGAACTGAATTACCTGCCTGAAGGCTCGCTGGTGTCGGCTCGCTTCTTGTTGCAGCGGCAGCCGTTGACTAACACATTTACTTTTAGATTTTCATTTCAAAGGGCTCAGTTTGTGCAGTGTGACAGGTGAATGGTGAATGCTTTACAGGACTTTCAAGAGCTGAACAAACAGCAAAGGACTTATTGCTACTGCAGCCGCGTGGCAAGTACAAATGTAAGGCAGCCTTTGTGGCAGAGAAGTGTTTTCTTTGCTGCATAGAGGCCACTCAGGAGACCTGAAGGGCTCACTTGGGTATGCTGGGGGTGAAATAATCTCAGTCGTGATCTCATTTAAACCCACCCTACCTGTGTGTTCTCCTGGGCAATTTCTAGTAGGGTTGATCTCGTCTCTCTTTGTAGCATCACCCGCAGTCATGTTCTCCTTGAGTCTGGCACTGATAACGAAGGCTGCTTCAGAAGTGTAACAGTTGGAGTTTCTTTACACAGAAGTTATTTCTAGTTGATATTAGAGAACGTAAACAATGCATTCAGGTTTGAAAGCGAAGCAGAGGGAAAGATCCCTGCTTGTAGAGAAACAGTTTGTTTAAGCCTCTGATAGCACTGCAGAAAATGCATTGCTCACTAGTAAAATCCTGCTATGAGTAAAAGTACAAGAATTAACAAGTCGCTGTACTTGGGTCTCTGTTGGCTCCTACTAGGCTCTGGAGGTTTGGTCAAATGTGGCCTAATTCTGCTTTCCAAATATTAAAAAAAATTACACAGAGGGCAAAAAGACAAGTTCTTAATATGCATATCCTGGGAAAATCCTAAACCAGTATTTTTACCCCCTCCAGTCCCAAGGCTAATCAAAATTCCTTTGTTTCCACATCTACCATTAAAATATATGCCTCCCTTGGTTGCCTGCTGACTGTACAAGTTTAACCACTCAATCGATTGGACTCACAAAAGCTGCTACTGACTTTAGGTAGCATTTGCCCACAGGTAATTTAGAGATTGGGGTGAGGATCTAGGCACCCTTCACCAGGTGCTTAAATTTGCAGCTCTGTTCATTTCTTGATGATCCTCACCTGGATGAGATGAGGTTTTTCTGGGGCAGGTTAGCCAAGCATCCACCTGCTGATTGCTGGAACTTGCTTCACCTGGTGGGCAGCTGAGTGTAATGAGGATAAGAAGTCTGTTAGTGAAGAGAGACTTGCCATGTGCTTTAAAAGGGGAGTGGTGCAATGGGGAGGTGAAGTGTTTTGCTGAGTTTGTGGATGGTTTTGCTGTCTTTAGCGTGAGTATGTTAATTTTTTCCCCCCTTTGATAGCAATTGGATCTGGGTTGTATGTTTAAGTGTAAGTCTAAGCTCTCAGAGTAGTTCTGTTAATTGAGGTTTGTGTTGGAAGACTGAGTAGGCTATCAACTGTAGGGTGAAGGCCCTCTCTTGTTTTGTGGTAGTGTTTCTTACAGGCCCTGGTGGGGGTTGGATTTTAGTCTCATTTCTTACGCTGCAGTTGAAAGAGCAGGAGCAGCTAAGAGATTTGATGAGAATGGTCATTCAGGATCTAATGCTGGAGAGTGTCTCCTGCTCCTTCTGCTGCCACTGAGCTCGCTGCTGGGAGGATTTCCAGGGGAGCTCTGGGAAGGTTCAGGGTGCAGAGGATGCAGCAGGGCTGTGGGAGCTCCTAGATGGCACTCCAAGAGACCTGGGTTGTGTTTAACATCTGTCACTGTAAGCAAGTACAGATTTACATGAGAGAGAGTGACTGTGATTCTGCATTCTTTCAATTTCATGTCTAAAAAAATGAAAAACTAAAAGGAGGTAGAGAAAAAACATGGTAGAAGGCCGAACTTCATACTTTGGGAAGTGGAGGTGCTAAACAGAGAGAAATAAAGTAAGGCAAGTAGGAAATCTGTGTCTGCAATTTGAGTATGGAGGGTGCTTGATGATTAGGTGCATAGCTTTGACACAGAGGTTGGCTTACCTGGAGCTGTAGCTATATTATCGTTAATTTTAAATCTAAAGACTGAGAGAAGGAACAGATCTGAAAAGTTGACTCTAGCTCCATGGAAAAGTGTGTAATTATGCATAAGCAGAAAAAAAAAACCCACTAAACATGCAAATGACCTAAAACAGCTTTTCTGCTCTTACTAGACAGTGAGAGCGCTTTCCTGCCTGGAGGAGTGCATTTCTTGTGCTGTACAGTTATTTTCTGTTTAATATAGAGACATTTGAGGACAAGTGTGATTGCAGTCATCAGTTCTTGCCATTTCAACTCTTTTAGGATCATGGCTGTATCTGAACTTGGTCTGTGAGGACTCACAATTGTTCAGGGTTTTGTACAGAAGGGGAGATCAGGTTGGTAATTGGGAAAAGTAGGCTTTCAACACTTACTGTGAGAATATACACAAATACGTGTAGTGTACGGTTTGTGTTCATGTGTAAATGAAAAAGAAAGCTTAGAGGAATAGGTAATATCTTTTGTTGGGCCAATTAAAATGATTGCAAAATGCTAGGAAGTTTTTCTGATGTACAAGCCTGCCTGCTGTGCTGAAAAAAGCAGCAGCATTCTGCCTATTTTGCTTGATAGGTAAATGTAGCTTTGTTTTAATTTACTTATTCAAGCTATTACTCAGATTTCTGTTGCTTCATTAGATTACTCACAGGATTAAAGAGATACTGGATTACATAGTAATGCCAAGCTTGTGTATTATTTATTGCTGAATTCTGTGGATGCATTTTGGTTGGGTAATTTGCTCATGGCCTCCTTTATTTCTAGGAAAATGGCATGCCTTGCCCTTCATAATTTCTTTGCTTTTACTGACCAGACTGTTCCCCCAGAGGGCATGTGGGATGTGGCAGAGTACTGAAAATATCAGGGTGGGGAAGTAGAGAAGGAGGGCTGTGTGTGACTTGCACCTTGTTTATGTTTATACTAGAATTATGTAGAGAAAATGGTCTGTTTCTGGCAGGGATACTTTGTGGGGAATGTAGTAGGCAACTCTGGCTGCCAAAGTTGTTGCCTCAAAGATTTTTTCTTTTTTTAAAAGACGAAGTACTTTGGTCTGATTCTGAGCATACTTGAAGAGTATGGTACAGTGCCTTATGAGCTGTTTTAAATGAAACTCTGAGTGCTTGTCTTTGGCTCTTGAGTCTTGCCCAATGCTTGTATATGAGTCCATTGACCCGATTCCTGTAATTTCAAGCATGTTTTTTTTCCTGCTTGATAACAGATAAGTGATATTTGTTTTAGAACTCCAATTTGATTTATTTTGATTACTATTTTTGGTCTCAAACACTTAACAGAGAGCTTCTTTTTTCATTCTTCTCAATATAAGTAAATTCAGAAATAAGCCTGTACATAAAGGTGAGGGTCTGAAAACCCCCACCCCTGCGAGGCTCTTGGCAGAGGGTGGTGTGCCTGGCTGCAGTGCCCCGAGGGTGCTGTGGAGGGGGAGCTGCCAGGCTGCCCTGCTGGGTGTCCCTGGCTGCAGCACGAGCTGCTGCTCAGGGGCCTGGGGCCACAAGCCCCCTGCAGTTGGCAGAAGGATGCTGTGTTGGTGGTGGGGCTCCTGGTGTTATGCAGGCAGATTGCTCACAAATGGGGTTTGCTGGCTGCTCTGACATGCACCAGGAATTCTCCCAAAGACAAAATGCATATTTTCATAAAGAGGTATCAGAGTTATGTTTTCCCCCTTGCCAGTGGGTCTGTATTCAAAACGTGGCTCCAAAGAAAGTGCATAGAAAAATGAGCTTTTAATTTGTCACCTGCTGCTGTACCACCCTGTCCTCCTTGAGATGCCAAGTTGTAAATGAGGTTTTTGTATCCCCACACATGGCCATCCAAGAAATGTTCTCTGTCGTAGCAGTCAGTGGCACAGCTGAAGACATCAGACTAGTGGCTTAAACCCTGCTGCTGTCTGATTGGCATGAGCAAAGCTAATGTGGGGCAAAACCTGAGCACACAAAAAGGCAGGTAGAGAAATTGCTGTCTTCAGTGGCTTTGGAGGTCCTGGCTGCTCCAGAGCAGGAGCTGCTAAAACCTTTCTGTCCCACAGTGTTAAACAAATAATTGTGCTTCCTTTTACCTTATGCTGTCCCTCAGAGTGCCATTGGAACACTCCCTTCAAATGAACCTTAGAAAATGCAATATTGTTTCTGCAGGTCTGATTTGGGAGAATAGTGTCTTGCCTGGCTGTGTGTGCTCTCTTCCACCCTGCCTGTTTGTCCAAGCACTGGGGTGGTGCACATGCCAGCTGTAAATTCTTGTCTCCTAGCAAACCTCAAACCACCTAATAAAAACATTGCTTGAGGGAGCCATCAAGAACTTGATTTTTAATTTATGCACAGATGAGGATGGTTTCAAGGGAAAATAGCCCAACTGTGGGACAGGCAGGGAAATTGCCATGATGATTCCTACATATCTGTAGCCTAAGAAAATGTCGGTGAAGTCCCTCTAGCAGCTTTGTTTCCCTTTCTATAGCATCTGTCCCACTGTGGAGCTTGGGAAGCTTGAGGATTTCCTCAGGTTGCAGCCTGAGTAGCATTTCCTCCCCAGGTTGCAGCTTCTTTATTTGTTTTTCCTCCTTTGAATCTTTGCTGGTTTAGCTCCTTGCAGTTAGGGAGAACATGGCCACAACCCTGGAGATGCCCTCAGGGAAGGAAAATGGCAGTGCAGGATGGGGCAGGGTGGGCCTACCTGCTGGTAGTGAGCCCAGAGTCCAGCCTCAGCCCATGCTCAGCCCATGGTGGGAGCTGCTGAGGCCCTGGCAGGGAGGGGATATGGTAATCCTGCTCTTTTGGGATGAAGATGAAGGCAGTTGGCCCCTTTTTCAGAGGGAATTTATCTGCTTCTGTCCTTCTTACTATCTGTTGCTGGCTTGACTTGATTTTATTTTATTGGCACATCCCAACAAGTTTGTTTTTTTTCCTGAAGATTTCTTGATTTGATGTTGCCATGTTGGAAAAACACACACCAGCCCCTGGATTAAATACAATCTGCAAATTGGCATATGTTAAACACTCTGCTCTGGAAGGGAGTGTGGAGGTGAACCCTGGTTGGTTTGAGGCTGCCATCACCTACACTCAGCAGTGAAACTGCTTTTTGCCTCTTGGCTGCCTGGCCCAGTCCCAGGGCTGTGCCCACTGCTGCTCCAGGTGAGGGCAGATCTGATGGAGTTCCTTCTCCTTCTGTTTCTGGATCCTTGTCCTGCTGCCTTCCTAGCTTCCTTCAGAGCTGATTTGACCTACCAGTTCCCCAGAAGAGTAACCCTGTAGCTCTCTGCTGGCCATGGACAGGGCTGGGGTGTGTGAGGGCAGGGCAAGACTCCTTATCAGTGTCTGAGCTCCATTTTGGGTCAAACCCTTGTGGAAAGAGCCTCAGCTGGGGAGGCTGGCCTGTGGCCCTTTGCCTGGGAAGTGGGGGTGCATGTGTGTCTGCAGGGGGCTGACAGGGCAGGTTGTGAGCCCTCTGAGACTGGGCCCGGCAATGATGGCCACTGGAGCAACTGCTCAAATCCATAGTGGAGCACAGGGTACAGCCTGGAGAAGTTCACTGCAAGTTATGAACAGTAGATTCAAGTTGTACAAGTGCTTGTTCTCTCTGCCATTCCTGGCACAATGCTATGTCCCAGCAGAGGTGAGCTGGGCAGTGCTTGGTGCTGTGCCCCTGCAGTGGCTGGATGCTGCTCCTCATCCCTCTCTGGATGGGGGCCCAGGCAGGCAGCTGTGCCCTGAAAGGAATGCAAAGCAGAGAAGGGCAGAGCTGCTGTGGGCAGGGACAAGGCACCCAGAGCAGGGTTCAGCCAGCACCTTTCACTGCTCCTGTGCTGGGGAATTGCTGCAGCCTTGTGTGAGGGAACAATTTTCTTCTCTTTTCTAACTTAGTAGAAATAATGCCACTAAGAAATTAGGTTATGGATCTCAAGGGAAAGGGAGATTTGTTATTCTGCTTTTAGCTTGCACCATAGACTGTGTCACCATGGGGCCCGCACCACCAAGTGGGTGCTTGTGCTAATCCTGGCACTGAAGTGCCAGACAGTTCTTTGTTGGAGGCTGGTCTGTCTCCTGTGCTTGGGTGACAGGAGATACTGTGGTAAATTCCAGCTCTTTTGGCTACTTTATAGCCTGTTTTCTTAGGGGTGAATTTTGACTATGGTTGACTGAAATGGCACCATGTCCCATGAATGTCCTGCCCAGGCTAGCTCATGTTCCTGGGCTTATAATGTCACAGTGGCTTTGTGGAGGACAAAGCCTCTGCTGCCCAAAGCCTTTGCTGTCCTGGCCAGCCTGGCCTTTCTAGTTGCAGCAGTGCCTTGTGCCTGTTTGTGTTCTTACTGGGATAATTTCTGATGCAGCAAATTTTTACGGCTTTCCCTGTTAGGAAGGATCCCCCCTCCCCCTACCTTCCTCCCCCCTTCCCCCCATTTGCTTATTTTTAGTCACATGAAGTAAAAGAATTGGTTGTTTGCCAAGATGAAAAACCAACAAACAAAAACCCCAAAGCAACCACAACATTGTACCTTTCCTTGCTTTTAAAAAAACATTTCCTTGTAAGTGTAACTAATGATGTGGGTTTTTCATAGAAGCCTGTGATTCAGTGTTAAACCAATAGCACATCAAAGAATAAAAGAGACTGGTTTATTGTGTGTTTTCCTATTTAATATTACTCTTGTTCAGATTTTGGAAAACTTTGTGGTGTGAAAACATGAAAAAATGTTGCTTCTTATAAAGGAGTACAGGAGAATAAGATCTTTAACTCAGCATGCTTGTGCAATAGCACTGGTTGAGCTGCAGTCTGGGCTCACAAACAACCTTACTTAAAAAAGCAAGGTTTACATTTTATAAATATTTCTGCCTCTCTTTCTTTTGCAATACCTAACGTAGACTGTCTGTTCTGCTGTTAACTCCCTGATGCAGAATTCCTAAGTTTGGACTAATAGAAAATTTGGAGGATTCTTCATTATCTGAACCTCTTGAGAAATACCAAATATGTTCCAGTAATTGTGGTGTAGTACAACAGGGAGTCACACTGGCAGTTTGTTGGAAAGGGTTTTTCCTGTAGTTATGAAAACCATACAACTATTAAAATCCCCAAAACTGAAACCACTGGGATTACTCACATACTTACAGTTAAGCGCATGCCTAAAGGTAGATAGATTCAGCATGGCATTTTTGACTGGCATTTGATTCCTAGCTTGAGAATATGAGGAAAAAAACCTCAGACCATTCTTCAGTTGCCTCAGTCCTGTGCAGCCTTTTTTAAATTCTTTATTTACATGCTGGTATATGCTGGGCTCTGGTTCATGACAGAAGCACCTGGGTTTGCTGTAAAGCAAATTATTGATTTACAGCAATACAGCAAAGAAAGAAAAGTTTGCAAAATAGTAAGATATTCCAGGCTACTAGAAGAGACTTGTAGTCAGATTTTTTTTCCCCTTCTGCCTCTGCCATGGCTCCTGAAAGAATGAGCATGTGTCAATTTTTTTTTGTCCCTCTCTCAATGTTTTCTATCTCAGTAGTATGCAAAGAGGATATAACATTTGTGCCTTAGAGAGTACAGTGAATTTATTAAACACTGTGAGATGCTGGATAGGTGAAAGTGAAATGTAACTGATGTTATGGTTCAGGTCATAATATTTGGATTTCCTTTGTGGTTGTTTCATTTTCCCTATTATAGATGATGTTTTTCCTGTTACCTCTGTTGTATAAAAGGGAAAGTGATGCTTGATTTCTAGTTCCAGTGTAAGGACTTCTTTCCTTGCTGTGCAGCCTTTACTGGGAAGGTGCTGGTTGCCTTGCTCTTCTGTCCACAAGGTAGCAATAGTTCCAGCTCTCTGTATTTCTCAGTTTCTCTCTTAAAAACTTTCTTCTATGAAATATTTTCAATCTTTAATGTGACTTGCTCTTGGAAAGCATTGGTGTGTGCCTACAAGTGTACTGATATATCACCCTTAGCAGTTAGTTAGCCCACTTGTTCTTCCTGTGAAACTAAATGCATTCTGCACCTATGAAACTGTCTAAGCAATTTGCTTTGAGCCAAAATTTGGAAATATGGAGGTTGTCGAGGGTAACTAATGAGAAAAATGTTTTTGTTACACTTCTTTAAAGAAGATTCATTTGCACTAGTATCAATATGTGGGGGAATTTAATTTTAAAACTAGCCCCAGCCACTTTGTAGAAAAATATAATGCAGAACATAAACTCATTTTAGACACTACTTATTCTACTGTGTCCCATTAGTTGATGTTTACACAGTGCTTTGAAAATGTAAAGTGCTATATAAGTGCTTATTATTACTACATTATTATTATTCTCCCTCTTGAAAAAAGACCCTCTAGGGAGAGGGAGACTTGCTCTGCATTTCTTCCCTAGTGCAGATCCCACAAGAAGTATACCCATTCGTTTTGGTTTGTACATTCTTCCCTCCCCATTTCCATGATTTTGGAAAAAAAGTACTGTGTTTTAGAGATTAGAGCTTTTATTTAATTTATGCTGGGTAGCTACAGCAATGAAAACATTATTTGAAGGCATATAAAAATCTTAAAATAGCTTTTTATTACACTCTGTGCAACAAAGTGAATCACCACCCTGGCATTGGCTCCTGTGGTTTGTGGGTGCTGGGGCCCCTTGCCCAGCCTGGGCACTAAGGGATAAGCAGGAGCCAGTGATGGCGCCCTTTGCTGGGCTCCTTGTGATGTTCCTTCTTCCACAAGGTCCTTCTTGGACCCTTGTGGGCCCATGGACAAAACTTGGGAATGAAGGGAGTGCAGGAATGGTGCTAACAAAGCCTGAGAAGAATTTCCCTCCTGTAGAGAGGAAGCACTACAAGTTTTTCTGCAGTACCAGAACTGCCGTTTTTCTTTCTGACCTGTATCACAACAGGAGGACCAGATTTCAGTTTAAGTTACTTGATTCCCCTTTATTGCTTGCCTCATTATAATGAGAATGGCTTTTAGTGGGCAATATTAACCATTTGCATCCTGAAACTTGAGAGCAACTCTCTTTGCCTCCTGTTATATATACTGTGCCATCCCATGGTGGAGGCTGTAATCATAGCAGATGAAATCTGAAGTTATTTCTTCCTAGGTATCCCTAGGCTTGCATTGTCATAAGGTGGAGGAGCAGCAACCATAATCCTCCTTTAAGTACAGTGTGGAGCGTTTCACTCCACTCCTACTTTTACCTTTGTTCCACTGTGGTTGGGTGCTTTGGCCCCTGCCTGGCTTCATGTTGGGTTCCCTGCCGTGCAGCAGCTCTGCTTCCAGCATTCCAAGCCGTCTTTACAGTCAGCTCCATTTTGGGAAAAGGAACCGAGGAAAGAGAGAGTCCTTGAAAATGTGAAGGAGGGCGTAGTCTGAGGATATTGTTTATTACACAGCATAACCTGACTTAGGTTTGTCACTGAATTTGGCCCTTGGTTATGTCACACGCATGGCCACTAAAAATGAGGTCACATCAGCATTTCAGCCTGGTTTCCACCAGAAATGGGGTTTTACACATGTAAAACCTTTGCTGGTGGTCCACTCTGAGCTGGTGTCCCCAGGCAGTAGCTGGGGTGCTGGTCAATGGTATCTGTGGTCCCAAACCTCCACAAACAACAGCAGGGTGAAGGAAGGAGGGAAAATCTGCTGAGAGAGCTTCAGCAAATGGTGAGCAGCTCATACAGGCAAATGCAGTGTGGGAGAGGCTGCAGTACGTGGGAGTGGGGATGTGGTGACAGGTTGGGCCAGTCCTGGTGGCGTTCAGAGCTTCCTTTCCTTTACTCACATCAAGAGATAAATAGTTCAGCTGTGACTGACAACAGTTCCAGGCATTGTCTAAATTAAAACTGAAGTGTAAGTGTGGTCTGCTAACTCACACCCACATATTGTGTTAGTACTTGTTAATGGGTTCATCAGCCTTGGCTCTGCAGGTCTCATGCTTTAGCTTCAGAGAGGAAAGCACTAGGCTGCAGGGAGCTGCAGGGATGGGATGGAGCTGCCACTGGCTGGGGGCAGCAAGCACTTTGTCCCTTGGTTTGCATCCCTCCTGAAGCTGCCAGGCCTGAAATAATGGCCCAGGAAATTGGCCATGGGCAAGTTTTGCTGTGCTCAGTGCCCAGGGACTTGTCAGTGTTGGGGAAGTGGTGAGATGGATTGGCTTGCATCCCTCCCTGCTTAATTTCTTTCTGAATAGCAATTAATTTGGGAGTGGAAAAATATAAATTCTTAGAGACTGAAAGCTTAAATTCAGAATGAAACCCACTGGTTTATTTAATTGATTGCAGATGGATGCTCAGAGACTGAACCTGGGGAAGCAATAGGTATATGGACTTGATATGGTTAAAAATGACAAAATAATTCTACATTTTTTTGCCTCTTTTCATTTGAGACTGACAAGTTTGTAGAAACCTTGTCAGTGAAATCAGTGAAACCTGGCTCCAGGTGATACCCAGCACGACCCCTGGGTAATGCAGGGCACTTCCCATACCCCCAGAGTAGACATGGTGTAACTGGGAAAACTCGAGAAAGATCAAATCTACCTGCTTTAGCAATTTGCCTTAGCAAAGGTAGCTACCTGCAATGGAAGTCTTCTGAACTGCATTCAAGTTTCCTTGACAGAGCTCATGCCTTTTCCCTCTGAGTGTAATTTTCTACTTGTGTTTTATTGACACAAGTAGAAACATAGAAATGACAAAATATAAATGAAGGTGGCAGTCACCAGCCTCACTGTGGTGCAGATCGTGGGGTGCAGGGTCGGGGCCCAGCTCTGGAGCAGCTCTGTGGGACGGGGTGGCTGTCACTGGTTCCTCAGTGTCCCCACCGCTCCCTGAGGACAGGGGATGTCCCAGACTCCCCCCGTGCTGCCGCGTAAACGCTAAACACAAGCAAGCACAAAGATGCTCCAGAAACACAACCGGTTTATGTGGTGGCATGGGAGAGAGCAAACCCCCTGCAGAAAGCGCAGCTGCCCATCCCGGCCAGCCCGGCCCCCCGTGTCCGTGCCCGGGGCCGCGGGCAGCGGGCTGGCTCGGGGCCGTCCCCCGCGGAGCGCGGCACGCACAGCCCGGGGCCGGGCAGATGGCTCCTCCGGGCCGCGGGGCCCCGCTCTTCTGGGAGCGAGCCCCGCTGAGACTGCAACAACAGCAACCCGGGAGCCGGGCAGATGGTCTGCTGCCGGCCGCCAGGATAATTGCATCAGCTGGTTACTCCTGCAGCCAGCGGAGCCTCCTATTTGTACCGCTCTGAAACGATCCTGATTTGTTTTCCTTCTTTTTTCCCCCCTTCCATGCCTTGTTTAAATTAATGTAATTTTTGTGAGGGATGGGCCGAGGCCGGGGGGCGGCCATCTGCCAGAGGGGTCGGTGCTGGGGTCCGTGTGCCCGCACACACCCGGCCGGACGGGGGGCACGGCTGCGGCCTCCTGCTCCCGGAGAGAGGAGCCGGACCAGCGCGACCCTTCCCAGCCCTGGTGGTGCACTGCAGTCTCAGTCCGTGTGCAATACGTCTGCCAGCCTCCACCTAAATTGCTCCACATAGCCGAGCTGCCGCTCCCTGGAGCACGCCAGCCCGAGGTCTGAATACTGCAGCAAACCCCGCGGGTCCCGGCTCGCTGCCTCCCCCTCGCTGGGTCGGCACCTCGGCGCTGCTGCGGCAGGAGGGCTGCGAGATGTCCGCCGGCGCTGCTGGAGCGGCTCTGCAGCCCTGCTCCCTCGCCTGCCGCCTCCCTCCTCCTTTTGGGCTCTTGCTTCACAGACAAAAGAGCTGCCTCTTCTAATCGGGCACTCTTCTGTTTACAGGGATTGCTGGCAGGTGTGGGCTCCGCTGACTTTCTAAGACACAAAATGTTTATGGCGGATAGGCCAAGGGCCCCCGGAGATGGGTGATGTCCCTGTGTGATGTTCCCAAGAGTCTCGGTGCCTCTGTGCATCTTGCTCTGGGTTCCGTGGGGTAGGGGGGCCAGGAACAATGAAGTGGTGCCTGCTGTTTGCTCTGGTTTTAGCTCTCAGCACGGCACAGGTAGTTGCAGTAGTGCTGTTCTCAAGCTGCTGCTGACCCAGAGGTCCTGTAATCCCTAATAGTAGTAGGATTAGATTTTTGTCCAGCCAAGTCCTCTTTTCCTTTTCCTTTTCATTTTTTTCCTACTTTTGCAATACTTTACGGCCCAGCTGACATACTTCTGCCTCCTCTATTGACCTTTGCCTGGGTACTCCAGCTCCTAGGAAACACTTGCCATTCTTTTGGGAGAAGCTTATCAACCTGGCCCTCCCCTCTATGCTGTCCTACCTGCCCCTTTGTCCTTTTTTGTGCACAAGATTGATTTTTGTTGCTCTGAGCCTGTGTCTGGCCCCCTCTGCTCTCATTAAGCAGACAAAATCTCTCGCTTCACTTTCTGGCTGCATGACTGATTTCTGTAGGGGTAATTTTAAGACTTTGGTTGTATCTGTCCGACTTTTCTACTGGCATTAAATGTGTGAAACTTGCTGTGTTCAACTGTGTGCTGTGTAACACTGCTAGTGCTGAGCTTCCCATTGGTGTTTCAGAGAGGGATGGGACACAGGGATGCACCAAGGGTTCTTAAAGCACCTGGTAAAGTCCATCTCTACAAATGGAGAGGGACTGGCCACACTACACAGCTTCAGTTGCTGCAGCACTCTGGAGAGTTCAGCTAGCAGTGGGGTGGTACCAGTATAAAATGCTGTGTCCCAATTCTGTAAAAGTCCTTTATCTGCCATAAACTCCCAATATGCAGCTGCTGGTGTTAAACCAAAACTTGCAAATCTCCTGTTGGGTTCTTCAGGATCAGTTCTTTTTTCTTATTTTTTCCTTAGAGTCTGTAGGTGTGCATAATTATATGTATTTTTGAAAGCTCTAACTATGCCTCATTTAAACTTCTGCAAGCATCTTTGTAAGGTCAATTAAATGACTACAGAAGAAAATTATCAAAAAATGAAACAAGGGAAATGTGCATTTACCCAGATGGGGCTTGCAAGCCAAGCAAAATGTTGTGTTAGCCCAACAAATAGGTTATTTAAGCAAAGTCCTACCAACACAAACATAGAAGAGTCAAGGCTAAGTGAGTTTTGGAGCAATACAGGATGTGACCCTCTCCAGTTCAGCTATCAGGATTGCACAGGTTGAGAAGATTTTAAGGTACACTTGCAAATGGCATTGGAAGGATCCTGATAAAAGCACTCTGAGCTGAATTTTTCAAGTACTCCCCCCAAAATTCAGTTTGGGGTCTGAGCGACTGCACCACTGGATTCTTTTATTTACATAATTTATGTGAGTAGTGCCAAAAAGTCAGTGAGGTTGGTGCAGCTCTAAGAGAGGGAGGATGTGCTGTTGTACCCTGAGGAAGGCACAGGGGAGGGTGTTTTCTCCCATGGTGACACATGTCCAGCTCTGGGGAGGATCCAGGCGTGAGTGGCTCTGCCCACCCCAGGCCTGGCAGGGCTGTGACCTTGTTCCTGGTGTGGAGCAGCATCCGGCCCTGGGACAGGGGACAGGCCCCAGTGAGAGCCAGCACCGAGGGCTCTGGAGAGGAAAAGCACTGATGCACTTGGGCTGAATGCTGCAACTGCATTTCAAGAACTGATTCTGCTGCACTGAAATAAATTCCTATTTAATTTCCATCAAAGTTAAAAGCAAAACTTCTAAGTAGCTGGATTGGGCCCAGTGTGCTCACAGTCCCTCTGCTGCTAATCAAAAGCAATACCCTGTTGCTAATTTGAGAAAATGATTTTTTTTTTAAAGTTGCTTAAAACAAGAGGAAACTGTCACATCCTGAGTGATATCCTGTGTGCTACAGCAGTGTTCTTGCTGCTTAGTGATCAGAATTTCAGCTTAAGGGAATGAAATCCAATCCCTGTAAAAATTAATTTTCTTTGTTGATATCTTGTACTATTGCACAAGGTATTTTCTGATGGCAAAATGCAAATCTTAAATCTATATCCAAGTGAACAAAATGATTAATTAAATTAGCTGACTGGAGGAAATTCAGAGGACACTGAGTTGTTGATTTTAATATGTGAGATTACATTTTTAATACTTGAAGTTATCAGTGTTTCACAGTGCAGTTCATTATTTCTCAAATTGTATATGTTCAAGACCACAGATTTGGTATCCAGCGCTGCCTGAGTGCTGATGTGCTCTCTGCCATTGACTGCCCCCCACTCACAGGGAGTGCAGTGCCCAGTCCTGCCAGGCAGTTTGAGGGCTGCTACTTTTGATTTATGTTTTTTGGCTTGGTGTTGTTTATGAAGGGTTTGGGCAAATGTCTGTCCTGGGCAGCACTGTTCCTGTGTGAGCAGTGACAGGGAGTTCAACACTGAGCCACAGCAGGAGATCTGAGCATCTTCTGGGGGATGGCAGCAAAACTCCTGCCTGTGCCACCCAGGAGCTGGGTGATTGTTTTTCTTTTATTTTCTTTCATTCTTTTCCTTCTTTTATTTTTTTCCCCTTTATTTTGGCAGCCATCTGCTGTGCCCAGCTTCTTTGGCTTGGGGAGATGAGACTGCTGATTCCCAAAGTGGCCAGGAGGGAAGAAAGTCAACAACTTTGTCCCCTGCCTGCCTGCGGGGCCGGTGGGGCTGGCAGGGTGGCTGGCCAGGTGGGCGCTGGTGGCACGTGGTGCCTTCTAGCTTTGTACACCACAGGGAGAAAATCTGCCCAGCACTCTGGTTTGCTCATTCTTATGTGGTGTGAGTGGCCAAATAACACAGGGAACAAATGGGAGTTTTGGTATCTTGGCAAAGTGCTCTGCAACCTATCAAACGTGCCCTCTTTTCACACCCAGAGCCAGAGGGGCCATCAGCCTGCACTGCTCCTGTCCCACGTGGCTTCTGGGTGTACAGCACAGCAGAGCTTGGGGTTATTTCCCCAACACAAGTGAGCACAGGAAATCAAAGGTTTGAGAGCAAGTATGTTTCAGCACTATTGTGTTTTGCCCCTTAGTTGTGCTCAGAGCTGCTGGAGCCCTCTGTGCTGACTTAGGCTGTGACACTTCTGTGTGACCACAGGCCTGTGAATGGCCTTCAGCATCTCTGAGTGAGCCCTGCCTGTGGAAAGAGGCAACAGCTAAAATTAATTTGGCTCTGGCCACAGCATCAGGGGGTAATTTACTCCTATCTTTAGTATTTGAAATCAAACTTAATGAAGATGGATATGTTGACTCCTCTCCTTAGTTATTTACTGACTTTTCAACCTGGGTATATCTGGTAAGGCGTACATTTGCATTGCTACTGGGAAGTTTGCAGTCTAGGTAATTTTTCTGGTTTATATTTGATATGAAACAGCTACATAGCTTAAAACACCTGGAGAACACAAATAAATCTTTTAGAAAGATGGTAAATAACATTTTTTATTAAGATAAAAAGAGCATTAAAAGGGAAGAGGAAGGTGCTGCCCATGTTAATACAGATGTGAGTGTGTGTTAGCCCTCAATAAACAATGCTGGGCATTAGCTGGGGTACAGGGGTGGGTTTGGTGGATGCTGAGGATGTGGAGAAGGGAGGATGGTGAGCCTGGCTGCCTGGTGGCTGTCCCCTGGCATCCCTGCCCATCCAGGCAGGGTCATGCAGCTGCCCCTGCCTGGCACCACAGCGCTGGGCTCTTCTTCCAGCACTTTGATTCCAGCATAGCAAGGACAACCTGCTGGGGAGCAGGGAAAGGGGATTTCTGTCAGGTTACAAACATACATAGCTGTTTGTTCAGGTACTGTGGTACTTTTTTATTTATTATTAATTCCTTCTTGTCTATTAAGCTGAGAGTGTAAATGTTTAGCAATGGTAGGTGTTTAGTAACTTGAAACACTTGCAACTCTTGAAGGATGGTATTTCTGGTTCTGAAGCCTTCAGCTGTTGGAGAAGGATAATGTAAGAAAACTCATCTGCCCGATGTGATTATCCTGCCTTGCCATCCCAGCTTTAAATTTGGGTGGAAATGATCCTTAGTCTATTTCAAATTTCTGCCTGGCAGGACCAATTGTATATCTATAACCTATCCTATTGGAAAAGCCAACTGTAGCCAGGAAATGACTTTTATGTTTTGAAAAGTATTTGTTGACAGTGTAGAACCTGATTGCTAAATAAAAAATTCTAAATAGATCCTCAAATCAGATGCTCTCTCTGGGAAAAAAAGAGGTTGCAGGTATGTGTACAAACATACATAAACACCCAGATATATTTATGCTGTGAATCTGTGATAGCTCCTAAACCAAACCCCAAACAAGTTATGTTACTAGATGCCTGGTTGGAGACACCACTGAGCTGATACATATTAGAAAAATACTATTCTGGGTGGTTAGCACAAGAAATGTCTATGGTTGGGATATCTTTAGCTGTTTCCTTAAGATATGGTGAAAATTATTGATTAAAGCTCTGACATCTAATAATGGTTCACCCTTCCATGCAGGCATATTCAGTTTGGCTCTTGAACATCTGTCCTTTTCTCTCCTCATGTTGGACACACAGACAAAGGCTGTGGTGTTGTCCAGGAGTGATAATGTCCTGTGGGGGTGGGTAGAGGAAGGGATGCTATGAAGAATATTTTTCTCCTTGGGTTTGTGTGTTTAAACATAGATCACCAAGAGCTCTCTCAAAAAGTACAATTGCTCTCACTCCTCCCTCATAGTGCAGCCACTGTGCTGTGGATGAGTGAAGCTGGGTGGTCAGAAAGTGTATTTATAGCCAGCATTTCCTGTTCTTGTCCAATATGCAAATGTTAGATTTAATTAAACGAGAAGTAATTTTTATTCAGAACTATCTGTGCCTCTAGAAACAGAATGACTTCAGGATTAAGCTCATGATAAAACATGAATGATTGAGAGATTATTGTATTGGGGGTTTATTTATTCTCTTTAGCAGTGAATCTTGTGTCAGACTGAGTATCTCAGCATTGTTTTCTGCTTCCCCTGCTCACTGGGATCCCTGGGCAGGAGCTGCTCCTGCAGAGGAGCTCAGTGTCCCCAGGGAGCAGAGACCAGCAGTGTCCTGTGGGGCAGTGGCACCTCCAGTGCCAACACCCTCTGCAAGCAGGAGGGCAGCACCACCCCTGCCGAAGATGTGCTTCCTCCTCCTCCTCACGGGAGCTTAGGAGAGGCTGAAATTGGCCTAATGAGGGTGGGCAAACAGGAACTGCCTCTGGGAAGCAGTGGGAGGATCCAGACTGATAAATGATTTCAACAGGATAAACACATCACTTTCTATCAGTCTCTCCTCATTTGGGAGCAAGTCCATCTTTTCTTCCCTTAGTTAAGCTCAATTAAGTAGAAAGACAAGATCCACCCTTTTCTTAAAAGTTGCAGAGTAAAAAATCAGGCTGATAGGTGAGCTCTTATTTTTCCTGTCTGCCCTGTGGGATATTTTCAGAAAATATTCATAATATATGTTTAAGCTGCTTTCCAACTCTCTGATAAATGATTTTACTTTTTAAGCTCTCAAATTTTATTAAATTTGAAATTTTGTTCTCATTTCAGTCTATAGCAGTGCAAAAGACATTTTTGAAACCATACACATTTCTTGAAATGAATTATTTCCAATCCCTATTAGGTTAAAAAGAAAATAATCTGACTTACATATGTGAGTCAGACTCCAAGATTTAGGAAAACATAGAATGGCAGGAGGCAATAGCATAAATTGCTGGAGACTAATTCCATGCTATGTATTTAATGTTAAATATTTTGTGAGCATGTGGATCCTATAGCTTGATCAAAGCTGTACATTATGCTCTGTGAATGAAGAGTTAATGTTAATAGCTGGGGTAAAACATGTTTCTAGCTTTGCTCTTTTTCAACAGTCAAGTGAAAATTCTCCTAATGTTTTATTACAGCAAGAGTTGTATGATATTTTTTCCTTCTTGTTAAATTTCTGTGATGTTTCCACCCTCTCCCCCAGTGGCAATGTTGAATCTTGTTTTATAAGAGAAGGATCATTACATATAATCAAGTAATTTAAACAAACGATCTCTTAGCTCAAGGAGACACATACTGTAATATAAACTTGCTGAAATGAAAAGCTGCTGTTCCAAACCATCACACTGTATTTTTGAATTATTAGAAGCTCTCTCATTTTAGTTTTGCAAACAGCCCTGGCTGCCAGAAGTTTGGGGTTTTTCACTGATCCCATACCTGTTGGCTGGTGTTTTGATGACAGTACACCAGTGATGGAGGTATTAATCTGTCTTGTTCCCAGAGTAAAGGGTGTTAACTTGCTGCCTTTGAATAAGGTGGTACTACAGCCCCAGCTATTGCAGCACCCTGCTGCTAGTGACCCTTCAGAAGGTGCTGTTGCCTGCAAAGCCAGCTCTGGGTGGTGCTTTTCAGGTGCTACAGACACAGCAGGCCTGTGCAAGGTGCACTGCTGCTGGAACAAAAGGGCTTTTTGAAAGGTATCTCAAGTTATAGATTTGGAAATAGGAAGGTTGGTTTCTTCACATGTACCTGTTGTTTGAGAGAGAAAAAAACAGTGACAAATAGGTAGCCAACTTCAGCCATTCGTTCCTGCCCTTCCTCATGGTGGGACTGGTGGGACATCCAAAGTGTGGGGAAGGAAGGGTGAAGCTGGAAAGGGGATGCTGGGAGTGAGCTGATGTACTTCCTGCCAGCCCTGGAGTTGGTCTCCAAATTCTCCCCTCCCTCTTGGTCATTTCAGAGTGTGTCACATTTCTGAGGGTACCAGTGAGCAGTTGGGCTGTACATCATTACCCTGCTGCTGCTTTTAGGATCTCGTTACTTCCATGTAAATAAGTGATGAGGCTGGTTAGAAGAGAAGGCTTCACTCCTAATTCCACTGATGCCAATAGCCCCAGACCAGACTTTTTAAAGCCATCTCCAGGTTCAGCTCAGTTGGGGTAAGTGAGGTTTTTTTAGGTGATTCATTTGTGGTCTTGAACATTTATCATATATGCAAAGATATGGAAAAATATTTAATTTAATCAGAAGTGTACTAACTTATTTAGAATGCAAGTGTGAGTGAATGTCTGTAGATGATTATTTTAAGACCAGAAGATTTTTTTTTTCTCAAGGTTTAAGGAATTAGAACAAGTGTTAGCTCTGTCAGATATTCTGTACCCTGAAAAGATGAACAAAAATGTTGAGGCTCAGTTCATGGTTCAACAGAAGCCACTTGCATGTCCTATTTTTGAAAGTTGGTTAGTAATTCTCTCGCCAAAATACCAAACTCTGGCTTTTAAGTAGGATTTAAGGTGCTGTATAATGTTAAATACCTGAAGCTTTCTAGACTTTTATATCTTGAAGCTTCTGGTGAGCAGGCATGGAGAATGTGCTATTGCTCTGGGCACTCAGAAACCAACATGCCCACCTTGGTGCCAGGCTGTCTGTTGAGGTGACCAGTGTGCAAGTGCAACGTTGCTTATACTTGAAGTAAAATGTTCCAAGCTTATCTGAAAAGCTGTGTAAGAACACACTCCATCCCCCTGAAGTTGAATCCAGGAGATATTTTGTTAGTCTGCAGGGAAATGCAGGCTGAGGTGTGCTCAGGGCTGCCCAGAGGCAGTGCAGGGAGTTAAGCTGTGGCAAAGAGCTCACCAACAAGGTACCAGCACCATCCAGAGCACAAGGCAGCCTCGGGCAGGGGGCTGATGCCAAAGGATTGCCATGGGACGAGCTGGAAGTCAGGGGCATGGCCAAGCTCACAGAACTTGCAATGACTGTTGCATGCGTTTAGAAGAAACTTTTTGTCTGTTGCTTCCTAGACAGTCACAAAACCTTGCCTTGACAAAAAATGAGTTCACATTTTTCGACAGATTGCTTGCATGATGGAGGAGGATGGAGGTCTGGGCCTTTATGGATTACAGGGCTGGCTTTCTGATCAACAGGAAGTTTTATATCCACTGGAGTGGCGCTCACCCTAAGAGCCATCCCTGAGGGCACCAGCACGAGGGAGCTTTCCCAGCACGCGCCGTGCCCGGAACTCGCGCACCACGAAGGGACGGCGGCGCTCGATCCCGCTCTGCCACGGAGCTCTTTAGGCAGCTCGTTTGTCACAGTGCCTCAGAGTGCTTTCTGCATGGCCAGAGCAGGGCTGCACCATGAAACATGAGCAAGCATGGGCCAAGTATGAACACAGCTTGCATTTACCGTACACCTTCCATAAGATTCTACCAGGAAATAAAAAAATAAAACCCAGCAAAATCTCATTAAGAGGGAAAAATGGAAGTGCAGGTAGGAAATACATTCAGCTGTCATAAAAATTTGTAGAGGAACTCTGCTTCGCTGACCCTTTGGCTATGGATGAATTTTGCCTGGAAAAAACAACATCAGTACAGCTAAATGGCCTTGTTTGTCTTGACTGTTAATTAATTATCTCAGTCTTTTTCATAGCACTTAGGTTGGAAGGAAGTTCTTTGTTTTAAAAGGTAGGTGTTTTTGTGCTGGTATTTTTTCTATTTCAGTTTGGCTTTTATTGAGGGAAGTAGGGCTATTTTCATTCTTCTTTCAATCGCCATTCATTTAGTCCACTGAAATTTAAATACAAAACTTTATGCAAGTTGTATTTCTTAAGTAAACTTCTATCAACATACAGGCTTGAGCCATGTGTGGAAATCCCCACACCCTGTGTCTGAGGCTTAGCAGCACTTGTAGGAGACAGGACTTAGGGTCTTGGCAGTCTTCCTCGAGACAGAAGACCAGAAATCAAAACAAGCAAAGAAATACGACAAGGAAATGTTGCAGAACACAAAGCCCTGACAGGAACACTTGTAGTAGAGGAGCAGACACAATAATAGTTTGCCTCCAAGAAAAGATGTTTTGACTTAATGTTATTCCTCATGGTCTCTGCCTGTAGGAGAAGGATTTCAGCAGCTCTGGAGGCAGTGGCTGAAGGGGCTGTGGCCTTATGAAGGGGGATGAGGTGTTTGCTTGTGGCCTCTTTTTTTCCTGCAGATGCATTGGGAATCTCTGTCCCAAGCATTGCCTTTATTCTTAAAATGGGCTTTTCCTTTCCATGTCACAGCTGCACATTTTGCTGTTTTGTTATCTCCTGGCTCCCCCAAAGTTGTAGAAATTGGTACTAGTGAGAGTACCCCAAAGTACTCACTTGACACCTGCCTTGCATTTCTGTGTGGTGGCATTGACACAAGCACGTGGGCAGGGGACATTGGCAGAATGGACACGACCATGCAGTGAGAGCAGCTAAACCCCCTCCAGGGCTGGCTGGAAAACTCTGTGGGCTCCTGGAGGAGAGGTTTGCTCAGGCTTGGGTTTAGTTTTGCCTTGGTTGCATCATGCCTGAATATTCACTCTTGGTGGAGAGCAAGATAAGTACGTGTCCCTTCAGCATTTTATGAAACAAAGTAATGCAGATATCTATAAGTGAGACATGACATGAAGCGTACAGATAGTAAGTTTGGAATAGTTCTGGGAGTTAAGAATTTACATGTCTTTATTAATTATTAGATGTTATTAGTGAGTGACTAAGGAACTGGGAAGCTCTAAGCGTTCTTTTGAAGTAGTGTACCCAAATTAGGCTAAATAAATAAATAAATCTAAAAATGTTGGGGAATGTCTGCTCTAATGAATTTTCTAAATACACAAATCACACTTATTAAATCAGTGGATCTTTTAACTGTAAAAATATTATTACTGTTACACTAGGGAAATCCATTCAGAATTATAAAATATTTGGAAACTCTTTCTATGTTTCATTTCAGTGGAAGGGTTGTATATTTAATAGGAATAAAAAGAAAAAAGTATTCTTTGGGATAAAGTTTTAAAAGCCAGCTTTCCCCCTTTCTTTGTGTGTGTGCCAATTTCCAATAAGAACTGTGTTCTTCTTTTAGTGTTGTTTAAAATAAACTACACATATAACAAGATGTTGAAATTTCTTTATGGTATGTTAGCACTAAGGACAGGTTGTTAAGGGGTTATAAAAATATTAGTTTCCACTTTATGGTGGTTGTGTTGGTTTTCTGCAAATTAAATTTAATGCTACAAAGGGCTGTATGTCATATATGCAACTTTCTCTCCCTCATTGTAATTTCTGTCACCTTAATGCAGCCAACAAAGCCTGTCTTTCTAGTAGAGGAATCTCAGCTGGAGAATTCCCCTCAACCTGTGTAATAAAATTCTGCAGTAGAAAAGTGTGGGGCATCCACTCACGTGAATCAAAAGGAGGAGGCAGGATTCTCCATGTATTAGCTTTGCTCCTGCTTTTATTTATCCTTTTATCTATATTTCACTTTCCATTTTATACCATTTGTGTTTTCCTTCATTGAAACATTTTTAAGCTCACGTACAAATAAGACAGACTTTACTGTTAGTGTTTAAGAGGCAGTACAGAAGAATATATTGTTTTATTATTAAAATACAATTTATGAACCAGAAATGATCATAGATGCAAATTTATACTTTGCACATTTTTTTTCCTTAATAAGAATATGTATATTTTCATCTGGGGAGAAAGCAGCATTAAAATGAGCGAGCTTGGGGAGCAGTGCCACACACACAGGCACACACACACACACACTTGCATACACAAAAGAGCCACAGCCAGGGATTGCTGGGGAAAGCAGCTCCTACCAGGGCCTGGTGAAACCCAGCTCTCTCCAGGAACGCTGGAGCTGGGCTGGCCTGGGACAGCAGCAGAGTGGGAGCACTGACAGCCTGGGGTGCTCAGCACATTGGCCTCTCTGAGGAGGGGAAGAGGGGAAATAATGCCACTCACCAGATGGGTTTTTTCAAGCCGTCCTAGCTCTAATTAAAATGGCTGGTCAGGAAAAGCCTCCTCTCTTTTCCTTTTTCTGTGCTACCTACACTGCAAACATAGTTGCCTGGTGAAACAACTTCCAAGTTTGAAGGATTTGCAGTAAAAATTGGTGTATTTTTTTAGGCTGAGGTGTGGAAATCTGGTCAAAGACTTCTTTTCAGCAGTGATTAATAGCCCTGGGTGCTGAATGGGGTATTTGTGGAGGGCAGTGTGATGCTAAACAAAGTGTTTGGTGCAGCAGCTCCTGCTGGAGCTCTCTGCAGCTGGGGTGAGGGCTTTAGGCATAATGTAGTAAAACCTGCCTTGAAGAATTATGAAGTAAGAGACTAAAACTTGTGTAAGACTAGAGTTGGTTGTGTGCTTTACAATTTCATCAGTGCCCCTCAAGGTGGTTGCTTGCTGTTTAAGTAATTTTCTGTTCTTTTTATCATATTTGCAAATGTGAATTTTTCATCAGTATTAAACTCTTTACCTCAAACCTGCATCTGAAAACTGGGGTTCCCTGCCATCTGGAACTGCTCAGATCCTGTGAAATAGGAGATGTTGCATTGGCTTCTATTGGGTCTGGATGAAATCAACAGTGGAAAAATAGCTGTGAAGTAGAACTTGATTTATGGTGATGAGATGAGCTGGAGAGCTGACATCAGCTCCTTGTCAAAGGGAAAGGAAAACTCTCCTTGCTGTCCATGGCAGTAGGGTCTGAAGGGATGTGGCTCTTGGTCCAGCCACAGCAGGTGGGACAGTGTTGTTTTTGTGAGTTTTTTACTACAGACCTGCAGGAGGTTGGATGGGTTTGACTGAGCAGAACACAGAAGGGTGATCCCCATTAGTGGCAATGGGGAGCAGCCTGCAGTTTGAGGCAGGTTGTTCTCAGTCTGCTGCTGTACCTAAATCTCCATGTGCTTCACCAGAACTAGAGGTGGTGGAAGGAGTTGTGGTCCCACTGCTCATCTGCAGATCCTAGTTATCCACTTCCATTCTTTCTGGGTTTGGTTCCTGTTTCTATACATGTAGATTATTTTAGAACATTCCCTTTTCTTTGTGTCATTAGCCTGTGTTAGTGTTAATCTTTCAGCATTCTTATTGGATGTCTGAATACAGGGCCAGCACAGGTAAATTTATTAGGTGTCCTGCTAATAGAGAAACTTTCTAACCCTCATGTAAAAATAGTGCTCTTCCCTGTCTTTTCCTTGCCTTTTTTTTTCCCATTTCTTTTTTCTTTCCCAGAGAAACAAAGTTTTGCAATAAATCTGACTTGGTGACAGCCTGCATTCTCTGCGCAAAGCCCAGTGTTTAAATTTCATGACTTGATTTTTGACTTGATTTTGAAACTTCATTTCATTGCAGGCCTTTTGTTATGCTCAGGAAACAGGCAAGGCCTTTCTGGCATCCCTTTGGCCCGTGCCATCCCCTCCATCTGAACTCTCCCATGTGCACCTTTTCTCTGCCAGCTGCAAGTCTCAGGTCTGCTGACTTCCAACACAGCCCCATGTGTTTGCAAACATTGTTTTGGGTGGTACCTGAGATTTGTGTATCTTCACTCAGTGTCTGTGCTCAGAAGTGCATATGGGGAAGTAGAGCCTTCACAGTGCAACTTCTAAACCTGAAGTTTGGAGGAAGGTGTAAGATATTGCAATTATTTGAGTAACACCTTTGTCATTGCACTTGCTGACCCACCTCTGGTCTGTTGCTTGCATCATCACCATCATCTTGTCTTTGGGTGAGCTCAGCCTGCTCTTGGCATTTCTAGCAGATCAAAGGATCACTTCACAACTTGCAAATTTGACTCATGGTTTTGAAGCCCTGGCCATGAATTGTAGAGGTGTTAATCTTCCTTTTCTCTACTTTCCTTGCTTTGGTTTGGTAGGGTTTCAACATGTAAACATTTCTGTCATCCAGTTGTATTACAAATGGAACAAGAATATTTTAACCCTTGGTTTCTGAAGCAAAATCTGTGATTTTATGAGCAATGTGGAGATTGCTGGATTCACCTGTTTTGTTTCACTTGAGCTTTAAAGTGCCTGCTTACTCACAGTAGATCTATTTTTGAAAGAAGGTGCAGACACTATGGTGACAGTTGCCTTAGAAATGGATGTACCAATGCAGAGAGGAGGGTGCCCACAGGCAGCCAGTGCTTTGTGTCCCTGTCCACAGGACCTGGCCGCCCTGTGCCCCATCTCCTTGTGTATCTCCACCTCTCCAGCCCTGCCTGTGTGTGGTGTGGGCCTCAGCCCAGCTGGGGCAGGTGAGGGCAGGGGCTCCGGGTGCTCCCATCCATTTCCAGGGGAGCTCATGGCAGGTGATGGGTCTGGGGCTGCAGGATGTCAGGGGGGCATCTGTGCCAGGCAGCAAAGGGCCATCAGCAGGATGGGTTCCTTGAGCTGGGTAGGGTGCACTCCACCAGTCTCATGGCCAGGAACTCCAGGCAGAAACACAAGAAGAAACCTCTAAATTCCTGAACATTTCATAGGTTTAATTGCAGTACATAGTATTTAAAGGAAAAAAAATCCACTCTGTCCTTTGGGGGTTAACATTTGATGGCAAGCTATAAGAACCAGGAGAGTATTGATCCCAAATGTGTTATGGGGTGTGTGTAGGCCCAGTTTTAAGAACTGCAGGTTTAATGTATTGCATGTATAAGATGTTGATCCTGACTGCAATGTGAAACACTGACTGCATTTTATTACACCTAACCCTCGTATTTATTTACATAATAGATTTGGATGGGAAATATCTGTCTCCAGTGAAGTATGTGAATTAGAAACACAAAAAACTAAATATGAGCTCTGGGAATAAATACACCCTGGCTTGTGAGTCAGGTGTGCAGTCTGTGGGAAGGGCTGTGATTAGCCATTATGTATGTCCTACAGTCTTTCTCGTCTCAGTGAGATGAGATTTTTATTTACAAGGCTCCCTTTCTCTGGCTGCAGTTCCATTAAGTTTTGCTGGAGCGTTGGAAGAGGCAGGCCCGTTAGCTGCACACAGATTTACTGTGCGAGTTTAAGCTAATGGATACTTATCAGGCAGGCTGTATTTGGTGATCGTCCATCATTTGCTCATTAAACAGTGTATCTAAGTGATTCTCATTTCCTCCCTGCCATGTCTGGAAAGGAGGAAACTAGACACATTACGATGGAATATTAATGTCCTGGAGGATTTAGCCACCCATAATTAGATCTCCTTTGCATAAACCTGCTAGTGCTACCTTATTTTGTTGTTTGTCTTGTTCTCCTTAATCACCTTCACATCTTTTTCTGTTCCTAACGATCTTTTTTCAGTTTCCCTTTGTAATTCTGTCCCATTTGTCTTATCCTTTTTCCTTTTTTGTCCCTTTCTTTTTTTTTTTCTTTTCCTTGACCTAGTGAGCACAGCAGTCTGGGTTTCCCCACTCCTCCCTCCTTCACACAAAAAGGCTGACTTTGCCAGCAAAACCCACAGTCTCTGCCAAGCCCTATTACTGACTTTGGAGAAAAGCAGCTAGAGAACTTGTGCAAATTTAGGCTCTGAACTAGCTAAATAAGCGATGTCAGTAAACCCTCTTGTCTTATTCCTTGGCCTGCTGGCTCATGAAAGGACTAATACATAACGGTCCTATTTAAGGTGGAAAAAACCCTTGTTGGCCAAGGGCCACCAATGGCTGGATCAGCTGCTCACTCAGGAGAGAATGGGGAGGTGGCTCCGGAGCTGGGAGCGATTGTGCCAAGGACCATGCCCGGTTCCCATGGGGGCTCCCAGCCTAGGGCATGGGCAAGGAATGCAGCATCGCCTCTCTGGGGATGCCCTGGTGTCCCCGGGCTCCTTCCCACCAGCCAGCAGAGCCAAGCATTACTAAAGCTGAAGGGGAATGATCACACAAACAAAATGCCTTGTGAACATGGGGAGACCTGAGAGGAATCCTCTGGGGAGGTTGAATTTCCAAGGGGACTGAATTGGCTCAAGTGGCTGGTATAAAGCACTGCCAGCAGCTTCTGCCAGGTACCTTTTTCTCCCCTGAATGTTGGTACGGAGGCATCGGGGGATTTCCCTTTCCTTTCTAGCTGCAAGGTACTGTAAATGCGTCGGGATACACTCACAGGCATCTATTCTCAGCTGACTGGCAAAGCCCCTCGAAACTGCTATTTTCCTGCTGATTTGAAGGTTTCTCTGTGCACAGTGGCGGGAGAAAGCCCCAGCTGCTGACAAAGAGGGGCAGCCTGGCTCCTGGAGGAGGCGATGCCTGGCTCGGGGCCGGCTCTGCGCCCTGCAGCGCTCCCGGGCAGCGGCTGCAGCTCTGCCGCAGCGCCGCTGCATTAATAACAAATGGGGCTGCTCCTCATGCTGCTGCTTCCCCCCTGCTGCAGGGTTTTGTGTTTTGCAGACTCTCGTCTCACCGATATTATGGGGAATCTTCTCAGGGAGCATCTAAGGAGGAGAGGGGGAAAGCCTTACAGCAAACTGGGAGGTGATGTGAGCAGGAAGGGTTGGCTGGCTTCTGCTCAGAGTAGCCATTTCCGAACCCTTACCGCTGCTGGTTGTGGTGGCAGTTCCGGGGATGTGCAGGGCTGACCCTCTCTGGGCAGCGGTGGAGCGCAGAGGTGTTCTCCTCTTTCAGTCTGAGCTATCAGCCTGCCTGCACCTCTCCGAAGATGGGCTCTAGATACACATGGAAAACACCAGGCTATTTAAAGTGTAAAGGTTATTAACACCCTTTGTGCTCCTGCCATGCCAAGCAGCTGGAAAGTGACTGCTTTACAATCCCCAATCCACAAAGTTTTGAGCATCCTCAGCTCCCTTTGACTCTGTGGAAATGGGAGCTGCTCTGCATTTTGCAGGATTAAGAGCACTGTATCAAATCCCAGGCTGCCAGTGCTGTGGGATGAGTCGTGGCACATGAATGGTGGTCGGAGGGGGCTATTCTGTGTCCTGTGCTGATTTGGGAGCATGAAATTGCATTTGATGGGAGGGATGGAGCAAAGGCTGGGTGGGACAGCACAGAGTAGTGTGTCTGAAAGTGGCAAAGGAGCCTGAAGATTAGAGAAGATCACGGAGCTCCTGCATGTGAGTGCTGATAGCTAGGGCAGGAAAAGATGTGATTAATGTGTGACTGCCTTACAATGCGGCTTGGTGCTGGAGTATTTCTCTAGAGGGAAGGCTGTGAGTCCTGACACGTACATTACAGCTAATACACAGGCATCAGTGAGACTTCACTGGCTTCAGCTGAGAGTTCTGTCACCAACAGAATCTAACAAAATCCTCCAAACTAAAAAAGGGGCACCAGCATTTTGTGCATTCAAGGTGTTTTGTACCTGGTGTTTTCTAAGGTTGCTGGCAGGTGAGGGAATGGCCCTGATCCTGAATGCAGTGCTTGGTAACAGCCTTGTTCCAGGAAAGTTCCCCCCCTCAGCTGTGGGACATGCTTCTAACCCATTAGATTGCTCAGTAGTTCCTCATGCTCTCACGTTCCCGACGTTTTCCTTAGTGAACTGGGGTGTTTTCGTGTTATGGGAAGTGTTAAACTGGCCCTTGTGGTCCTTGAAGCCTGTGTAATAGGATAAGGGAGCATACACATGCCACCTGAATTACTGAAGGGCTGTTGCTCACTTGTAAAGCTTGATTGCATCTAGAAATCAACATTTGGTGCAGAAGCATCTTACTTTGATAAGGTTAACTTCTTTCCTGGGAGTGATAAAGTGTTAAATAAGCACTGTGACTGTGAATGGAGTTCAGGTAATGGTAGCCCCATAAATAGATGTTCTCACTCTTAGGGGAATGAATGCTGAATCCTTTCAGAAGTTTCTCTGAGCACAAAGAACTGAAATCTTTGAGCCTGCAGCACTTGTGACCTAGCAATTAAATAAGCATCCTTGGAGAACATCTGAGAGGAGCGGGCAAAATGCAAATATTTGGCATTGCAGGAGTGCTGTATTGTGATGTTGCCATTGCCCACACTTCTCTCTATGTCAGCTGTGTGCTTGTTCTGGCTCTTGCATTTGGGCCCCAGAGTCAGCTGGAGCAGAACACAGGTCTTGTCCAGGTATGGCAGCAGGGAGGCTCCAGTGCTGGGGCAGAACAGGGAGGGGAGGCAGACGTGTCCTGCTGCCAGCAATGACATCCCTGTGCCAGGCCTCAGGTGGGCACAGGGTTAACTCCAGAAACTTAACCATCTTTTGAGCTGACTAACAATAAGAATTTCTATGCTGCCAGACCAAGGCTATTTTCAAGTCAAACCCAGCCTTCCTCAAGGTATGAAATGGCTCCAAAATTTCAGGAGATGCTGAGCCTTCACCCTCTTTGTCGCCAGGATTCTTGAAAAGTAGTGAGAATTTGTACAAGATCTCCAGTAGCTTTGGAAAATCAGCGTTCTCAGTGTTGAATGGTGCTGCTGTTCCTTGTGGTTTTCTCAAGCTGCAGAGTGTTTCATGCATGTGGGTGGCTCCTGCCCATGCTAAACATCAACCCTGTGGACTTGGGTGTCCACACATTCAGAGTGATTTACTAGAACAGATAGAAGTGTCTAGTCCTTGACTTGGGTAGCTATGAGTATGTCTAGCATGTCTCTGAAAATGTATTTTCCTGCTAATGAAAGGGGAATTATTCTTACTCTGCAGTGTATTTTGAGAGTGATTGTGTTGAATGCTTTGTACATCTTCCCTAGCTTTGTTTTTTACCCCAAGTTAAAATTCACTGTGTCATCTACCCAGTGAATATTGATACACATAGTCCCCTGAGCAAACCTAGATTTCAAGGAATGATGACAAAAGTATTAAAAAACTGAAAATTCAGCTTAAGTAAATAATTCTCTGGCTAATATTATGGACTAGGAGTGTTTTTGACTTCCTTCTCAGTAGTGAGACACGGAAATCCCTTCACAGCCATAGTGACCAAATCTCTTCTGGGTCCACTCTGTCCTGCCAGGGAGGGCTTGGCAAGTCCTATGGCAGTCCCCAAGGGGCCTGTCCCCACGTGGGGTCTGTGGGACCCCTGTGCCCTCTGTGAACAGCATCATGTCCCCAGATCTCCAACCAGCCTGGGAAGTCTCTCCCTGCTTCCCTATGGCTCCAGCAACAGACATGTGCAACTGAGAGCAAATTTCAGCAGCAAATGCTTGGCTGTTGAGGTTGACTTTAGGAAGAAGAAAACATTTTATTTCCTCCTGACTTCCATGGCTTCTGCTCACTGCTGAGGTTGAGGAAAAGCCAGCAGTGACACCACTTCAAATGCTGGCTCCTTAAATAACCATTTATATCCAGAAGATTAGGCAGCCACAGAGGAACCTTGCAGCTTTTGGTTTTAAGCCCATTATGGAGGGGGAGCAGAAGCACATGGAGTTTAGTGTCTCCCTACAATTACACTTGCTGTCTGTGACAAAGCCTGATCACCTTCTTTTGCTTCAGCTTCACAGACACCATTTCCCAGCAAACCTTTGGGGCTTCTTAATGGGTGTATAACACAGTCCTCTGGTCTTTCTTTCCTGGATGTGGCTGCTTTTGCTCCTTGTTTCTCTCTGCCCACTGCCTAGCTGGGTGGATGGATGGGCCGGTGAGGATCAAGGAGTGAGTTGATACTGTAATCCCTCTTGGAATAGACTTGGCTGTTACTTTTTCTTGTAGTTTAGCATCTGAAAGATGATGTTTGCTTAAAAGAATGAAAGGAAAAATGGAAAAGCAAAGGGAAAGGTGGTGGTGGTGTGAACAGCAGCTGCAGGGCGATGTGTCTGTGCCTAAGCTCAGGAGGCTCCATCCCACTGGCCTCTTCCTTCCATGGATGGGCAGCACTGTCAGCTCTGTGGTGGGTCTGTGCAAATTGAGGGGGAGAACCTGAAACCATGGCTGTGATAATATAAAGTGAATTTCAATGCCGTTGCCTCCACGTGAATGTTCTCTGTCCCCTTTTCAGTCATTAGGGAGTAAAGCAAATTAATGCCAACAGAGGCTGATTCAAACCTTTGCCCTCATTTAAGGAATTCCAAAAAGCGTGGTTTTGTTACGTGCTGGAGCCAACTGCCCTAGAGCAGCTCAAGGACTGGAGCAGTCTTTGGTGTTTAACCAACATGAAAGTCAGTTTTGCTAAAATTGTCAATGACCAGTGCAGATCCATATACTACTCCTTGACTAGGACCAAATGTATCTCTTTTATGTATTTTTAGCAGACTGGGGTTTTTTAAATCTCTTTTTCCAAGACAAAATGTAAAGAAATAAAAAGCCTCAGCATAAAAGTAGTAATATAAAAAAACACTCTCCAAGCAAAGCAACCAAAAAGCAGTCAAGGATAAAATAAAATTAAAACATTCCTCTTGTCTGTTTTGAGTAAGGTACACGAATTTCCAACTTGGCTTATTTAGTTTTGGAGCAAAAACCCTCCCAGGTGTATATAGATTTTGATGTTAAAATAAGACATGCATTTGTGTAAGACTGAAATGGTATTTCAGATAACTGCATCCAGAGTTTTTCTATTAAGAGATGGGTCAAAATGGGAACAAGATGGTGGCTTAGAGAGCACAAAATGGTAGGTGAGCCCTCAGGAGGGAGCACATGGCAGCCAAGCTGGCTCTGCCACCGCCAGGGAATAGGACCAATAATGGCTTCAATAAGCTTCTAGCTTTGCCTCTTGTTTTTCCTCTGTCATTCTGGAATTTAATATTATGTGACATGGCCTTTATGCTAACATAGACTCTGAAAAAAGTAGAGCCAAGGCTCAAGTATGATTTCTCCAAAGAAATGGTTGAATTGCATGCTCCTCCATTAATAAACACACAGATTTATAAAACCAGAGTGGTGCCCTTCTGTGGAGCACACATTGTTCTATGGTTTGGACAGAAAATTACATTTGTCAAGGCACTGCCTATGTAAATTATATTCTCTGTTCCTAATGCCATATGATGTTACCACTAACATCAACTTAATGCCAGAATTCTGCACTGGATTGGGGGGAAGAATGTAAGGAAAGCATAAAATCAAAACTCTTGTGATGCAAATGTCAGTGTAAATATTCACTGGAGCAGGTTGGCCTGAGCTTACAGGGCTGGTCAACAGGGGTTGGGTTGTGCTTCTGGCTTTGCAATATGGTTTGGTTTCAGGTTGCAGAATTCTAGAGAACGTGCATTTGAATTCAGCATAACTTAGTTGAAAGGGTAAACAATTGTTCAGTGCACAGAGTAAATAATATTAATCAGAAAATAAAAACATATAATTTAAATTTGTTTGTTGTCAGGGTGACAGAGTAGGCAGGTGATGATGATAAACTTTTGCAATTCAAAAGAAGAATTTCTGCAGTTGCTGCTTTCAAATGCCCAGTCTGTCATTAGTATAACCAGCACTGATTTTAGTAACAGCAGAATCAGGCACTTTTTTGCCTGGCTTGATGTTGGCTGTTCTCTTAGTTATTTTTAAGAATGTAAGAATCAAGTGGCATTTTTATAATTGTTAACAGGCAGAAGGTTTAGCTATGTCACTTGCAAGTGCTGAGCACTGGCTCTGACAGCCTTCACAGCATCTTAAAAGCAGTTATTTGTGACTGCCATATCACAGAACATGGTTATACATCAAAATAGTGTTTTCTAATTCTGAAAAGTCCCTGAAGATACCACTGGGTTCTGAATATGGCAGATGTGTTAGTATGTTAGGATGACATAAGTCAGGCAATTTTTCCTTCACAGGACAGTTCTTTACTATGATCTGTTGAAACATCCATTTCAAAAACAACCTCTATATTTACAATAGCAATTTTGCACATGCAAGCTGGGAATATACAACATTTCAAATATGAATTCTTACCAGGTAGTGGTGTTTAAATGTCTATTAAAATTTTCACATGAACTTACTGCTACCCGTTCAGGAAGAAACTGCAAACACAAATCCCATATTTAGGTTAAAAAGTAGGAAAAATCTCTTTACTAAATTTCCACCTTATGAATTATTTTATGGAAAGCAGTAAGTTCTTTTTCAGCAGTGGAGAAGTCTGTTTTAATACTTAATGTCATAGTAGACCTAGTTTTCTGATGACTTTGCTTTCCAGTTGGTTTGCTTTAGTAATCACAACTTATCTTTGTTCTTTTTCAGTTGAAGAGGGTGAATCTTCAGATTTTGCTTTGACCTGGGACTCGTCAGTGACTCAATCAGGTAAATATTTTAGGTTCTTCTGATTGCAAAAACTGCCAGAAAGCTGCCAGGCTTTTTACAGGAACTGTATTTTGTATGTCACATTCCTGTCTCAAATCCAAGACTACCCACTGCAACACAATTTTTATATCAGTTCCATATGGTCAATAAAATCTATTACACACAGAGACTAATATACTCTTATCCTCCAGAGAGCCATTCTTTCTTCTTGTGGGCACACTGAAACGGGTTGTGATTTCTCCAGTATAACCACTTTGAAGTTTTCTGCAATGGGCACTGTTACACATTCATTCCAATCTAATTACATAAAAGCTGCTTTAATAGGAATTTTAAGCCTCGGTCTCAACTGGAATGTGTGTATTTCTCCTCTCTGAGGAAATTGGAAAGTACTGTCAGGGCTGGAGAATAAAAGTGGTACATCTCCATGGTAGAAAGATTTAAAATTTGAACAAGCTTTTGGTGTGCTTGACAGTGATAAACATGTGTCTGAAGCTCGTTCATCCATGTTAGGTCAATAAACTGAATAAAAAGAGGCTCAAGAAATTGAACAGGATAAATCAAGTTTGCTGTGTAATGTGTATTGATAACACAAGCATGAGGGTAAATGTCAGATTAGTTTGTGGCTAGTTTAAAGTAACTAGCCACATCTCAGTCTGTGCTCCATGGAAAGATATTTTGCTGTCTGTTTTTAACATTGATGAGATGTTCAGAGTATTTCTGATTTTGAAGCCAGTCAGTTTCTGTGCTCTCTCCCCAGTGGACTGTGCAATAGTATTCTCTTAAAAGCTCACCAATGATATGGAAACAGCTGAGAAACTGAGCAGTAATACGAAAACCAACAGTGGTGTTGCATTTCTGGTTAGATGGGTTTTTTAAGAGTCAGGGGGAGCCTGGCTCCCAGGGAACACTTTCCTACCACAGTGAGCATCTCTCTGGTCTCGAAGGCACAAGCTGCCTTTGCGTGGCACTTTGTGGCCTTTCACATTGTACCCACTGCACTCTCAGATGCCTCTTCTGGGGCACTGGGTGCATCTTCTCTGGGCACTCTGGCTGCTTGGAGGGGTTTGTTTTCACTAGTCTTTGATAGCAAATATTGCTGCTGCTGCTGCAAACCCCCAGCTGTGATGTGGAAGGCCCCTTTGTGCCTGGAGCTAACGGTGCATGAAAAGAGCGCTCGCCAGCTCTCTTGCTTGACCTTCATCTCAAGCAGCACTGCAGTGGAGTTACCGGTGTTATCTATCACAAGTCTGCAAGTGTATTACATTCAAAATAGCCTATGGTTCAAAACAATGACCAAAAAAATTTCTGTGCACAGCAGAGTTAATTTGGGGTTGGTATTGGTGACTATGCCTTAAGTAAAAGACAGACTGTGAAAGGCTTTTACCAAGTTAGTTGAGTCTCCATTTTTCTTCATTTATTCCCACAATTACAGCTCTCATTCAAGAAATCGGATGTGGGAGAAATGTATTGTATGCGTGATTTATGGCAGCTTTAGGAAAATGTGTGTTAATTGGGGGGGGTTTCTTCTTAACACATTTAGTAGCTACAGATGCCAATCTTGTATGTGTATAAAGATGTGATACCATATCCTGTCAAGTTGGGATGCAATACATAGCACAAAAGTTGCAGTTTGGAATATGGTTGAGGAACTATACAGAAGAAGCTTAAAAATCCCCAGTTTGTGGTGGTGTGGCTGTGTGGAGTCACTGGCTCTTGTGTGGTGTGGCTCCACAGCTATATTCAGTAACTGAAACCAGTCCCTCAGTCCCAGTGTGCAAGACTTTCATTATGTTCTTTTATGATCTTCCTGTTTGCATTAGCTTCAGTAGTGTGATGTTGAAGTTCAATAAAGGGTGAAAAAACACGCTTCAATTTCTTGTTTCATGTCCCTTCCTTCCCTGGCCCAAAATGACAAAATTGCCTCCCCTTCCTTAACTCCCCTGAAAGGAAAAAAAACCCCAAAGGCCAAACCTGGGACTTGTTAACTCTGAAACATTTGCCAGATGTTTCAAATTAACATATTTCTCTCCCTCTTTCTCCTGTATGTGTTTGTACATCTCTGTGTGTGTGCAAACACATACAAAATGACTTCTGAAAAATTCTGTTGGCACTCTGCACAGCTGCTGTGGGCTGGGGGAGTCATGGTCCCAGGTGTGGGGTAGTCTGTAGGAACAGCAAGAGCTGTTACAGGTAGAATGTGAACTTTAGGCTTTTAAAAAATATAGAAATATATTTTTCTACTAGTGAAATAACTATATAGGTGCATCTGTGGGGAAAAAGGGAGCTTTTGCTGCTATATTTTATTTAGTTCATCTAACTAGTAGAAGCTATTCTGAAAATTTTTTTTTGTGACATGAGTTGAGTCTGCAGTCATGCGTCTTGTCTAGGTGGCTCTGATGACCATCTGTCCTTGGTGTGCCAAACATGGGGCTCCAAGCTTGGTGTCTCCTGGGGGAGCATCTCTGCTCCTGACACGTACTGAGGGTGCACAGCCTGCCCGTCCCTGACCATGCCACGGCTCTGGGCAAGGGCTGCTCATGGGAGCTGCTGAGTGCAGCCATGGAAACTTGGCTGTGAACACCATGACAAAAGAAATCCTGTGTTCAGATGGGTCTGTTTGGTGCTGGCTTGGTACAGGACCATCCTTTTTCCTCTGGCAGAGTGTGTGCACAAGTTGCTGCCTGCTCTGGCACAACTGCTCGTTCCTGGTAAAATCTGCCAAGGCAAAATGCTTTGCAAGATTCCAGCCCATGCTGTAGTTGCACTGAGGAATTTATTCCAGTACTTCAAATACAGCTAGAAATAGCTTAAATTATTATTTTTTTTAATAACAACAACTTAAAGGCTGTGCATAATAACCTAGAGAATCAAAACAACATAGAAAGGGCAGAGGCTGCCCTTGCACCAGGGTGAGTAATCTGAGTGTCCACCAGTACTGTCTAACAATGGGCATATAGCAAATTTCCTTCCTCTTCAGGTTTTGTAAACATCTTTTCCTTACTGTAAAAGGAAGAAAAAAACCCTTTTCCTTTCCTCCCTTAATCCAAGGATTTAGTTTGTTGTTGAGTAGCTGGTCTGGCATGTTTTGCTGCCCAAGAAGCAGAGATGTTTTCTGTTCCAGAGGAACAGAGTAGCTGAGTACTTCCTCCCCCTGCTTTCCCCCCCACCACTGTTAACACACGTGCAGCCCTTGCAGCCTGTCTGTCCTTCTCCAAAAGTGCCACTGGGTTTGGACTGGGTAGGGCTGCTGGGGGCCAGGCGAGTGCCCACCTCTGCTCTGCAAAAGGGATTCTGGCTTCTTCGAGGCCAAGACAAAAATAAGGTTCAATACTCACAAAACAAAGGTCCGGTCAGACAATGCTGCATTTCTGTTGTAATACCAGGGTATTATCTTGATAATACCAGGGTATTATCTTGAGGAGCAACAAGGGACATTTTTAAAGAAGTAAAAAGTCTTACTAAATATATAGAGAATTTAAGGCATTTTAAAGACCTATGAAAGCATTTTATATGGGAGTTGCTGGGGAGTTTCTCATTAGCCTGGCTGTGAGGCCCCAGGGAATCTTGGCTGAATTGTCTGGGGCAAACAGAGCAGATTCTGTCTTCTCCTGAGGAGCCTGCAGACCTAAAAGCCTAATTTTTTTTGTGTCTGCTTTTGAGGTAGTTGAAGGTATCTTGTTTTTCTCTGCAGCTACATGTTACAGTAGTGATCAAGAAAGAGTTTTGGAAATAGGGAACAGTGGACCATATCCTGAGTGCTGGGGGCAAATGGCCCTGGGTATGTCTCTGTGCACGAGTGTTTGCAGAGCGTGGGGGTTCTTTGCAACGTTTGCAACAGGAAAGGCCTCTCGGTGCCCAACCATCCATTAGCACATAACATTAGTGTAATTCAATTATAACATTCCAGAAATCATAAAAATAAATTACAGGTTGGTATTCCCTGGTTTCCCCATTAGCTCCAAATTTCCTGTCCCTGCCACCGAGCTTGCAGCAGCAGCTGGGCACACGTGTGAGGGACATGTTAACACAGCACAGCATGGGGAAAAAAACCAAAACACAATATTTTAGGACACAGATATTTGATGTTTTTCTGTTAAGATTTCTCCCCCGTGCTTTTTTTATGCAGTACACCGTTTTAGATTTTTAATTGCATTCTGTAATTTCTTTTAAAGTTTCTCTTCTTTCAGGGGAAAGAAAAGGGGAAGCAGCAGCTTTTCAGAAACGAACCACAAAATAAAGGAAAACCATCCTGTGGTCACTCATTTTCCTCTCTTATGCTTTGCATGGCATCTCCCAGCTATGTAAATCAAAATTTTCACTTGGTATCTCTAGAGGAGCAACATCTTGACACAATTTGGAGACTTTCTTTTTCTGCAGGGCTACCAGAGCCCATGCTGGGGTGTTTTTAATGCTGTCTCTGCTGCTAGGGGCCTGCATTGCCTGTTCCCTCCTGGCTGTTCCTTCTGTTCTCCTCCTCTTTCAGTCTTCTGATCCTGGCGCTGCATTGTCTGTTCCCAGTGTTGAGGGTTTCTGTTCTCCTCTGTTCTGTAGAGTTGGGTTTAATTTTGGCTTCTTGGGAAAGCTGGGGTCTCATGAAGCAAACAGAGACTCACTGCTGCAAGTATTCTTGTCTTAACTTTTCCCCATTTTCCGTTTATTGAGATAAGTAACAGAAAATGTATTCTCCTGCCTCACCTTTCCCCTTGGGTAGGCCTGTTTTGTCTACACAGCTGCTTGTCCCCCCAGCTTTCCTCCAGCACTCTGGCTTTGCATGAGCCTCTCTTGCTGCCCAAGACCAAGAGCAGCAGCCTGCCAGGCCCCTGTCCCCTGTGGTGTCCCATGTCCAGAGCTGGGCATGGGCTGTGCCAGGAGCATTCAGGGAGTTTGGGTGAGGCAGACTCCACAGACACCAAATTCCTTTTCTCTATTCCTACATGCATTGGATTTGGTTTAATTTAACTTTTAATTGCAAAATGCAGAAAAACACAACATGAAATTCTGGGATCTCTGCTGCAGGGCACTGGAAAGGTCAGTTGCAATTCAGAGGGCATCAGAAACCTGTTATTTTGCAAGTACCCTAAAATGACCTCTCCTGAATGCCTTCACAAGCTCGGATATCTTCTAGAAGCTGATTTCATTAGTAAATCAGTATAAGATTCTGATTACACTGGGTAAGGATTTACAAAGAAATAAATCTTTGAATTTAGCAGACTTTGGTAGACTTTGGTAACTTTTTTAGTTAAGTAACTTAAAGACTTGGTAACTTTTTTAGTTGAGTATTTTTCAGTATACTGAGAAATCTCAGCTGGTTGGCTTTCTTGTGTTGGTTTAAAAAATGTCCTTGTCCCTGCATTGACCTGTGGGATGCAGCCCAGTCATATAGTCTGAGGGTCTCAAAATTTTAAACATCTCCTCTGGAAGCGCCTAGAATCCAGAAAAATGCAAACAAGAAATAAAGCTTGGAATGTTTGCAGCTCAGGTTACTGCATTCCCCACTTATAATAAGTTGAGATTTTTTTTCCCTTGGTAATGTGTAGAGTTTTATGACATCACATTGTAAAATGTTGTTTTAGAAGAGAAAATAAAAATAATTCTCATTTCCTAATTATAAAAATCTATTTTTAGCATTACTATTCTACAGATGAATACTAATTTATAAATATTTATTTAAAGAAAGTGCTTTTGATAGTGTTTTATCAAATGGAATATGAAGTAATACTGAGTACCTGATACTCAGATAACATGGTAGATGAACATCCTAGACAGATGTAAGATTTTTGTAGCTGGATAATACAAATGGAAACAAAGCAAGTAATTCTAAACCCTTCCCAGATTCCTGTGTTTGTGGGAGTCAGGGCACAGCTCTGTATCTGCAGGCATGAGGGCTTCCTGCAAGCAAGGCTCTGCTCCCAGCACTGCTGGCCAGTGCCTGTGGGGCTGCAGGAGGGAGCTCTTGGCTGGAGTGACAGGGCGGTTCCTGGGGTCCCTGAAGTCCAGGGACATCCTGCAGCTGTAGCACCTCCAGGGAAGGAGCAGTACCAAAATGGGATTTGTTGGTGCGTGCAGAGCAGCCCTGACACGTGCACTGGTGTGGAAGCAGCCGCCCCGCCAAGCGCCGAGGTCCCCCGGTGGAGCAGCACCGTAGGTGTTCCCTCTTGTTTGGGGAGGGGATCTCCGGCAAGGAGGAGAGATCTTCACATGTGAACACAGCATGGGTGTCAGTATTTAAATTAGCTGCACACACCTGTGTATTACGGCGTTTCCTAGAAAATACTTACTATTAAAAATGTTAATTGGGAAAATTATAGCGATAGCACAGAGGAGGAGAATTAATTTCCATGGTACAAGAGGCAAGGAAAGAAAAGCTCATTTCAAAGTGAGCTGTCAAGTTCTCCCCTACCCCATCACCCACCATCTCCCAGGCTTCTTAAAGAAAATGTACACAGGAAAGCTGCTCTGCTTAAAGGAAGCTAAGTGTAGTGCATTGCAGCATGTCATTAGTGCCTAAAGCCAGCCCTCCTAATTGCTACAGGCTACAGAGTCACAGCCCCACCTGGCCTTGTGGACAAGGCCCCAAGGACTGGTGTGCACTGGGATGCCAGCAGTGCATCAGTACTGGTAATGGGCAGCAAGGTTTCAGTCAAGTCTAGGAATACCTCTGGGGTCATTAGGATAACCTCAACAGAATTCTTGTGAGCTTGGTGTGGGCTCTTGTATGGGCTGGTGTGGGGCTGCCGTGGGTTTGGGGACGTCCCTGTAGGGTCTTCTGGCAGCAACATCCTGCCAGGGGCACAAGCATGCCACCAGCATGGATGGCTGCATAGTGATGTTCTGAGGTAGGCAGGGGCCAACCTCTCCAGGGCTGCATTCCTGTCTTGCCAGCGTTTTTCTCCCTGTGATAAATGTGCTTTTTATCTAAAGTTGTGCCTGTTGGTACTTTACCTGCTGAGAGACTGTAACAGTGTTTCATTTCCTAGCACAGACTGAAGGAAGCCAATCCCTTTCGTGGGTGGCCCATCAGGAGCAGCCTTCCTGGCTCTCCTTGGGTTGCTTGGTCTCCCCCAGACATGAAAATGCCAGTGAAGGATCTGCCATTGAGCTGGAGTGAGTGCTGGAGAAGAGGAAGGCACAGCACCTTCCTATCTTCTTCCATTCCTGTATTTCTTTTAGTGGCGCCACTTTGTTCTCCCTTGCTGCCCAAGTGAAGGGCTGTGATTAAATAAGCATATTTTGTGTTTTTAAGTAGAAGCTATATCTGTTGTTTATGAAATTTCAGGGGCACAGCTAGGAGTAACGGGCTAAGTTAAAGCAAAGGAAATGTTAGGAAAGCTGAATATCAGGAAACATTTCCAGGTAGTGGGATCTTATAGCCTGGTATCATCTTCCTTTACTTTGGTAATTTGCAAACTAGACTGGACAAAGCACTTTAAAATACAATATAGGAATGGTCTTATATCAGCAGATAAATCCTTCTCATCTCTAATTAATCCAATTCTGCTGCATTCTGGATTTGCTAATCTGCAGATTTGAGCAGACAGAATGGTCAGGCAAATTGCGCTTTCTAGAGCTTATTTCAGTAAATATTTTAATGTAGGATCTCAAAGCACTTGCAAATGCTAATTCAGCCTCCCAGCCTAGGAGGAAGTGTTCCTTGTGCCACATATTCACACTTTGCATTATTCAGCATGCACAATGCTGCAGGTTGACCTTCCCCAAAGGCCTCTGGCTTTGGAACTGATGGGCACTTGCCAGCCCATCCTGCTTTGAGTCATTTCTGCAGGTCAGTGGCTTTGCTTTTCCAAATCTGCCTTGTCTGGTTGGTAGGAGTGGGGGAAGCTGAAACCACGCTGCCGTAGTGATTGCAGTGAGTTTTACCTTTGTGAAAGCAGACAGCTGGAGAGTTGAACAAAAGTCTCCTGGTGAACAATTTCTTTGGTTTTCACAGAAACTTGTTCTCGTTTGACTGGTTTATACTTTTCAGTTGTAACTGGTAGCTCAAAGCTCCCAGCCCGAATAAATGTAGAACAAGAATAGTAGAATATATTATGTTGGTCTGTTGCTTAAACAAGAAAAATCAATAAAATATAATGCCACTGTGGTGGATCCCCAGTAATCATTTTTCTTAAGAAAAAAACAAACCATGGCAGTCATGAGAATGGGGTTTTATAAACAAGGTTGTAAAAGAAGAAAAATAAATGGAATGAACAAGTTGCACTGCTTTGCGTTCTGCGCTAAGAACATTGATATGAAGCTCTGCAATGAAGAAATGTGTGAAATTTATGATGCTTTGCCCAAAAAATCTTTGCTTGTTCGGTACAGGAAACTAGAATAATTTGGGTTGGAAGGGACCTCTAGTGGGTCTTGCTCAACATTGACCTGAGTTGTAAAAGTTGTGTAGACTTTACTTTGCTATTTTTGGTTATATTGTCTTAAGCTGTTTAGCTTATCATGGACCAAGAGTCCAAGTATTGTTACTGTAGTACAAAAATGTGTAGCAAACAAAAATTAAGTCCATAACAGGAGATATGTTTGCATTTCTGTCATTTAGTGTATAAAGTAGCCTTTTTCCAGTTTCACTACAAGGAATTACGATGTCACTGTCAAAATAAACCAAGGTCATCTCATAACCTTGTATTTGTTGTGTATAAATTCAAATGAGAAAACACTTAAATGGGACCATTTATAATGAGATTTGAGATACCCTATAGCTCTCACTTGGAGACAAGTGACCTTTGTCTTCTTTGGGGCTGAGTAACAGCGCAGTGAAGATTTAATAGATGTGTGCAGAGACCTGGCTGTAGACTGGGGTGTGTGTGGAAGAGGTGCTCAGTGTGTCTTGCTCCACACATTTTTGAATTCCTCACTCTTGGGACTGGAGTGCTGCCTGCTGGTGTGTACCATACTCGTGTTTCCTTTCTCCCTTGGATGGCTTTGGTGTTCGCTAGTAGAAATTATTAGACAGTCACAAAACACTAAAGAGAAAGGAAAAAACCCACACACTTTGCTTGGAAGCAGTCTGTGTTGCATAAAGCTCTGACAAGATCAAGCCTCTAATTAAATTATCTGGCACGTGGGCAATTCTGTTCCGAGATCTGCTGAGCTAATGTGTAGCCATTAGCTCATACAGCCACCAAATCAGAAGTACCAAAGAGACAATTTGCATAGGGCCACAGCGTGTTTTAAAAAATTCTGGTGAGTTGTGAAGCCTGTAATGTTAATTGCCAGTTAGCACATTGTAATTGCTGTAATTATTTGCAAGTAAAATGATGTAAGGGACTTAACATTGTACTTTTCTTTAACACTTCACGTGTTGGTGATCCACTAAATCTCCCACTTAAGAGTTTTGCTGGTTATTCTAAGAGTTTGACAGCCACTTGCTGAAGTCTGATCTCATCCACAAGCCTGCCATTCTGCCTGTTGGCTTTAATACTGCGCGGTGGCTCTCTGAAGTCTATATTAAAAAAAAAAGGCAATAAAATAATAACTGCAAATGTCTGCTGCTGACCAGTGAGAGCACAGGCAGCCCTGCAGCCGGCCGTGCTGGAGCCCAGCTGGGAGAGAGCCCTCAGCACAAATTGCCAAGTCTATTGCCTCCCACTGCCACGGCGCGGAAGTGGGCCAAAAGCTCCTCCGTATGGGATTAAAGGGATGTGTAATAGATTAAAGATCAAAAATGTTAATTAAGAAATGGTCTTTTCTAATAAGATGCCTTCAAGGGCATGGTACCAAAAATGAGGCAATATCTCATTTTGGCAACAGCTCAGGGTTGTAATGAAGCTGGAGCAGGGGGGCTAAGGGGAGAAAGAAGGGATGCCTCCTGTTCAAGGCAACTCCTTCAGAAGGGGAAATCAATTAGCAGTAAAAATGTAAACATGTGAGTCAGAACGAGCTTACTCTGAATGCTGCTGAACAGTGTGGATTTAGAGGTACATGGTTTAGCTTGGCCTTTCCTTGAGGATATGTTGGTAGTTTGCAACAATAAACAAGGACTCCTTCAGCTTACTGGTATTTAAACATCAGCCTGGTAATTTAGCTGAAAATAACCAGTCTTGTTGAAAGCTTTGATGCATTTGCAGTGAATCTGTTCAATATATTTTAGTGATGTAATCTAGATATAGAAAATTCACTGTCTTTGCTGCTGTGTTGAAATTTGTAGGTGTAATGTTTGGGTAAAGGCTTATTTCTCCTCAGAAAAGGGAAAACCACCACTCTGCACTCTCATGTTTCAGGCTCCTGCAGGCGGGGAAGTTTATGTTTTGCAAATAAATTGATATGCAAGTGTTGCTGATGTGTTTCAAACACAAAAGGTGCTTTTATGAGCTGTGAATTATTATTGCATCATTATGACTAAAGAAAACATGCTTTTTACTTAAACTTGAGTGTTTTAGTTAGTGAGCCCACTGTGACACTTTTTTAGTAAACTAATCAAAGCTCCAAAAGGAGAACTCAGATGTTTAACAGTGCTTTTTTTTTGTGTAGAATGATGGGATTGCATGTGTCACATCATCCCAGTTTCCCCTCCAAGCACCTTGGTACTGCAAGCTGCAGCGTTTCTGAAGGAAGTTATTTGCCAGCATAAAATGGAGGGACCCTGTAGGCAAATTTCTTCCCTAATAGTTGGAAGGTTTTGCTTGGATGAAGAAAACCACTGACATGGTGATATCTCCATGTAGTGTGTGTATGTGTTTTAAGGTTCTGAGTGTTTCTTGAACCAAAGACAGAATTTTCAGTTTGAGAGAGTAGGAAGGAGCTTGCTGGTCCTGTCCCTCTGTGTGCACAGTGAGCTGGGGCCAGCTGAAGCACCTTGGTAGAAAACGTCCTCTGAGAAGGGTTTGAAATTTAGATTTGTTGCTCTGTGTATATTTTATTTTAATCCATTGTGTCCTCCTTGAGAGGAGGAGTGATGGTTTTCCCCTGAAAGGCTTTTTGTACCCCTTGAGCTGGGCATGGTGTAGACTTGTGCTTATTGGTATTATTTAGCTTGGATAGGGGCTATAGGTGACTTAGAACTAAATTCCTGTGCCCTGATTTTGTCAGATAAGTAAATACAAATGGAGATAGTGGTTGTTTCCATTCACAGAAAGCAAATCAGAGAACTATTTCTTTCTTATTCAAATAAGATGTTTTTGTGGTTTGTAAATGTATCATTTTGACAGACTGATTAGTTCCATCTTGATTTCACTTATGGTTTTTGTTAAAAGAAATGTGTAACTTGGACTTGAATAGCATTCCCCCAAGAAGGGCTATGTCAGGCCATTCCTGCTGACACATCAAGGAGATGCAATTGTAACAACAAAAATATCAGTGCCTTTTCCTGACTCTGAAGCTTGCCTAAAAGTCTATAAGGCAATGTTTTGAATTGAAGTCTTCCTCTACATAATTTTGACCATAGTAAGGAAAGATAACTATAGTCTATCCTTCTTCTTTCAGTGACAAAAGGGAAGATTTCCATTTTTCATGGTTTATTTCATAAAATATTTGCTGAGAAATGGTTGTTCCTGATACTCTCGTTACTTTCTACAGAATGTGTCCATTATTAAAACTGAGAAAAAGTGGGCTTAAACCTTGATAGCAGTTTATATTAGACTCTCTGCAATTAGCACAGAAGTCCAGAAGACCATTATTTTGCTAAATGAATGAGAAATGTTGTGTGTAAAAAGCATTTGGCTTCTCTTCCTTGTTCATATTAAACAAAATACATTTATTGCCAAATTTCCACAGTAACGTCCAAGAAGCATAAAGAAAATCAACAGGGCTAGCAAAGTATAACTGAGAGCAGCATTTGGTCTACAATCTTATGAAAGAAAGGTTGTGCAACAAAAATGTACCTTTTCTGATTAAGGTGAATTTCAGGTAGAAATCTTGCACGAGTTTGTAATACTCAGATGGGTAAAACAATTTCCAGACAAGATGTTTGCAAAATTCACTTTTAAAAAAATATTTTTTTGTTTTGTTTTATATACTGTATGTGCAAACAGCTGTGGTGATGAAGACATGAGGGATATCACTTCTGCAAATGCTCTTTGAATCTCAGGGTTTGTGTTGTAATGAAAAAGCATAGATGCTTCTGTATAACAGAATTAAATTACCTTTCATTTTTTGCCCTTAATTGCAAAAAGTGGTGCTTAGTGTTCATGGTGTTGCATGTGTGAAATTAAGTAAGAATTGGTTCTTCCTCCAAAAAGAGGAAGACTTTTTAGGGTTTTTTAATTAAAAGAGGTTGTAAGCCAGTTGTATTTTAAATGTTTTTCTGAGTTGCAAACAACACAGAAAAGCTACACCATGGGCACTGGAAGAGCAGCAGAGCTGACAGTGAACTATTAAATAAAAGACATCCTTAGAGTTAAGTGATTTTTAGCTTGATTCTGTAATGAAATAATTTAAAACCATATCTGGTTAATGAACTCTGCAGCCAGTCAGCATAGCTGGCCAAGGATGTAGGGAGTGGAAGAGTTAAAAACAGACTCCTGGCTGTGATGGCTGTAAGAGCAGTGCAAGGGTCCAAAGCAAACCCCTTACCCCCTTTTCTGCACCCACCACAGGCTGCTGAAAAAGCTATGGAGTAACATAAAGTTATCAACTGTGCATCTTCCTGCCAGTCAGCAACCAAAACACAAATTCCATAATGTAAGGAAAAAAGTTGGGAGTAGGTTCTTCCAAAAAAAGTGCCTTTTAAAAAAGGATAACTTAGTTATTGTTACTACTTTTTACCTTGGTAAAGTACACAGGGAATGGGGCTGCTAAAGAGCGCATCAACTAAATTAGGGTTAATTAGAAGTTCTCCCAGATAGCTGATGCTTCATCAGCAACAAAGCAGCATGTAAATAAATCTAATTTCTCTCCAAATAAACTCTTCACAAGCTTAATTACAACAGCAACAATATCTCCCCCTAGCCCCCCCTTGTTCATTAGTGGGAGCGGCTCATTATGAGCAGGATCTGGTGAGGGCTGTCATGAGCAGGCCAGAGCTGCCCCTCTCACAGGTGTCCTTCGAGGCCAGCAAGAAGTGGAGGAACTTCCAGCCTACCTGGAAGAGCCCAATTAAGGTAATTCATGAGAAATTTGAAAAGCAGAAAGCACTGATGGAAAAAAAAAAATCAAAACAACACCACTATATTCTGGAGAGACTTTGTTAATTACTGAAAGTATTTCCACTATTTGGATTATTGGCCGTCTTAATTTCTTCACCTTTATTACTCATTTGTGAGCAAAAATTATGAACTTCAGGTTTTATGTGTCCTTATTCTTTTTTGCCATCCATCATTGTCATGGTAGATCCAAGGGCTCTTCCAGCTGCTGGGGCTGTGTACAGACTGCTGTCTGACACTTGGGACCTGCTGAATGAGAGGAGGGGCTGAGGGACACCCAACTTTAAAGACATTTTAGCCTTAGTCTTTTAAATGTCTTTTCACACTTTCTTTACCACATAGGGCTAGAAGAAAAATGCAGGAAGCTATTAGGGGAAAAGTTGTTATCACTGCTAAAAGTTTCACCACATTGGAGGATGAGTGCAGCTCACTGCTTATTTCAGGGATAAAAAAGGAGATTTCTATCCAGATATTAGTTATCACAGGGAAGGTGCAAACCTGGGTGCCAGTTTCAGCTGGGTGCAGAAGTGCTTGGCTGAGGGCTCATTCAAAGGGATTAATTTATTTCATTTGGTGCTTGATACATTGTCCTCTGTGATTTTTAATTTTTTTTTAAAATCTAATACTGTTGAAACCGGTGAATTCCTTATTACACAGTGTCACGTTTCAGCCGATCCTAAATTAATAAATGAGCAGCAGCAGAATAGCATGCAGCACAATCCTAACAGCATGAGCTGCACAGAAGTATATTTCACTTAGCTCCAATTTAAATACTCTGCTTTGCTCGATTTAATTATGTGAAATTACTGAATTAATGGCTTTGTCAAGTGAAACGTGTAGGACTTCAGAGTTCAGTATTAAGGAAAGAAATTAGAAAGGAAATCTGAGGTACATTAATTTTTTGTGTGTGGGCTTGTTTTAAACACAAACTGAAATTTAACTGAGCCCACGGCCCAAAATCACTAGTTTTAAGCCCAGGGAGGAGAGAAGGAGCAGGAAGGGGCAGGAAACTTCCTGAGTCATCCCTTGTTGGCTTGTGGTGATCCCCTGGGTGTATCAGCTGGGCAGGTTCAGTGTGTGTTTGTGCAGCAGGAACTGCCCAGGGGCACATGGCAGGGAAGTCTCTGTAAAATCCAATAGTTCTATAATAACTTGGCCACCTGTTAAAAACCCTTTCCTGTGCTGCACAGTGTGATTTTCTTATCTCTTTTCTGGATGAGAATCTTATAACAGTTGCTTTTTTTCACGTTCATTAACTGAATTCTTTTGCTGTGGTTTGAGCCCCTGCGCCAGGACATGGTGCCCAGCCTGGTGCTTGGTTGTGCAGAGATGCACAAGGAGACCTGAGGAGAGTTTCTGAAAGCTTGCAAACCCTGCTCTTCTGAAGCCATGTGGACACGTAGGTGCTTAACTCTCATTAATTTCCAATTTCATGGGTTTTCACTACAGTCTGTTGCCACTTGTGAGTATTATCCCCCTAAATCACTTGGGCTACCTACAGATGTCCCTCCCAGCCATGGCTGGAGCAGTGTAAAGGTGCTGTTTTCCCAGTTTCTGCTCTCTGTGCTGGCGGTGCCCAGCTTGGAAGGCTCCCCTTGAGCAGTGGTATGAGCCTCTGCCAGCAATAACTGCTTAGAGAGAGACTTAAGCATGTGTTTGGGAAAATGTGTCTTTTTCCTCAGGTGCATTTGAAATACCTTCTTTTTCCCCAGAGCAAGCCAGATTTGTAGAAAGTCAGTGAGGAGTTTTTTCCTCTAGAGGTGATGTGGGGTATTTGATCAGGCCATAAACCCCACAACTCAGTGTGGTCCAGATTCAACCCTCTGTACCCTGGCTAAAACCAGGAGTTTTACCTGACAAGCTAACTCCCCCAGCCCAGCCCCACTGAAGCCTCTCAAGTCTTTAGTCACAGTTTTGAAGACTTCCAGGCACAGTTCTCACAGAAGTGGGTCCCTTCTGTGCTTCTTCAGCCACACATTTGTCATTCCCAATGGAAAATGATCCAGGCAGGTTCTGAGCAAACCAAGACCCATGAGAAGGTCAGTGAAATAATTATTGCTTTCTCTAATTTGTCTCTGTGTATTTTTCTTCCTCCCCAATATGTTTTTTTGCTCTTGTTCCACTTTTTCCCTCTGTATTGATCCACCCCTGACAGTTTGCAGAGGGCTCTTTTACTCTCTCAGTCCTAATGTTCTGGGGTTTTTATAGGTATAAAAGGAGGAATATAAATGCTACCTGTAGTATCCCACCAGTTTGTTTTCTAAAAGACATTCCTTTTCAGCAAAACTTTTAAACAAATCCATATTTCAAGCATGGGAAAAGTGCATTTTGAAAGGAAATATATTCAGGGGCCTAAGAGGATATTTTTGTATGGAGTTCTTGCTCTGCTTAAATCTTTCTCCTGTGTGCATCCATTGAGGGCTGTACACTGAAGACACGAGTTCTGTAAGACCAGAACTTCCTGCAGAAAGGCCAATTCAAAGTCCTGGACCTTATGGAGGAACAATAAAGGAATCTGCATTTTGAATTAGGCAAAGGGACATCAAAATATGCAGTGGCGTTTATTGCTTATGGTAAATTACATCATCTGTAATTTTTCTCTCTTTGAAAATCAACAGGTTTATTTTAATAAAGAGTTCCAGCAGCTGCTATTTTGAGCAGAACCAGTCAATACCTTATTTTTGCATTTGATATGCAGCTGCAATAACAAGCCACATGTGAATTTTATTAAGCCTTCTGAATATTCTGTCTGTTCAGGGAGCTATAGATTTAAGTTTTGCAGATATCTGGCTTTACCTTGAAGTAAAAATGCGCCAAATAACCAAAAAGCCACAAAAAGAAAAAAGAAAAAAAAGAAAATCTCTCACACCATTTCCTCAAAGAAAGGAAAGGGTTTGTCATGCCCATGGATTAAAATGTGATTAAGAAGTCCCATGTTAGCTGTGAGTGGAATTCCATAGAACTGCTGGAAACAGAACACTTCTCTTCAACAAAGATTTAAAAAACAATAAGTTGAGTTTTATTAAAATATTAATGTGCTGAAGTAAAGTTTAAGTGCCATTTTTCTTTTGAAAAGTCACATGTATTTATTAGAGTACAGGTCAATATTATTTAGCAGTTGTACGTGAAAGAAAAAAGCACTTTTTTATGATGAAGTGCACTTCTCTTTGAAGTTAATACTTGCTGCATTCTAATTTCTTTGTGCATATGAATGAACTTTATATCTAAAATGCATGCATCTAAAATGGATTTTAGATCTGGTTTGCTTTGAACCTCATTATTGAACTGAAGGTGGCAGCTACTCCTGTTCAGATGCACCTTTGGAATCTGGAAGGGGACAGCAGCATCCTTTTTCAGAGGCAGATAATGTGTTCCTTGGCACACATCTTGAGTGAGTGGATAGAGTCTTGTGCAGATGGCTGGTGAGCAGTTTGGGTGCAAACACGTTTTGTGATTTGGATGCCACAGGGATGCACAAAGCAGATCTCCAGGGCTGTGAGCCTGTCCTTTCCAAGGAGGAGGCCCCAGGATAAAAGGAGGTGCTGCTCTCCTCACAGCCCCGTGGGGGGACAGTGTCCCTGGCCTGGGGAGGGCACCCTGAGGGTGGCCATGGTCAGTGGCTGGGCAGTGTCCCACACCTGGGCGCTGCTCCAGCCCAACACTTTGGCACCCTCTGCGCTGCTCCGCTCTCTGCCTTTCCTTGCCTTCCCCAAGATTCACTTACAATGCTTTTTGTGTCGGGAAAGTGTTTACATCCCATATTTATCCTGTTAAACTGGCTGCCAAACACTGAAGAGCTGATAAACGCTATGTGCTGTTAACACTATAAAGTACAATCCCACTGCTGCTTGCATGCAAATAAATAATAATAACTCAGCTCTTTGTCCGCTTTTCAGTGTGTAAGTGCATTTGTCACATAGCATAGAAGCATCTAAATCATTTTAGTAAAAGCACTAGAAAGGCTGAAACATTACCTGCAGCTATGATTAAGAGGAGATTTTACTGTTTGGTGGTCTTTATGTTATTTCCTTATTTGATTAAAAAAAAAAAAAAACACTTTTAAAATGATGTGATGCTTAATCACTGTTGCTGGGTTTCACTTTTTAAAAACCTTTCACTGAGTTATTTCACCTTCCTAAGGACTGAAGGATTGGCCTGTAGGCTAAAAGTTACTGTGAAATACTTATTAAATCTTTTCTTGCAGCCGTTACAGACACAGATATCTTTTTAATGTGCTTGGTCAGTTTTGAGGCCACTATTTTTGTTACTGCCCATAAATCAGTAGCAAGTATTTTTAGTGTCAGCAGTGAAAGGTTAATAGAAGTCCATAATTTTCAGACATATCTCTTTCGATTAGCTGCTCAGAAATTTTCTTAAAAAGGGAATATAAATTGTTTCACTCCAAAAACTGGAGACTGTGTCCAATTTGTACATAAATTGAAATTGTCTTTCTAATAGACTCTCTGGAAGGTGTGGGGTTGCCTTCAAAGTAATGATTTAAACATAAACTGACCCTTGATGAGGGAGCTGGAGTTTCAGTTTAATGTGTTTCTGCAATTTTCCTTTGCCTTCAGTGCCTTCAAATTCCACACAAATAATTCCTTCATAACAAGTGCCTTTTCAGAAGATGTATGCTGCTGACAGTTAATATAAAATTATTGCCCCTGAATGCATTTTCGTAATTACTTCCCAGAGAACTGTCTTTGTGTTAGAAGACATTTCACACTTTAGTAACATAAGTGTTTGGGGAGAACATGAGTAATAATTACAGGCAGTCTTTCAGTGAAAATAAACCTAAAAAATTATAAAAATGCTAGTGTTAAAGTTGGTTAGAGACAGTGAGGAATTTATTCATCACATTATGCCTGTCTGTATATTTTCCAAGTTTAATAACCCTTCAGTAACTAAACTTAAAAAAGCCATAAAGAACAGAGAAACTGCTTTCTAATTTTTAAGCAATAATGAAAAGTGACATGCTTCTAGAGACAGAATGAAGAAACTCAATCTGAATGCTCCTATAGGAGATTTCTGCTATAATGGAAAATGAAATGGCTCACAGTTTGATCAATAAAAAAATTAACAGCATTTATTAAAAGGTTTCTCTAGTATGTTGACTAAAGGATATAATGGAAGTCTTGATCCAAGAAAAGCAGGGTAGTAGGGTGAGTTTGTGTGTGTGAGTGTGAGTGTAAGAATCATTGACTGAGCAAAGCCAGTAGGTTTCAGATGCTGGGTGTACATGGTTACACTGTTCTAGAGGGCTGGAGCCAGGACTGGCTGGACAAACAAACATCCTTCAGGGAGATGCTCCACACAGCCCTGCAGCCAGGCTGGATTTGCATGGAGGCAACGATGGCAGAGTCTTGCTTTCACTGGACAAACAGGGCACTTACACCATGCATACATATCTCTAACCAGATTATGGTGTATCTCTACAGCAGAGATAACAATGTGGAGATGGAGGTGGGCTCAGGTGGAAGCAAGGCACTGTAGGGCAAGAGGTTTATGTGTGTGATACCTGTGACTGCTACAGCAAAGGAAAGTGCAATGAGCTGCCAGTCCTCTGCTTCATGTTCCTGCCACTTTCCATGCCTTTAAACTCCAGGTAGACACTTGAGGTTTTCTTAAACTGCTGCTAATTGAGGAAATTGCATCCTGTCTGAAGAAAGATGGACATTTTCCCTGAGAAGTGTTGGTGTAAGTAAGCTAAAAGAAGGCTGCAGAGAGGCAGCTGTGGGATGTGCAGGGCTGTCAGCTCCAGTTCTGTGAGTGGTGCAGGGCCAGCAGGAGCAGGTGCAGTGCTGCTGCTGGCACCAGTTATTCCTGGGGTGCTTGGAACCCCTTTCTCCAAGAGTGTGGGTACCAGCAGATATAGAAGGAGATGCTGTACCCTACTAAATTAGTTTTTCTTTGCCAAATTGAAGAATGCTGAGAACTTTCCATTTACTTAGAAATTATTATGATTTAATACAAACTGGAATGTAATAAGGCTCTGATATGAAATGTTATCATGTGTGCTTCCTAAAACATCTGACTTTTGTGTATTTTATTCTTAACACCCTTCACATAAAACAGTATTACTGGTGTAATCTGTGCTTTATCCCATGGGTTATTATGCAGAGACACCCAGCACTGAACACTCTCCCTCTTCCCTTGCCTTTCCAAAAGAAGCTCTTGCAGCCACTGTTGCTGCCTGTTGGTGGGAGCTGCTGTCAGAGGCAGACAAATGACAGCTCACAGGGGCTGCAGCGGCCACAGCCCTAGGAGGGCACGGGGAGGTAACAATATGCAATTTTCATGGTTCGAGGGTAGCCTTATCCTACTGTTCTTCATTACAGTACTGCCGTGAGATCAATTTTATTAAGTTGTAAGTCTTAGGAGGCCAACACCATTAACTACATGCTGGACCAAATAATTTTTTTGGTATTATGATTGTTTTTTCCTCTTGTTGAGGGAAGACAAGATCTGATGTGTGGATCTCTTCAGCCTGAGAGGAGCATTGCAGGGCAGCTGAGTGTCAGCAGGATTGTGTGCCTGCACTTTGCTCGCTTGCCCTGTCGTGTAGTCGTCCCCTGTGATTTACCATTGCATGAATATACTGTGGTGTTCCATGCATTATTCCTTTCTGGCTCTTTGTTTATCAGCTAGGCACCTTTTTTCTTTACCACATGTGGTTTGACACCCTGTGAAAGTGGTATGCTGCACTGCATGATGGAGGACCAAACCCGCTTGCCTTTGATGCACGTAGTGATGGTTTGATGTGTGGAATGAGCTGCCTTTGATTCCTGGTCCTGGGGCTGGGGTGCAGTCCACGCTTTCTGACCTGGTTTGCTTGGCCAGAGCAGATTTTTGGCAGCTTTGTGTGGGTATGGTTGTAGAGGTTACAGCAGCTCACAGGAGGGCCCTGGCCCTTTGAGAGCTAGCACACACACATATCTGTGTTCAAAATAGAAAGTGTTTAAAAAGGACATTCTTTGAAATGTTGAGGAGTCACAGAATGGGACTACCCAGCAAAGGCAAGACTTCATCCTACAATGAAGATTTGTTTAAGTTTGTTTGTGATTTAATTACTGAAACACTGGTGACTTTTTGGCATTTTTTCATTCTTTGCTCACAAGTACAGAGAACTTTGCACTCTCTTTCTATGTTACAGAGCTAAAGACAATACTAAATACTAAACCACATAAAAGTAGAAACCTCCCCCACACTGATTTGGCATTTGACACTGAGCAAAACATTCACTAACGAACGTTTAGATTAGGCTTTTCCTTTAAGTCATTTGTCTCTTTTGTTCTCACTTCCTAATTATGGATGAAATTTCCTTTCCTTTTGTCTTGCTGGGGTAGCCCTGTGGCCGCAGGGCAGGAAGGCTGCGCCCCTGGGTGGGCACTGCAGGGCTCTGCCAAGCCCCAGGAGGTGTCAGTTGTTTGCCAGCACCCATCACTCCTCCAGCAATTAGCTTTTGTTTATTCAGTACTTTTGTCACTTGTCCTGCATCTCAGGAAAACTTCTAGAAATAACCACAGTCCTTTGTTTGTTTTTGTTGGGACCAAGGTGAGGAGCAAAGAGATGCCTCTTTTCTGCTCTTCATTTTACATTTTTCCTTCCAGCAGCCAGACCTGGGCAGTGCATGTCCATGTGGTGTAGATGTTTATGTGGTGCTTTACAGAGTGTCACTTTGCAGCCGTAGCTCTGTGTGGCAAAGTTTCTGGGATAGAAAATGCATCTAGCACTGCTTCAGTGGGTGCCTGTTTCTTCATGGAGACCCCATAATTGGACCTATTTAAGGCCAGGCATGACCCTGCACTAAATAGCATGTTCCTAAGAGCAGCCCTAGATTTAAAATAAATCCCAGCTTCAAAAATCCACAAGCTTCAAAAAAAAAAAAAAAAAAAAAAAGAAAAAAAAAAAAAAAAAAAAAAAAAAAAAAAAGAGAAAAGCCCCAGAAAATTTACTGGCACAAAGACAGAAAGGCTTGCCTACCCTGTATTGTGTTGACAGAATAAAAAATTTAAACTGTCCATAATTGATTCCACAGATAAAAAAACTAAGCTGAGGTTGGTTTCTTTTCAATTTTTCTGGCCTATGTGTTGCAAGGTGTTACCCATTTCCAAGTGTTTCAGTGGAAATTGTAGGTAGGCATCAGCATCTTTCCAGTCTGGCTCTGGCCTTGCTCTGCCTTCAGTCCTGCCCCACTAAGCAAAGCCCCAAAGCATTTTGCTGTGCCTCTCATGGCTGGGCTGTCCCTGTGGTCCTGGGCTGAGGCTGTGCCATGCTGAGCTCTAAGCACAGTCCCAGCCTGGTGGCAGGGCTGTCTGTCCTAGCCTGGTGGCAGGGCTGTCTGTCCCAGGCTGACTGAAGCAAGGGAAATCTGCTCTTGAGCTGAACATGGTACATGTAATCTGTTTTCAAATATTTGGCTTTAGGAGCACGTTGTTCCTGTAACAGAGCTGTTTTGAACACAGCTCAGAAGGCACTTCTACTGACTGCAACTTTCAAACTGGGCCTTTGGGAATTCACTTTTTCAGCTTTGCCAAGTTTGCCACATTCCTTGGACCACCAGGTCAGGCAGGAACACTCCCAGTTCTTGCTTATGTCTCCTTTGAAATAGTAACTTTCTAGAGCATAAACTGGCTTGTATAGAAAAACCAAGGGTCATTAACAACATTAACTTTAGTGGCAATTAGAATAACATATTCCTGACTGTTGGCCAGATTGTTTAGGTCATAGGGTAAAATATTCTTCTTGTGTAAAGCCCTGCAGACCTTCCACTGTGCTACAGGGGAAAAAGGGGAGGGGGGGGGGAAGAAAAACAAAAAAGCCCCCCTACCCCATTTCCTGACATTTTGGGTAGTGAGGTATACTTTTAAGACTGACTTCTCAAATGGTATCTTCTCTTACTCATAAAAGAAGATTGTTAGAACCATCATTAGATATGGCAGGGTCACTTAAAAATTACTCATAACACTGAAGTGTTACCCCATCTTTGGAACTGATCAGTGATCATTTATCCTGATCATTTATCCTGGTACTGCCTGCAGTTCCCTTCTGCTGGCATTTGCCTGCAGCCTTGTGCTGAGCACACCACAGCAGTGTGAGCTGTGTGCCTGTGGTGCTGTGCTGTCCTCACAGTGGTGTTTGGTGCACAAATTCCTCCAGGTTGATAACTGTGGTTATTGTAAAATGTTTAAGCAATCTAGATAGAAACTGCTTACTGTAGTTTGAATTAGGCTCACTAAAATCCAAGGCTTAAAAATGGAATCTTAAAAATTAGCTGTGGCAGTAAATATATCTATCTGTGCTTGATGCCACAAGGCTACAGATTTTTGGAGGCTGCAAAGACCTGTTGGCTCTGGCAACCAAGAAGCCCCTTTGCTTGGTGGTGCACAGACATGTCCCCTCAGAGCCAGCCCCAGCTCCAAAGCCACCCCTGCTTGTGGTGCCAGCAGCACCTTGGCCTCCTGTGGTGACCCAAACCCCTCCGGCAGTGTGCTTGCACCCACAGGCAAGGTTCTCCTGCAGTTCCTGCCAGCAGGAAAACTGCAGGTTAAATTTGTGAACTGCTACAGCAGAGCTCTGCAGAAACCAGTTCCCGAGGAATGCTCGTGGCCTGCTGTCCTCATCAGGGAAACTGAGCTCATTGTGGGAGCAGCTGGGCTGCGTTTGAAGCTTTTCCTTGCTGGCTGGACCACCCATTCCCATCACTGCCTGCCTGCTGGGCTCCCCTGGGCAAGGAGCGAGCGTCTCCCCAGGGCGGCCCGCACCCCACACACCCTGCTGGCAGCCTGTGCTCAGAAGAGCAGAGACAAAGGTCAGAAACCCTAGAAACACCAGAGATTTTTCTCAGCACTGTTTGGTAATAGCAAGGCGAGCACACAGTGTGCAGCTCCCAGCAGAGGAATCTGAGGACCATTTTGTTTGAAGGACAGTAACACCGAGGTGTGGCAGACATGTACAGTTCCTTCAACTTGCCAAAACCAGAAAAAAATCCCATTGTAAAGCAGTGTTGCATTTGCTAAATAATTTCTGCAAGCTTCAGTCTTGTGTTATTTGACATACAGCTCTGTCAAGCAACGACACTTTTGAGAAGTTGCCTAGAGGATCAGATTTCCCATTCAACAGGGAATTAAAAAATGTTTCTGGAATTTTGCTTTGCAGTGGGGAATCTATTTTCTTATCTCACATTGTACAATTTACTTTTCCTAAAGCAGTGTGCTAAATTATTTGTTATTGTTGGACTCGGTCGAGCAGCTTTATCCCTGGTGTAGTCACGAAGTATTGGAGTAAAACCAAGGATGAATTTGTCACAGTGTACTCAGCAGATCAGCTGGTCTTTAGGTTAACTCTCAAAAGACAGAATTTCTGCTGAAAATATTAATGAAGGTCCCTTAAAGCTGCCCAAAGTTGCCTAAAACCTTGCTTCTTCAGGTTGTGGCATAGTCAGTTCAGAAGTGCTTCCCTGAGGCCTTTGTCAGCAGGCAGCGTGGACGCAGGTGCCAATTCTTTAGGTTACATTTATGTGCTTGGACTCTTTTTGTAGGTTTCTGTCATAAAACTGGAGAGTTGGCATTCTGATTTATTAACTATCAAGTCTGCAGGACATAGGCTTTAAAAAGATTGAATGAGCTAAAATGTTTGTGATAGTTGTCTGGAATGAGACACTGTATAAAGGTGTGCCAAGTAAATATGACAAAATGTAAGTGATAATTTGAATATATACATTAAATTATGTGTGAAATAAAGCAAAGCTGGCATAGGTCTAAAAGTGACTTAGTATTTGGTGAAGTAGTAATATAAGAGAACCAGAATTGTGGTTTTTTTTCATTACATGACATTTTTATTTAAGGAAGAGTCTATAAAGCATGAGGTTCAGTTAGTGGCATTTTATTGAATAAACATAGTATAGATGATGACTTACAATATGGAGTGCTTAGTGAGTGATACTTTTTATAGCTAAATCCTTAAATTCATTACTGCTGTGCAAGTAGCATATCTGATTTGGTAAGATGAATATTATATCTTGCCCTTAATGGAAATTTTGTAGTAGAAAGGTATGTATAATTTAGCAGTAAAAGAATCTGAAAATGTGCAGATCAGTTAACTGCTAGGAGGGAGGCACACACCAACGCAGGCTCTGATTTTTGATATTTCCATTGCAATTGGAAGGGCACGTCATGTTACGAGTGCTCCATGGAAAGCTGCAGAGTGTTTTACACCAGTTGATTTATGTTAGTCTGTGCAGAGCAGAAGATGGTATGAAATGTGCTCTGGCTGGATAGTGGTAGCAGAGCTCTAGCCATGTGTGTCTGAATTGCAGTGCTTGTGGTAACCAGGTTTTGTCTTTAATAAATTTTATTTTCAGCTTTGCTTCATGTTCTCAGCATTAGTTGTCCTTAATCTTTTTGGCGCTGATCTGATTTTAGAAACAATTCATCCCTCTGTTTGCTGGTCCTTCCTTAATGGCTTAAAACCCAAATGCATCCCAAACCATCAGGGTGGCATCTCCCTCCTACCTGGCTGAGAGCAGCTCCTGGGCTTTTGGGGTCAGCCAGTGTGTGAGGATCTCTTCTGCTGGCAGAGTCTGTGGTTCTGTTTCACTTTCTGAATGACTTCCTAAGTGTTCCCATCATACTGACAGGGTGTATTAAGAGCATGAGTTCTTGTGGAGGCAAGTGAAATAGTGCAGGTGTAGCACCTGGGGCTGTATCACCTCTGTTAGGCAACCTGTGTGAAGAAGAGGCAGATCTGTTTCAGCTGGTCACCAAAGCCTGGCCACCATGGCTAGTGTCCATAATGGATGCTTTCCCTGCTGAGAGGGCAGCAGGGGCTTAGAAGGGAATTTTCAGCTCCATGGCCTCTCCAGAGAGCCCAAGCAAGGGTTGTCTGCAGTGCTGCATGGACTGGCTTTAGGCACATCTGGGTGTCCACTGTGGTTAAGGGGGTGTCCTGGAGGCGGGAGGATGTGGCTGCAAGCTTATCCCTCACCAAGGCCACTGAGGGTGCCACTGTCCTGGGGGGAGTGAGCAGCTGTCCTGCCACCCCCCCCCTCCTGCCATGGCCAGTGGAGAGCCAGCTGCCCCCTGTGTGGAGCTGCCACCTGCACAGCCCTGTGGTGCTCGGCCCCCCACACTGGAGAGTTTCTGGAGTTGTCAGAGAGTTCGGTCTCCCTGTGCACAAATGCAGATAAAAACCTGGGGGGGTTTGGCAAATATGCATGTGCTAGCCCACACTGGCCACAGACCAAGATAAAAAATATTGGAGGGACCTGAAGGTCAGATGTACTGTATCTGCTCTCAGCTAGGTCAGCACAATGTCAGGCTCATCTGCCCAACCAAGTGCCTCTCATTAGTTCAGCAAGACCTCTCATGTCCTGGGGTACGTGTGTGCTTTGGGATATTCAGCTAGAGCATCTTTTTCACTTGTTGTTACTAATATTGGGGCTTGGGGGCGGTGGGAAGAGGAGAGCACTGAGAATTAAAATTCAGCACATGCCTTTTCTTTGCGGGCTGTAATTAATCTTGCCAATTTTTAAAGCTTTGAGAATCTGGTTAAGTGATAAAACACTAACAACTTTATATGACAGAGTTAGAGACTCCTGCTATACACCCACCAGAGAAGATTAGGAGAGAGTGTTTGCAGGATTCGCACTAAGCAGCAGAGAATACAGTTGAGAATTGTTGCACCACATGATATAAAAACCACATTAATATAATGAAAGGTGTCGGGAATAATGTGAGAGCGACTGTAATTAAATGTATCTTAATAAGCGCAACATCCTTCTTAAAGCTCTTATTTTTCAGACCTTTCAAACTTAGAGATGTTCTTGCTGTTGGCAGGTGGCCTGGGAGGAGAGCTGGAGAGTGAAGCGAAGGACAGCCGGGCCCTGGAAGAGAGGAACAGTGTGACGAGCCAGGAAGAGAGAAATGAGGAAGATGAAGACATGGAGGATGAGTCAATTTACACCTGCGATAACTGTCAGCAGGACTTCGATTCACTGGCAGACCTGACTGAACACAGGGCACACAACTGTCCTGGAGGTAATGTTAAACTAGCTTTACAGTTCTGACAGGTGGTTAGCTGGGTAATTGGACATAGCAACAGCTTGAGGCCTCAAGTGAGATTAAAGAATTAATAATGTAATTTTACAGTTAATGTAATTTTATTGTGGTGCCTTGGGTAGCCTTTGTTCACTCCTTTAATAAAATTAAAATAAAAGCAACAGCTTTCCAATTGGAATATGTCAGTAATAACGTTAGACAAAAATGTTGTGGGGTTTTTTAATGCTAGAAGTTTAGGCAGGTATTTTTCTCTCTCTCTCCAAATGTAGTAAGATTAAAAAAGTTAAATGACTGAAGTGTGCAAAACTCCCAGGAAAAAGGGCCTCTGAACCCCTAAAAGAACATGATGATTTCTGAGATTAAAATTCATAGTGCGATTTCTGTAATCCCACCCTAAAAATACAGCATTCTCCCTAGGTTATTATTACATTGCCTTTTGAATTTTATGGAAGTGAGGATGGCATCAGCCTACGCTGATCTTGATTTTACTTTCTGTAAAGTAAGAACAAGCTCAGAGCACTGGTGTGAACAATTGCAACATACCTTGCTTTTCCAGGGCTGCCTCTGCATGGCCAGCAGTAGCAGCAGGTACTCAGCCAAGCACGCTAAGCCGATTTACAGGGGTAGGAAAAAGCTTTGCAGATTTTACCAAAGATTAAATAAAATCTTAGGAGGGAGAGTGCAGAATATGTTCATATGTATTTAAATCAGGGATTCTTATCTTTCACCTTCCCAGAGTTGAATACTCTGCCATCACATCTTCCTCCACACTCATCTAAATTATTTTTAGGCAGTTGCTGTTATGGCAGATGGGTAGGTCAAGGCTGGCAGAAGGCAGAAGGGTTAGTGGTTAGCTTCTCCTCTGGTGCAGCAGTATCCCATCATTTTTCCCCTGAGTGCATATTCCTCCTGGACACTTAATTTGTTTTGTAATTAGTCTATGTTTTCTGCTCTCCTTTTTGGGCATAAGTAAAATGATCAGGAAAAAAAAAAATACAGGAGATGGAATACAGCAAGGGAGGAAGGGTCAGGAGGAGGCTTTGGCTTGGTCTGACTCCCACCCCAAGAGCACCCTCTCTTGTCTCACTCTGGCTTGCAGAGGGGAAGACTCCCTGCTCTTTTTCCCATCTGCTTGCTGGGAGGAAGGACAGAGGGATGTTGGGGCTTTTCCCATGCTTGCAGTAGGGTAGGGATTGCAGTCCTAAGCCTGCCCCCAGGGCTTCTTGCTCTGCACTCTCATTTAAGCCCCGCACAGGCTGCAAACTTGAAAGTGCATAAAATCGAAAGGCCACTTCTTGCAGGGTAATTTCCCAGCCAGCTGAGAACCACAGCAACTGGCCTGAGACTTCTGCACATGGCACTCTGCTGCAGGGGAGTAAGCAAGAAGATGTAACTTTCTATTCAGAAAACTCCTTGTTTTCCCAACGGGAAGGCAAAGGGCACAGCCCATGTGGCCACTGCTCCTTTCCAAGGAAGAATCGCCCTGGGCGGCCGCTGCTCCATCACTGCCCGCTCTCCTCACTTGTGCTGGGACGGCTGCTGGGGCTGAGCCCCACAAAAGGAGGCTCTTTTTAGCCCAAATGTCTGCTTGGGTCTGGTTCCCTGTGTGTCCCCAAACAGCTGTAATGGCACAATGGCAGAGGGCAGCGGGCACTGCTGACAGGGACTCCAGAGCAGGAATGTAAGGTTATGACAGGTGACAGCAGTGCTATCAAAAGGAGCAGTTCTTTTCCAGAGGCAAATCTGCATTAAAACATAGCAACCTAGAGATTCTGTTAATGTAAATTCAGTCAGTGTTTTCACACCTCAGGTTTTTTTTTATCCTCAGTGTAGTATTCTCTTAGTGAGACTAAGAAATATAAATTATATTTTTAGGGATATATCAAAGTAATTTTTCAGTATTCCCATTTGCTATTCTTGATTGCAGGTAATTTTGTCTTCTTTTAATCTCTTCACATGTGTGGATGATTTACAAAGACATTTTGTCCCAAAAAGGCACCATATAACTATATGTGAAATAAGTGCTAATTGTCTCCATGTGAGGATAATCCTTGTTCCAGAACTAGAGTGTCTGTTTTCTATTTAGTTTAATCTAGTGTCCTGAAGTGATTTAAAGTAAATAGGAAGATTGCACTCATATATTTTGGAATGAGAATGTTTCCATGAAGACAATCTGGAATATTGCTTGATATTCACATACCTTACCTTGGGGAAAAAACAACCCTTTCAGATAGACCAGTTTGATGACATGGTCTGACAATCATGAGGATTTTTGAGGAAAGCATGCAAAATGTTTGTCTTTGTTCAGTTCATCTAAAAAGACTTGCACCACCTGGGTGAAAACATAAGACCTCCTTAGAAAGTGTGTTGAATTTAAAGATTTTACCCTACAAGAAGAGCTCTTTGTCTGTGTCCTTAGTTACCCTGCACTCCTTTTCCCTGTGATACCTGCCTTACTCACCTGAGGGTGTAATGCAGTGCCTGACCTCTTGGCAAGCTAGATTTTCATGTCTTAATCTGAAGCAGGGCTTTCAGTCATGTCTACATGGCTCCAGATCAATACAGGTAATATTTGTAGTGATAATATCACCAGGCTGATAATACAACATAACTAATGACTTCCTTTGGGATACTGAAGTTAGGAAGGTATTGTAGCTCAGGAGTGTTGCAGGATTACAAGAGATCACTCCAAAGAACAGGATAAACCATCTATTTCACTGGAATCCCTTAGAAATTCATTACAGCGTGCTGAAGTTATAATACAGTTTGAACACAGCTGCTTTGACATGTAAGGAAGTAACAAACAGCCATTCCCCTCCTTGCTTTTTCATGTATTTCAGACTTGTTTCTTTGAGGACAAAACACTGATGAAATCTAGACATCTCTGGCAGCATAGGTGCATGGCATTCCTTTTGATGTCAGTGTTGTAGAGATGTTCTCCTGACAGAATTAGGTGCCTTTTATACCTTTTGCTCATGACTGATGTCTGTGATTGCAGGTTGTAGGTTCCCAGTGTCTACAGGGATCTGAAAAGGGCCTAAATGGGGGCAGCTTGTACCAAAAGAACATCACAATTCCTTACTGGCTTATATCTTCTCTTGTTTCCCAGCTTGCCCCCACAATTGAGCACTCCTGCAGCAGTCCTGCAAACAGTGCCTTAAACTGTTTCCTTTCACAGCAGCATCTTGAAAAATACTCTGAGAACAAATAAAAACACCTAGTGTATACACTGAATGTGTTAAGCTTTTAAAATTACTTTAAAACTCGCTAGTATCTCATATCCCCTAAATAGAGAGGGCTAAGTAATTGCCATTGGCATCATGTGCAGCCTTTTTTATGAGTTTTTGCATGCTGCTGTTATAGTATAGGTGTAGCATGATGCTATCTTACAGCATTAGTGACAAGAGTAAAGAACTACATGTGGATTTACAACTTACTGTGTCCTACAACAAGCACCAGAGGCTCCCTACATCAAGAAACTATTCTGTGATAGATCACTGTCTGGTGGCTGGTGCCAGGTGGTTTGTTGTCTGACAAAAAGTGGCTAAAAAGTCACAAGCTTTGTCATTTGGCTTGTGTGTTTAATCCTGCATTAATCTGGGTTTAGCTCCAGTATTTTATTGTGTTTTGCTTCCTCCACCCCTTTCCTTCCATGGATCAGAATAGTCTCAGGTGAAGTTGTTTCTTCAGATTCTCAAGTGCATGTAGAGGTTTTAAAGCAAATTAGCACATCAGTGAAGCGGACAGAAGTAGGTTTTGGCTGGGTCTCTGAGCATTTCATGAGGTCCTTTCTGTTGTTGATAACTTTACAGGTTGTCTGTTTCAAACAGCAGCAGAGCTATATATGGATATTGCCAGCTTGGAAGCAGCTGATTTTTCTAAACTACTGTACGGTAGGAACTAGTTTATAATTAAAGTCTTGCAGTTGCTTCTTTTAAATGCCCTATAACTTGTAGGCTTACCTTTGAAACAAGGTACTGTAACTGTTTCATGCTAGTGTATAATTTTGCATTTTCTTTTATTTCACCTGCTACAAGAATTCTAATTGCCATGCAACCCCATTTGTGGGATGCTTATCCAGAAACACATATACAGCAGCTTGTCAACAAGTGACAATGTCTCATAAATGTTTTTGTCAGGTGGCATTTTTTACTTCCCACTGACAAAGAGAGATGTCTTATGTGCATTTCCAAAACTAGCCCTTCCCAAAATTGTAATCTTTGTTTGCACCTGATTGGCAAATTAGTCCTTTTTCTCTCATTTTGCTGCTGCTTTTGTTACATCCTTAAATTAATGAATTACTGATTGTCCTCTACAAAAGAAACTGAAATACAGTTGTGAAAAAGCAGTGTGGAAACTTAATTATACACCTAGTTTATACAGCTGTGTGTCTAATGACCTACTGGCCCTAATTACTGTGTTGTGGTTCAGTCTGAGTGCTCTTGTCCTTGCCAGAATTCTGCTCTTTTCTCTTAACCTGACTAGTGTTTCAAGCTTAAAAAAATAACAAGTTTCCTTTTTTTGTTCTTTTCTGCATTGTTGTGCTGAAATGCAGTTTCTCCTCTTTCCAGAGGTCATAGCAGTGTTTTAAAATTGGCACCAGAAAAGCTCAATAGTATCACAAACTGTAAAAACATGGATTTTCCCTGGAGTCCTCAGTTCTTGCTGTCCAGATCTGAAAATGGGCACCGGGGCAGTGTTTTTATTGTCAATCACTTGGAGGGCTTCAAGTGCAGGCTCCTGTCCTTAGTTTGTCACAGATGTCCCCTCTCCAGGTGCAGGGAGAGCACAGGGCTCCCCAGGGCTCCTCAGCCACCCTGGCCACAGTGCCCAGGTGCTGCACATCTCCCTGCAGTCGGTATTTGTGCCCTCCTTGCTGAGAGCTCTGAAATGCCACTGTTTCAGGGGTACACATGGCTGGGTGGTCTGAGGTCTGGCTCCCCTCACTGCTGTCACCCCACAGGTGATATTTGAATTTACCTGGAGCTTCCCAGCCAGCCTGAAAAGAGCCTTTTTCAAGGACTTCTGCTTGCACATGCCAGAAAATCAGTGCGCTGATAAGGAGCTGTGCTGACTGGCTTGCTGTGCCGGTGCTCAGTGAAATATGTATTTATTGTGCAGAACATAAAGCACATTCCCACATCTGAATGGGAGCTGAAGACAAACAGAAGCACAGCTGCAAATCTCATGTCAAACAGGGCCTACAGCAGCCCCGGCCATGCCGAGGTTTCACAGCGCATCCCGTGCTGAGGCACCAGCGCTGGCTCTGCCCCGGCACGTGGCAAATGTGCTTCAGTTCAGTGTAGTGTGTGCTGTGTGGTGTGTCTGACAAAGTGGTGCTGAGTGTTGTGCTCCCTGACAGCGCTGCCCACCCCTCAGACCAGAGGGTCATCCACAGGCAAAGGTAGGTGAGAGCCTGGGCATGCCACCCTGCGCTCAGCCCCTTGGCGCCAGTGGGGCCGAGCCTCAGCTCTCTTTTCTCCATCTCTCCTGGATTCTGCAGGCATGCCAATGCCTGTAAGGATTTATGGTGGGGGGACACGTGAATTCAAACAATGCCTGCTCGCCGTAAACACCCAGCTGGGGGTTTGCTCACAGAGGGTGTCCCAGGGCGGGAGCCCACGGCAGCTCCGTGCGCGGGCTGGGCAGTGTGCTCGCTGATAAGAGAGTGCCAGTGCGCCGGGCGCCATCCCTGCAAATCACCACGGCCACCTTTGTGCCAGCCCCTGGGGATGGTGGCGGGGGAGGCAGCACCAGGCACTGTGTGTGCAGATAGGAGCGCTGCCAGCGCCGCTGCGGCCGGCTTGGTTGCACGTTACCAAAACCCCTGGCAGGAGGGAGGGAATGAGCTCTCCCCACCCCTTTCTCAGCCCCCACGCAGCCAGCAGTCACTGATGGCCTGTCTGTGCATTCTGAGGCTGCACAAAATTTCTTAGCCACGATGATGTCTTTCCTCAAGCAGCATATGTTTTTCACCCAGGAAGACCATTTTCCTTGTCATTTTTAAACATATGGCCCAGTGAGGAGCAGAGGCTGACAAGTTAGCCTGCTTGTATTGGCAAGGGACTGTTTCATTCTTACTACTTTAATTGAGTTCTTTTATCTGCTTTTATCTAGTTCAAAAAGTAGTCTGCAAAGTAAGCACAGGTATGCGTGGAAGTGGATAAAAGAGAAAGTGGGTGCATGTTTCTAAAAGGAAAGGTGTCCTTTGGGGATCTCGGACAGGTTGCCCTGGCTGGCTGAGGAGCCGGTCTCTTCTCTTCGCTGCACACGGGATGCACACGGACCGCGGCACCCCAAATGCTGTGAAGCAGGAGCTGTGCTGGGTGCTGGCCATGGGGCTCCTGTGTGCAGCAGGAGCTGCACTGGGGAGCTGGAGCCTGCCCAGGGGAGCCTGCTCCCCTGCACCAGCTCAGGCTCATGCAGCAATTCTGGGACACCACAAGTGCTGGAGTTCCACCTCCCCTTCTCCTCTTTCTTCAAATTTCTGTTTGCAAGGGAAATCCATTGCCATGTTACAGCAGAGGGAGGTGTGTGGGGGTCTGCATAGGGCGGGTTTGTTTCACAGCATACAGAAATCTAAGTAAATAATGAATGGGTTTTATAAAAAAAAAAAAAAAAAAAAAAAGGGAGGGAGGGGTTTCCGTGGAAAGAGTTCCTTCGTAGGCTGGAGCCTGGTGAGAGCTACAAGAGCAGCTGTGCCTACAGGAAGGAGGATCCCTGTTTGCCATAAGCAGGTCCCAGCATTCAGAGGGTTGTAGACAAAACTCAGTATATGAAACTCAATTCAGAACTGCAGTGAGGATAGCCTGGAGACTACAATAGATATGTGCTTGTTACAAAGGGGCCTTTAATAAAGCCTTAGAGAGCTGAATGGAGGATGTACTGGGGTTGTCCTGTCTCAGATGGACAAGAGCATGGATTATTTCTGGGTAGGATTTTGCTGAAGGGCATGCATTGCCTTCCTGTGGGTTGTTGAGGGACAAAACTGATGGCCATATCAACAGCCTTGGCAGATTCAGAGCCATTGAGATCTTCAGACTGCACATGTAAGCAGTGAAAAAGACATGCACTGAGAGTTTGGGGTTTTTTCCTGATTTCCTCCCCTGTCCCATTGCAGACAATTGTGTAAGTACTCTTCATGTAAGGATGGCTATACTGAGCCAGCCTCATGATCTCATCATGCTGTTTCCCCAGAATGTTTTCCTAGCTGTCAACAAACTTATCTAAGCACTTTGTGGTGCTTTTTATTTAAATTATTCAGACACTCTTCTTCCATGAATTTCCATTTTGAAGTGCAGTTAGCTTTTCCTGTGGTGGGAATCCAGAGTTCAACTACACATTGGGGAAAAGCACCTTTTGTTCACTTCACTTTTGTCACCTGCTTTCATTTGATACTCTCTGGTTCTTCTGGTGAAAGAGACAGTGAGCAATTGCCCCTTTCCCACCTTCTCCATCCCCTCATGCCCAAGCAGGCTTCTTTTGCTGCTCCCTCCTGTCTCTAAGCCCCTGTTTGCAATCTTCTTGTTGATACTTTATGTACCGTGGCTTGGAGTAAGAGGGATGTGGTGAGAGAGGGCTGGTGGGAGAGTGATGGGGTCAGCTATCTCCTCCATCACTTGTGCCAGAGATGAGGACACGTTGGTGTGTCTGTCCTGGCTCCTTAGCAGGAGGTGAGGACTTGTCCTAGTGTGAAGGCCTGGCAGACAGAAAGATGGTGTCTGGCCATGTAGGGGAAAAACAATTAAGACTTCAATGTTTATTAAGAAAAAAGCAACCAGCAGTGCATTTCAAGCACTCATCACACAGCATAATTTTGCTGTTGGAAGTAGTAGGATTAAACAAGTCTTTCTAATGTTGATTTCTTTGAATTTGCGGCATATAATTAAAACGAAATCAATTAAAAACGAAGGAAGTGTGTGTACAAACATTGTCAAGAATTCCTATCTTTCATTTTTTAAAAACAAGCTCTAGAAAAAATCCCCACAGAAGTTCTGTAGTGCATATTTGAATGCTTTTGTTGTAGCCTCATTAAACTTGGCTTGTCTGCAGATACAGCTGGCATGTTATTAACTGTGCTCCAGGCTTGGGGAAGCCAGAAAGCAGCCTCCACCCCCTGGTGCCGGCTGGCTTTAGGGAAACGTGCCAGCATGGGTTGGTCCTCTTCAGCTGGCTGGCTTTGGGAGCGCCTGCTGGAGCATCCAGCGTGGGCCCTGGGTGCGGAGCGCGGGCTGGAGCATCCAGCGTGGGCCCGGCCGGCACCGTGGGCTCCGGGACCTTGCCTGGTGGGAGCAGCAGGGACCCAGGCAGGTACGAGTCCTCCCGGGACACCCTCAGCCGCGTGCCTGGGTGCTCCGTGGGGTCTCACGCCTTCCTTTGCTGTGGGCTGGCAAGAAGCAAACCAGGGATCGTCTGCCAAGCGGTTCCTCTGTTCTCAACAAACCGCGTATTGGGCTGAACCACTCCAGTAAACTGAATAAGGGAAATATTTTCTCTGCACCTGCTGGAGAGGCTGTTGCTCTCCAAGCTGGGCTTGCACATCAGAGGACCTCCATCAGAGGTCCAAGCAGCTTCTGACTTCATTCAAAGCTTTGGCAGCAAGCGTGTACATTTTGAATGCTGTTTCGTGTAAGTAATTTTAATAGGTGCTTTTAATAGTAGGGTAAATGTTATAATTTCATATTCAGTTTAAAATATACTCACTAGAAATTTAAGTAAATTAAATATAGGTAATGTTATTCAAGCATCTTGCTTATTACAAGCAGTTTTCATTGTCTTAGCTAATGAAAAATTGATTTGGCATTTTCAAGGCACTTGGTCTGTTCATGCTAAATACTTTGTAGGGCATTTAGGCACTTTGTAATCTTTAAACATTCTTACAACCCCTTCCTGACAATTGTTCCCCTTCCTAAAAATTGGTAATCATCACAAAATTAAAAAGTTGTCATTCTAATTTGGCTTAAGTTTTGACTGCTACTGGACTGCTTCCTTCCTCCCTTCCATCTCCTGCCTTATGCTGGTAAAAGGTTTGTGTTGTCTTTGGGAGCTGACATTGCTGACAATTAAAGGGATTGATTTTTAGTCTGTGCATCTCCCAGATCTGGTGCCCTATGGAGCTGCACAAGCTTTATGCCAACATGAGGGGAACGAGAGGTCAGTATTTGGGGGAGAACTCAAGACCTTCCCCATTAATACCCTGAGTTATTTTGGATGAAAATTACTGTGGCTGCACCGATTTGCCTAATGACATGCATGAAATTGGTGGAAGAGCCAAGGTCTTTAATCCAGGTGGGTTTTGTTGCTGGTGACATGAGTAATGGTGGGAGTGAACTTCCTCTTGAAAGCATTATTTTTTTGGTGTCTGGGTCCATCTCTTCCTTAGGCTTCCTTGAAAATCATTCTCAGCCATAGTAATGAAAGACTTTTTGGCTCCTCTTTTTGTTGCTATTCAATTACTGTTGCACTTGCTGAGGAGGACATAAGGAAAGGCTGAAGAAACCCATTGCTTTTCTCTTCTCCAGGGAATCTGTTACATTAAACATTTGAATAGATTTTTGAACATAATTCCCAGTCACTTCCTCTACAGTGAACTCAGTTCACTCATGCAGACTTTGTACTTAATGATATCTCTTAAAATAAATGAGATTTGATATAATTTATACTAAATGGTCATTTTAGAAATCTACATCTACTAATTATTCATTAGGAAATTTGGAAAGACAGAAGTAGAGTTAATTTCCTTTATGAACTTGCAGTCTACAGAAATATAAATACACACACCTGTGTTTATTTTCTTTGAGCAAAACTGTATAGAGGTAATTTATTGGACTCCAAGAGTAGTGTAAGCAGGTTTGAAGTACATTATTCAATCTTCATCAATCAACCATAGCAACCAACCAAGCCCAAACCAGCCAAAAATCCAACATGCATCTAAGACAGTTATTTATGGTAGTAGCTTGTGATCTGTATCTGCACCATTTGGAAATGTGCTTTTGTGTGTTCTGGCTGTGTGCTTGGAGTGGCTTCTCTCTGTCCTTTCCTCTCCCTGTTGCCTGTGCATGTGTCCCTGTGGTCCCTCCTTGAAGGCTTTTTCCCTGCTTGCTCCTTTCTGGACTGTCCCATTTTGCATCTTGTTCCCAGCAGTCTTCTCTCTGTTGTTGTGCTGGCATTGGCCCTTTCCCAGCCTCACATGTAACAGTTTTTCACAGTTTATCCATTTAGGTGACACTCTGCTGTGTTACTGGTTTCTCCTGGACTCTCAGCTGCAGTTGCTCTCTTGTCCATTGTCCAGTGCTGGCTCTTCCTTAGAGCTCTGTGCATGTGCAGAGCCTTCCTTGAACCATCCTGTGAGGACTGGCAGATCACCCTGGGGTGCTGGGAGAAATCACACTGCTCCATGTGCTGCTTCAGAGGCAGACCCAGCTAGGTTCAGATGAACTAAACACATGTGCTACCCAAATCTTTGTTCACAAAACCCAGAAAATGATTTAATTTGCATTCAGACCTCCTCCAGATCCAACCTGGGTAGCTGCTTGATGTCACCTTACAGCCCTTCACAGCTCTTTCCTCTCTTACAGACACTTGTCATGGATTGTTTTACAAGAGCTGTTTCATGTAGGAACTGTATTCCAAGGAGTTCCAACGGTATTGAGTGTGACAGGGTTTGACTTGGACCAGGCCTCTGGTACATCTAAATGAAGCAGATAGTATTCCTTGCTTTTTATGGAGGACAGACTGTTATCTTTAGGAGGCAGTCATGATCCTGTTGCCCTCTTCTCACAAAATAAGACAAATTCAACCCAACATTTAAAACAAAAGGAAACAGAGTAGGATTTTGTCTCATAGCTTAAATGAGAGAATAGTGAGTTTTTGTCTGCCAGAAAACTGGAAATGGGAGGGAAGATGCTTTCTTTTGATAACTAGGTATGCATATATGTATCTGTGATGTACAAAATGCCTCATTTTAGGTTAATCAGTTCAAATTTCAAGACATGACTAGCTAAAATTGACTATTGAAAATAACATCATTACTTTGGGGAGAATCTCTCTCAATTAGAAGAGAAATGAGGAAAGCCAATTCTTAACAGCAAGTTGGGAGACTGTGATTTTTGTAAGTGGCACTGGAGTTGGAAAAAGTGCAATCAGAGTTAGCAAAACTCCCTGTTTTTCCAGAGGCTGCCCCAGTAATTGGCTGTGCATGTCTGGATTGCCGAGTGACAGGCGGGAGGCTCTGCTCTCTGAGAGCTTGGCCTCTCTGAGCAGAGAGGAGAGGAAAGGAAGGGAGGATAGGGAGAAAAAACAATTTGTGAACTTGCCCCTTTTGAGATAGCAACTGCTCTTCTGCTGTGCCCAGGATCATTGAAAACAGCCAGCAGCTGCATCCCACTCTGCTTTTGCTGTCAGCCAATGTCACTGCAGAAAGCTCCGTAGTTTGAAGGAGCCACTGTTTGTACACAGGGAGTAGAGGAAACCCATGGAAATTTTGTGGTATGTGGGCTGCTCTGGATTTTACTGTGAGGATGGAAGAACTTCACAAATGTTTTAAATTAGGCTATCCTTGATAAGTCTAGTGGTATGGACCCCAACCAAAATTTCAGGGGGAAAAAAAAGTTGCTCTGTTAAAGCAGACATGAAAAACAATGAAGGGCTTAACTTTTGTCCTGAGGGTGATAAAACAGCACCACACAGCTGAAAATCAATCTGACCTTCACCCACGTGATGCTGTTGTCTCAGTCTGTCTTTCATTTCCTTTGGTTGAGTGAAGGCCACGGCATTCAGTAGGGAGAAAAGCCAGAGGGAGGTGTGGAGAATCCTGTTTTCTCTGGAAAGGCTTCGGTGCTTGCATAAGTTCCCTCTATAAAGTGAGTTGCTGTAAAACTTTGAATTATTTCATTAAATTAATTTTTAAAAATTATTCTTCTCTTAATAGGCAGCAATCACATTAAGGTGAAGAAGATATGTGCTGTAAAAAAAAGTGTTTGTGATATAAAACATTCTGTTTTAATTAAACCTAGAATTAGTTGATGTTTTGAAATGAAGGCTTCATGCAGCAACAGGAAACTTGCACATTCATTTAAAACATAGAAATTTGTACCCAAAGGGGAGAAAAAAGGCAATTATTTTTTCCTGAGATATTTGAACATTGTGTTGTGAGGTTTGCACAAACAAAGAAAAGGTACCCAGATACCAAGATATTTACATAAATAAATCAACAATTAGGGCTTGTGTGTAAGCAATATTATTGATTTTCAAAACAGAGGTACAATTTCTATTCGTGAATTACTCATTTTACACAACATCTTGCAGAAGTGATTCTCACCTCATTTTCCTCAAGATAGGGAAGGAACTGAATGAATGGGTAAAATCTGTGCAGAATTTAATTCTTCTAAACAACAGAATCAAGCAAAGGGAAAACTAAATGCATAAGCACATCTTGGTGTTCTTTTTGACATCTTGAAAGCAATTAAAAGTGCAATTTGTAGCTGTTTGTCCAATCTCCTGCTTCTTCCATCCGTGTTCAATTTAAACACAACCCAGAATCAAGAAGTTCCCAGCTATTTCTCTTGGAAAGCAATAAGTTTTCCACACTGATTTTATAAAACTAAGATTACTGTAAATTCTGCCTACCCTGAACTGCAGTTTTTCTGATTCATCTCATTACACATGGATAATGTCCTTTCATATCAGTCATAAACTACTCTGTTACTTTATATTTTTGTGTCATATATTCCCTAGCTACTGTAGCACAGAGACAGGAAGGGCTACCTGTTATTTTCTTTGTTCAATAATTGTTGCCTGTTTTAGGAAGGTCTATAAGAAAAGTCTCTTGTTAAAAAGATAATGGCAGAGATTCGATGTGGCTGCAGAGATGAATCTCTGCTTCATAAAGGTTAAGAATTCAACAGTTTGTTCATTAATCTATGTGGAATAATGGATATTAATTTGTGACTGTAGCATTTTATTTAAATGTGGTTTGTCTGATGTACTGACCATCGCAAATGCTTTTACATGGTATTAAAAACCCCAAAATGGTAAACAGAAAAGATGTTGGGACCTTTCCCTGGCAAGCTCTGCTACTCAGGTCTCTGTACGATATGCCAAAATGCTATTTGCATAAATATAGAATTTAATAAGTTATCATTCTGATTAACGTCATTAACTGCTTAACTACTGTAGAAATTGGCTTCCAAAGTTGCTTGTTGGTAGCTGTTGCTCTCCACGTCATTCCATTTGCTGTCTCACTGGGGATAATGGTATGCAAGGGAAAGCAAGAAGGTCAAGGATCTTTTTGTTTAGTCTCTTTGCACATTAAAAGTTCTATTATGTGTTTGTATTGCATGTGGTTTCCAGTCGGTTGGCTACAATGCTTTCAAGATCCATTGATGATGAGTTTGTGAGGCTAAATATATCTTGTGGATTATGACTACCAAGCTATCACTTTGTGCAGCAGTCAGGGCCAATATTTAACAAGTGTTTTTCAGAATGAGGAATTTTGAAATCGAGTCAAACGATCTTACAAAAGGGGTTAACAGAAATCCCAATACAGAAGATGACAGCAAATGCTAGGCCTGTGCTAGCTGTGGGGGTGTTTGGGGCTCTGCTGTGCTGTTTGTGGGGGAAGTGGTTCTTAGGTTGGGGTTTTTATGGGTTTTCTGGATGTGGGGGAGGGCTGTGGTATTGTTGTGAATGACACAGTGGCCACAAAACTGAATGGGTTGAACAAAAAAGTGATGTCCTCTGCAGCCATCCCTTCCTGTCCCTGGCAAGGCGTGGGTGCAGCGCGGTGAGGCTCCTGCTGGAGTGCCCCCTGACTGTCCCCTGTCCCCCTGTCCCCCGTGGCTGGCAGGGCAGGCAGGCTCCGCCGGGACCTCGCTGCTGCTCCTTGCCCGACATTTAAGGGAATGCAAAACCAGACTGCAGGATGCAGCCGCGTCTGAAGGGCTGGCACAGCCGCCTCGCTTGTTTTCACTCTCTAGCTAGTAGACTGACCTTTTAAAAAAACTGTTTCAGCTGCTGTGAAACACTGACAATAGCTTTAATAGATTTCATTTTAGAATTAAATAGTTCTGGTTCCATTTCGATAATGTAAACTAGCAGCCATGAGCATGCTTTAGCTGATTGTTTCAGGCTGTGTACAAACTCAGGCAGACGTCACTGCCTCCTTGCCAGGGGTTAGCGCTAGATGCTCACTTTCTTTAAAAACCAAAGCAGAGATTTTTTTTTTTTAAGCAATTTGTGTTCTGACTGACTTCTGAGTACCTTCACACCTGTCAAGTGAATCCAGTGTGCTTGTTCCCAAGGGCAACCTGACATCTGGGAAATTCTGCCTCAGCCCCAACTGGTCCCCTTTGAAGCACCTTTGGTATTTTGAATTGAAATTGTGTTACACCATCACACATCATCCTTTCCATTATTCTGTTCTGCTCCAGTATACCCGTGCTTTTATAAATTTCACTTTAAGTCTCGCTCTTGGGCTGTTTCAGGAGTGTTGCAGTTATCTGTGTTGCTTTTCACTGTGGGGCTGGTAAGCTCAGAAACATCTGCAGGCAGGGTCAGTCCAGCTTGCTATTCTTCAGAGAATATTTACAAAGTTTCATAAGGCTTGGACCCATACCCACACCCATCCGAGATGCAGTGTCTACAGATTTATCCCCAGAGCCTCTTACAAGCATTGCTTGTATTACTATCTAGAGCTATCCCACTGCAGAAATCCTCAGGAGGGAGAAGTGGACAAGAGTACTTAGAAACATCTGTTAAAAATTCAGACAAACACTCCACTGTCACTAGAAGCAGTTGGGATGGGACGAATGAAATTTACCATGTGGTGCTACAACAGAAAAAGGGACTTTTTTTTGTTCCTTCACTTTTCCTTTAAAATGGATAGTTTGGTCAGTAGATACAGAAAAATGCCTCTGCAGAGCACACTTGGGGTGTATAGTGCTTGTAACCAATGTCACAAACTGACTCCACAGCCAAGCCTTGTGGTCTTGTGGGAGTGCTGTTTCCCGAGTGCTCACATTTGATTCATCACACGCTTTCTACTTGTTTCAAGAAACCCTGCATTAATTGTGCAGACCTAGAAAGTGGTGACATTAGGAAATAAATTGACTTCAACATGACTTTTCCATTGCTTAGGCAAAAAAGAAGAAAAAGTTGCTGTAACAAATCTAATGGATGAATTCTCTAACTGGTTGCTCTTTTGTGTGTAGCTACATTCTGGATTCAGCGAGTACTTGATAAATATTGTCATTTGTCCTTGATGATGTGTCATGAAGTTACAGGCAATTTGGCAGAGAAAATAAGTTTTCTTGAGTATGAGGCCAGACTTGTGATGATGTGTTTCTCCACTGAAGTCCAGCTCAGCCCTCCACCCGACCCCATTCCCCACAGAGCACTCTCATCCCCCCTTCCCCATCCCCTGCTTACCAGCAGGACAAGAAGCAAGATGGGCTGTGCTGTCTGGTGGGGTGACACACGTGTGCTGATTGCCTGGGACTGGCCCAAGAGCAGGGATAAGTGCTGACTCTGCTCTTAGCCTTTCTCTCAGCAGAGACATGAACTGGGGTCTCTGCCCTACCCAATCAAAGGCAGGTTTACTGATCTTAGAGAAACTCAATTTCTATCTGAGAAACTCAATTTCTCGTAGCCCTGTATCCCCAGTATGGTGTGATTCAAAAGTTAATAGGAAGGGACAAACAGTTAAGACATACGACAGGCAATATGATGACATAAACCTTGTTTTCTTAGGATGCCAGGCTGAAAAAATGAACACAAAGCTCCTGAGAATAACGGAGTCACTTCAGATTGCGACTTGATGGACAATGTTGGCTTTGTTATCACTCTGCAGGTAGCGAGGGGATAGGGTTAGGGAGAATTTCCAGGAAAGTAGGGGAGTTGTTATTAGAAGGGTAAAGCTTCCACTGCCACGCATCCCCTGTAGTGGACCCTGCATTACCCTGGTCCCTCCTCCTTTTAGGAGCCTTTTGAGGAAAAGTCTTCTGTGACAGGAACATCTCTCAGGTCTTTTAATCTGTGAGCTGCCAGGTGAAAGAATGGGGCTAGGGAACAAAAGACGCTCAGATACTGCAGACAAGCTTTTGTAGAATCTGCCACGTCAGCTGTCTCTTATAAGGTCTGCTGTATTTTCTGTTGATGGTGCTTTTCCCCTGAGGATTTTCCCACACCTGGGAGTGCCTGCCATAAGCTGCACTGATATTTTCCTCAATGCCTTTCATTTCTGTGTACAGATGGAGCTGGGATATCACACACTGTCCTTGTCCTTATTCTGTTCTGCTCCTTGGCAGTCACAGCTTTCCTGGCTGGAAGCTTTCATCCCACCTCCCTCTCAGCCCTTTCCAGGAGGGGCTTTGCAATTATTTATAAGCTAGCTTGTCCTGTTTTCTGACATTTTCAGTGTAGTCTGTGGAAGAGTAAAGCTAAGTATGTGTTCCCTGGTTTTACAGGGAGCAGAAAATTTGAAGTAAATGTTGGTGGTCTGAGTTAGCAAGATATTTCTTGTTTTTTAGGGTGTGGGGGACCCTCCCTTTAAATCAAAGGTCCTCTGGGTGGAAAATATTCCAGTGGCCTCCGTCTTGTCTTTAAAGTGTTTGGAGATCCTGGAGGGGCAGGCAGCTCACTTGCATGCTTTTCAAGGGGAGGCTGGCTGTCCTGCTTATCTTGTATTCCTACTCCCCATCCCCAAGTGAGTTTTCTGTCTCCTTCCTCTTGTCACATGTCAGAATAAGACATCCTGTGATTTACCTCATTCACCTTCCACTTGCATGCTGAAGCTTGAGATTTTCCACAGTACAAGAGGCAAGACTATAATGATTTAGGCCTCAGCACTGCTGGAGGCATCTTTAGATTTTTTGTCTGAGATAAATTTCTATTCAGGCTGAAGAGAGCAGCATTTTCTTGCTATGCTGCTGCAAATAGGTGGGAGGAGTGACTAACTTTTCTTCTGGAAGTAGTAAAGTGGAGTGGCTTGTCTGCTGCCCAGTGCTACAGATGTGCTTACTTGTACAGTGTATGATGTTCTCACTAAGTCACCCCTTCCTCCACCACATTGCTGTTTTGGTTGCCTACATGCATATGGGAGTGAGAATTATAGGTCTCCCAACTACCTTCTCTTCCAAAGATAATTAAAAATACAGAGTCTCTTCTAAAGAGAAATGTATACCCTCTCCAACCTTATAAATACAGAAATAGAATTTTTTTATCTTGCTTTCAACCAATGTTAGATAAAAACCGATGGTTTTAGCTGAATCTCACTTTGAGTTTTTCATTAAAACTGTTCAAAGCAAACTACAGGGTGGAGGATGTCCTGTGAGCCAAAACTAACCTCCATGTTCCTGCCAGTGACTCTGCATTGCCAAATTTCCCACAGCCGTGCTCTCTAGCACCTCCTTTGAACACGAGTGTGGTTCTGGAGGCCGTTTTGAAGCTTCCACTTGAAACACTCTCCCTGAGCTAGTGGAGCATTTTCCTGGCACTTAAGGTTCTGTATCTGGTAGCTGTCTGTGCTATAGAGGGCAATGAGTCATGGCTTACTAAAGGAGAAAAAAGGATTTCTTAGAAAACCTTTGAGAAAAGCTGAGGTGGTTTTTCAGCTGGAAATGCTGGTGGTGTCTGTGGTGGAATCGGTGTGGCAAGTTACCTCTGCAGTATTTCTGAGAATTACAGGTAGTGTAGTGGCTCATCTGAATAACCTTTTTGTATGATTTTTGCAGCTAGTGACTTTCTCCTAGTATAGCATGTTTCTTTCATATTTTTCATTATTTGGACTGCTGAATATGGGGATTTGTATCTTGTTATACTTTTATTCTTAATGATAAACTTGAATTTAAAAAGTGCAAAAGCCCTCACCTCCTGCTGGAATCTTGAGGAATTATGGGTGCTCATCATCCCAAACAGTCAAGCAATTGTGCTGCAGACCTCACTGTGAGCTGGTTCCTTTCTGTAGTTTACCAGATCATTAATGTTTCAGTTGGCTGGCTCTGAATTCATGACAGCAGTACATGTTAACAGAACTGAGTGTGCTGCTCCAGTCTCCCAGCCAGCCTGTGAGGCTGCCATTTGGGAGCCAGCAGCAGTGCAGTCTGAGGTGGCCCTGCAGGGTGTGGATGTGTGTCTGAGCCAGCAGGTAATGGCACAGGGAGGGTGCTGCCTTGTGCTCCTTGGCTCAGCAGGTACCCAGGTCACCATCAGGGATCCCCTGCAGCAGAGCTGAACAGCCTGCATTGGTTCCTTGGCTGCTGGGACTTCACTGCAATCACAAACTAAATTGCAGCTGTTTTGGACATGGGCAAAGCTCATTGCAGACGCCCTTTGTGATGCAGTAGGGCTGTCCCAGTGTGGGACAAGATCCTCCCTCTGTGCCCCAGGCTGGATCTGTGATAGCACCTGGCATGGCTGCTGGTACACTGCTGACACTTTGCTCATTTCAAGCTATTTTACCATTTTTTGCACAAAACAAAAATATAATACTATTACAGCAAGAAAAAAGATTTCTGAAAGGCTGTGATTTAATTCTTAAATTTCCCACCCTGCTT